>NC_090653.1:53627800-53966014 GCF_040937935.1 Hyperolius riggenbachi
ATGCTCAATTATGCACTCAATACTTGGTCGGGAATCCTTTTGCAGAAATGACTGCTCCAATGCGGCGTGGCATGGAGGCAATCAGCCTGTGGCACTGCTCAGGTGTTATGGAGGCCCAGGATGCTTCGATAGCGGCCTTAAGCTCATCCAGAGTGTTGGGTCTTGCGTCTCTCAACTTTCTCTTCACAATATCCCACAGATATATACTATGTAAAGTGCTTCAGAAGATGTTGGCGCTATAAAAATACTAATAATAGCAGAGCACCCATTACCCAAGCCCGTAAAGGCGTGGCGCCTGCTGTAGCCGAACCCTGACACCCAACCTAACCCGCGCATATTCTACTAGGTGATTGCTGGGGCGGGGGGGGGGGAGAGAGAGAATTGAGTTGAAGGTAAACACAGCTCAGGAAGATGGAACTAAAGCAGTGACCCAATAGAAGCAGCTAGAGGTTGCCACGTTGGGAGGGATTGTTTGCAATTCTGATGGCCCTGGGTGACAGTCTAGAGTAGTAAAGGAGGTCTAGAGATAGGAGGGAGGTCCCAATAATCCTCTCTATGGCTTTGGTGCCTCTCTGTAGCTTGCGCTTGTCACTCGCAGGAGTCACCCATGTACCAAAAGATGATGGAGTAGCGATGAATCAGCTTGATGGTGGTGAAGTAGAAGCAAGTCAGAAGGGTGCCAGTTATTTCAAACTTTTTTTCTATTGGTGCAGGAAGAAGAGCTGTTGTTGGGCCTTTTTGTATGTTTTGGAGGCATTCTCCTCCCATCTTGGGGACCTTGGAGTTGGTGCTGCCCAGGAGGCAAGCGCTGGGGACTCTGGCAACCTCGGAGCCCTTAATGAGAGCTGGGGTAGTTAGGTTTTTCTTCCTGAAGTCAATGGTTGGTCAACAATATTTGCTGAATTGAGGACAAGCTTATTGTCCTTACACCAGTTGCAGGTCTTCTCGATCTTCTGACGGTGGGCTCTTGTTCACGAGGCCTATGATGGTGGTGTCATCTGCGAAGTTGATCACCGTGACGGTAGTTCTTAGTAGCACAGAAGTTTGTGTATAGGGAGAATAGGATTGTGGACAGGACACACCCTTAGAGAGTGCCTGTGTTGGTGGTTTGCAATCGCGAGGTGGAGGTGTCGAGCTTCACCACTTAAGTGGTGAGAGATGCACAAGAGGGAGAGATGCACATTGAGTTGTACCAGCTTATCATGGAGGATGTTGAGTCTGATGGTGTAGGTGGAGCTGAAGCCGAAGAGGAGAATCCTGGCATAGATGTCACATATTCTCAAAGGTTGGAAAAAGTGCTACTATACCAGTACTCCCGCTCACACTGTTGGGAGGAGACATGGTGTTTGCACCTGGCACTTACCTCTTACTCAAGGCCGGGACAAGGTTCTCCAGAACCAGAGATTCCAAAGTGCAACCCCCCTCCCAGTATCTCATAATACAGTTGAGCATTTTGAGAGTTGAGAAAGAGAAATAGAGGGGATAGAGTATTAAAAGAGGTAGAGAGGCAGGTGCACAGAAGGTACTAAAAAGAGGGGGCCCCATCTAAAATTTCACCAAGGTGCCTAGTGATTTCTAGTTATGCTCTTAATTGCCTCATCTCAGTTTCTAGAGCATGAAATGCTTGTTTGATGACTGGTGCAAGTAGAATATGGACCAATCCTAAGGAGGGAACCTCGTTGAGATGAATTGGCCTAGTACAAAATCACTGCAATCTATTTGGGAAACTAAATTCTTCCATTTTGACAAACCAGTTTCTTTATTTTTGTTAGAGTTCCGTTTTTTTGTGAACATCATTCCACCAGCAGATAGCTCTGAGGACTTTACATTGTCCTGAACTTCCACCATACACCAGCAGGGGGCCTGTTAATACTATTATAAGGACTTGCAGTTCCCTGTTTGGCCTCCGGATGGCTTTAAGTGAATTCTCACCACCAGCTGCATCCTGCGTTCACTAATATGGACTATTTAAGATCTGCCTCTTCCTCCTAATGATTGCCAGAACTTTGAGCTTCCAGGTCTGAGTTGCTGGACATCCTTGTATCCAGATCCTTGTATTAAACCCTGTCTTTTGTCTACTTGTTGCTGAACCTGTTTTTTGTGGCTGAGACCTTGATTTTGCCTTATCCCTGCCCTGGTACTGTTCTTTATCTGATTACCTGTTACTGACCTTGCTCTCCTGTTTGACTCTGATATTCTGCCTGATCACTTGTTGCCACGTATGATTGTATATATTTGTATGTTGTTACTTTCTGTATATATTATCATGCACTTCGTTAGATAGATAGTCAGGTGTTGTATATATTTGTCGCTGCTTCCCGGGTTATTTGTATATATTGTGTGCTTTGCGTAGGTTTGCATGATATTTGCATTCACGTCTGTATGTATACCTGTTTTTGCAATAAACCTTTATTTTTTACCCTTATTCCTTGGTTCCTTGGTTCCAGTGTTTATATACTGCAAACTGTGGTCAAACCCCTGTTCCTTTGTTCAGACTTGTGACAAATATAGTAGGGATTAGTGTAGTAGGGATTAGTGTAGCAGGGTTTAGTGTAGCAGGAATTAACAGGGATTAGTTTAGCCAGTATAAAGGGGCCCATACACTCAGCCGATTTTCTGGCCGACCGATCGATCCCGATCGATCGATTGATTGATCGTTTGCAAATCGGTTGGCCAATCGACCGATCGATGGCCGATTTCAATCGATTTCGATGGATTTCCATCGAGCTGGCAGGATGGAAAATTTAGGTCGATCTGATGAGATTGCTTATCAGTTTGCATTGGCCTTAATGGAAATCTGATGGCAAAAAATGCCATCAGATAGAATTCCAACAGATTTCAAACTGAAATCTATTGGAATTCTATCCTGGTAAAAAATGTTCTAAAAACGCATCAGATAGATCATCAGATGCATTTCTTATCTATCTGATGCCAATCTGATGAGTGTATGGGCACCTTTAATGTAGCTGGGATTAGTGTAGCAGAGATTAGTGTAGCAGGGATTAGTGTAGCAGTGTTTAGATAGCTACAGTAATTGTAGTAGTTGGGGGAGGAGGAGGTTAGTTAAAAATTGTGTCTTTTGCCTTTTCAAAAGAAATATGTTCTATTTTAAAACATGCGGGCAACACTTCTATTGCTTTTCTTTTTTTAAATCATTGCATGGATTGTTTTGCTTATGTTAATGGTTAACAGATGCCCACTAGAAGCTCCCTTTGCTGAATCTGTCATTTAGTTTGGTAAGTGAAACTTAACCTGCTCTTCATTACTGTCTGCCTACAAGCACTCCCCCTGCTGCTGGACATTTAGATGATGCACATTTTTGGCTTGATTCACAAAGCGGTGCTAACTGTTAGCACGCCTGTGAAAACCCCCTTAGCACGTCTAAACGAGCTTTTCACGCGTAAAACTTTATGCGCGTAAAACTTTACGTGCGCAATGCACAGAAAGCAGGGCGCTCCGCGCGAAGTGCCCATTAAAGCCTTTGGGACTTAGCGCACGTATAGGACTTTGCGTGCGGTACTTAGCGCGCGATCTGATTGAGAAAACCGGTGCTAACCTACTTAGCACCCTGGTTAGCGTGCCTAAAGACTTTAGACGTGCTAAGTAGGTTAGCACCGCATAGTGAATCAAGCCCTATGTGTTTTTGTATCTCACTTTGTGACCAGCTCTTTTTAATTTGCAGATAAGCGCAGACCATAGAGTCTAGCACTGTCTGCTGTGTGTTCCTTTCTCCCTAACTTCCCTCTCTGTATAGAGCTGGCCAAGTCTTCTTAGTACCACATTTTTTATCACCAATTGATTCATGTATGTAAATAATTTAATTACAACTCCTATCAATCCCCCTAGATTTTTATACATATAGACTTGCAGCAATTTTATTTTTAATGACATTTCCTATCATTCCCCTAGGATTTTTATATACATTGATTTGCAGCAATTCTATTATTTATTCACTACTTATTCATTGTTATAATGGTTTCTAGATGCATACATTTGCAGCATTTTTATGTATGCACGCCTCCTGAATACTAATAACTGTATCAGTTGTCAATACTCCCAATTAATTATAATATATATGAACCACCATTCTAGGTGTGCATAAGTGGATATTAAAGTATGTAAATATGCAATTCACATGATAATAACGTTATTTTGAAAAAAAGGTATATATATTTATATTGTAAGATTCTGGTATGCTAAGGAGCCTTTTTTTTACTGATGTAGGCACTGTTATTGGCCTGAGGAAGCGGGCTTTGACCCGCGAAACGCGTTGCCTGTGCTACTAATAAAAACCTTTGTTAAATACAAAGATTTTTTCGTCACTGAGGTAAGCTACCTCAAATTTATTTCCCATTTTTAAACTGCTTTTAGATGCTTTTATTACACCAGGGCGCCTCTTATACCCTTATTGTACACTATTAGCATTACTGATATAGTGGAACCTAGTTTTGGCGCTCGGCGCTAATCGATGTGCGCCCAAACGGCCTGCTTCAAGATATTTACCTAGGTAGAGGTAATTCAGACCGCTGCTTGCTGGCACCCTTTTTCACCCTTGGTGCACAGACGCAGCCGTACTGTGCGGGCTGCAAGGTTATAAGAACACACCTTACAAGCTCTTGTCAAATATGTTCAGAGAGTTCATGCGTGGGAATGGTGGTGTCAAGGAAGAGATGGGAAGCCTCTGGACCAGGGGCACCACCAGCATACAGGCAAGCCACGCCCCCGCTTGGGGCCTTACATGAAGGGGGGCCTCACTCTGCTGCTGGCGGCAGAGCTGCAGGAGGGTGGGCACAGTGGCGGGGGGAGTGGGCAGAACAAAGGTTAACTCACCTGCCTCAATCCTGCCTGCATGCAGTCTCTATCTTCATCCCGTCCCAGCATTCGGCGTCTGACGCTATGCTAACAGCGCCCCCTGTGATGACGTAACCGCATGTCATCACAGGGGGAGCTCTTACCGATGTGACAGATGCCGGCACAGGAAGACGATATAGGCTGCGTGCAGGATCGAGGAAGGTGAGTTGAAACTTTGCTGTGTCTGCTCCCCCGACCCAATCTATGCTGGAGACTTCTACCTATCTAACCAATACTGAGGGGTACCTACCTATCTAACTAATACTGCCGACACCTACCTATCTAACCTATACTTGGGGCATCTACCTATCTCACTTATACTGCGTGCACCTACCTATCTAACCTATACTGTGGGAACTTACTCATCTAGCCTATACTGTCGGCACCTACCTATCTAACCTATACTGGGGGAACCTACCCATCTAGCCTATACTGCCGGCACCTACCTATCTAACCTATATTTTTGCAGTGGCACAACACAGAAAACATGAAGAGGCACCTAAAAGAGTAAAAACAACTTTTACTTAAAAATGAATAAAATGGGAGATAGTGGTAGACTTACCTCCCAAGAGAAGACATTGATATGTCATTTTCACTTCAAACAAACTTTTATTGACTACTCCACTCTGATTAAAGTTTGTTTGAACTGAAACTGTCATAGTAGGTCTAGTCCTGGGAAGAGAGGTGAGTGCCCCCCCCCCCGAAAAATGGGCGTAGTCACGCAACAGAATGCAGACGTGGTCATGGGTGGAGTTAAATATACATGACCTTAGCAGTGCTGTAAACGGTCTGCCAGGGAAGTTTGAGCTCTGCCATAGTGTTTCCCCCAAAACACATATAATCTGACAGCATATCACCAAAAATACACGTAAACTGGCAGAGGTTCTTCCAAAATACAGATAATATGGCAGTGGTTCCCCCAAAATAGATGTAATATGGCAGCATCGGTTCCCCCAACATACACATAATCTGGCAGCGGTTCCCCCAAAATACAATTAATCTGGCAGCAGCGATTCCCCAAAAATACAGATAATCTGGCAGCAGTTCTCCAAAAAAAGGTGCCCCCAGTATAGGTAGCCAGGTCTATAGGTGTCCCCAGTATAAGCAGCCTGGTCTATAGGTTTCTCCAATTTAGATAGCCAGGTCTATAGGTGTCCCTAGAATAAGTAGCCAGGTCTATAGGTTTCCCCAGTTTAGATAGCCAGATCTATAGGTGTCCCCAGAATAGGAAGCCAGGTCTATCAGTGTCCCTAGAATAAGTAGCCAGGTCTATAGGTGTCCCCAGTTCGGTTACCAGGTCTATAGGTGTCACCAGAAGGAGGAGTGGCAGTGCAGTGAAGCGGGAGAGGTGGGCACAGCGACGGGGAATGGGGGACGTCTCCCCCTTCCCTCGCCTGGGGCTCCACCTTACTTACTCCCCCCTCCAGAATTAAGCTTTGTGAGCGGTTGGCAGGGAACGACTTACCTCTTCCTTGTTCTGGTCCTTGTTCCGGTGCGAGAGGGACCTCTGCATGCCACTAGTCTGGTTTGGTCTGGTCTAGACCAGAGCAGCGGCACACAGAATTTCTTCCGGGGCTTAGAAAGGCAAAGGTAAGTTCCCGCCCACTGCCAGCCGCACACAAAACTTAGTTCTGTAGGGGGAAACGAGGAAGAGGGAGCCCCAGGTGAGGGAAGGGGGGAGACGTCCCCCCTTCGCTGCTGTGCCAACTGCTCCCTCTTCACTGTGCTGCCACCCCTCTTCACACTTATGGGTGTGAAGATCATGATTGCTTGTTTTATGACCCTTGTGAAATGGGCCCAAAGGCCGTGATTAACACCAAGGGGAGGCAAGGAAGGTGTGTGAACATTAGGGGGGAAATGAAAGTTTTTCTGGGGGGCCCCATGAATTGTACTTACACCACTCTGTTTTTCCCTTTCCTATCTACAGAGAGCGACTTCTTAACCTAAATGGGGTCAGGTCATAGGCTCCCCATTTTTAAAAAGAAAGAAGCACATGAAGCAGTAGCGTAATTACAATTCAGCAAAACTTTGATGGGTTCTCTCCAATGTTCACACCTTGTTGGGGCCCTTCACGACCTTGGGTCACATTTTACAAGGGTCATAAAACAGTGTGGCCATCATGATCGTCACACCCATGAATAGTGTAGCAACACAAATCTGAAGTATAGTCCTGTGAATAGGACAGAGGGAACAGGAAGGATACAAGTTCCCCCGCGATCGCATGGGCTTCTCCTCTCTAGTTACGCCCTTGACATGAAGTCTTCCTTACAGGCACTTGTGCATTGGTAACCGTAAGACCACCTGAGTGGCCGGGCCGGCGCCTTTGCACTGATGCCTGACTCCGGGGACCTGGAAGAGGCTGCTGGGGGGGATTTAGCTAACAAAGGAGGGGGACAGATGAGAACGGGGGGAGCGGTGGCCATCAGGACATGCCTGTGTACATGCCTGTGTCCCCGTTTTCTGCTACTCTTTTCAGTTCTGGTATCCTTTAAAGTTGGGACACACTGTGAAGGATACAGGAAAACTTATACTGAATAATTTAATGTGTACAGGGAAGATGGAAATACTTTGAATGGACGCCTTGATATACTATGGGAGTTTTTTTGTACAATGTAGAAGACAGAGCAGGTACTACGGTGTTATGCTACTTCCCTCAAGGAATGAATGGATATTCAGCAATGTGAGGACATTCCGGGTAGTGCACTTCAAGACTATGGCCTCAATTGATCAAACAGTTTGCGGTAAAAAATTGCTTTTCATAAATTTACGTGTGAAATCTACCAAATGCTTAGTAGTATTCAGCAATTTTTTTTAGTTGTCGGCAGTTGTTCATTAAAAGATCACTAGTGTTCGGTAATGATGCGGTAAGCATGTGATAAGCATGCGGTAAATATCATCACTAGTGATCTTTTTGGGATAAAAGCCATTTTTAAAGTGCATTGTGGGTAAGGAAGGTGCATTGTGGGCTACGGAGGCTGGGCTAAAAAGCTTTTGGCGCTACTAGGAGTGTGTTCATACGTGCTCCATAACAAGTAATAGTTACATTTTAAAGAGAACCTGAACTGAAAATGAAAAGTCTAAATAAACATAAACACATCATACTTACCTCCTGTGCAGTCTACTCATCAATCTCTTTCTCCTGCATCCTGTTTGTCTTCTGTGATCAGTGGAATTTTTTGTCTACCATTTTTGAAAAAAATGGCCATTACCCCATAACGCTTCCTGGTCAGCACACTGTTAAACTGTAACATTGCCCACTTGAGCCATAGGGAAACATGGACATTACCTTGCACATTCAGTTGTAACAGCAACTGGTGTATTTCAGTTCTGACAAAACCTAGTCCTTTTTTTGATATTGTCATTGGGATTACAGGGGTGGTGTACCTGGTGGATGCTGGTCACCGGCTGGACAGATATCCACCAGTTATTTACCCAAGGTTTGAAGTCCTTTCAAGTTTAGTGCACTCCACAGCTGCTCACCATTTTCTGTGTGCTCTGGGACCAAAAATCAACATTAACAACTATGGGAACGTGTAGACAGTAAATGTCTGCATTTGCACCCTCACAGCCTCACTGGTCTGGGTATGTCTGCACACAACTTTCTTATATCTTTTTATTGATGGAATTTAACCAGTGGAAGAAGTTTGTATATGAATGCTGCAGTGCCAGGAACTCTCTACACGTTCCCATACAATGGGAGGTGTGGGGAAGGGCATGGGAAAGCTTGGGTACAGCATGAGGGGGAACACAATTTGGGGGTGAGAGGGGCAGTGGTACACTGGTAAACTGTGATACAATATGGGGAAGGTAGGGAGTGGCAGCTGGGGCAGCCTAGGAAGCTGTGTGACAATATAGAGGAGATGGTAGTTTTGAACAAGGTACTGAGAGGCAAGAAAGCTGTGGTACAGTATAGAGGGCTTTCAAACATGCAATGCAACATAGCATGGGGGACACTGGACAGCTGCAAATCATTACTGACGGCACTGGAAACTTGGTACACTCACTATATTTAATTTCATTTGCCCCTTCCCCAATAACTTTAGCAAAGCATGTGGTAAAACACTGAAAATTCCCCTTACCCTTTTGTAAACAGGCACTATTGCTATGTTATAATACAGTAGAGTCCCGGGTGTCTAGAACTCTACTAACCAGCAGTTTCAACCAACCAGCATGAATTGCAGGCAGTACTCACAGTGGTGAAGGCAATGTCTTGATGGAGTGTTAGGTACACGCAGACAGTGTGGGATTTAGCAACATTATTACTTAAACTGCAGTACAGTAAAGCAACCACAAGATGTCGCTGTCTGTAAAGTGGGGTGATGATCTCTATGGTATTGTGATTTCCTGTACTCATTCTTTCTTCCTTTCTTTTCTAAGTTAGATGCATTACCTGATGGTTGTGTATGATTTATCTCTGTATTTCTTCTTTAGTAAAGAGTTCTAACTTGTTATACTGGATGCCTATCTTCTTGTACAGACCACTCTGCTCCATCAGATAGACACCCAGTATAACAAGTAAGAACTCTTTACTGATGAAAAGGTGCAGAGATAAATCATTCACAACCATCCGGTAATGCAGCTTACTCAGAACAGAGAAAACACAGATGAATACAGGAAATCACAATACCATAGAGATCATAATGGTACACTACAAACAGTGACATCTTGTGGTTACTTTACTATACTGCAGCTTAAAGGGAACCTAAACTGAGAAGGATATGGATGTTTCCTTTTAAAATAATACCAGTTGCCTGACTCTCCTGCTGATCCGGTGTCTCTATTACTTTTAGCCACAGTTCCTCAATAAGCATTCAGATCAGGTGCTCTGACTGAAGTCAGACTGGATTAGCTGCATGCTTGTTTCAGGTGTGAGATCCAGATACTTATGCAGCAAATAGATCAGCAGGACTGACAAGCAACTGGTATTGTTTACAAGAAAAAACTCATATATCCCTCTCAGTTTAGGTTCCCTTTAAAGAGGAACTCCAGTGAAAATAATGCAACAAAAAAGTGCTTCATTTTTACAATAATTATGTATAAATGATTTAGTCTGTGTTTGCCTATTGAAAAAAATATTTCCTCTCGCTGATTTACATTCTGACATTTATCACTGGTGGTGACATTTTTACTGCTGGCAGGTGATGTCAATGGAAGGAGATGCTGCTTGCTTTTTTGGCAGTTGGAAACAGCTGTAAACAGCTATTTTGCACAATGCAATGAGGTTCACAGACAGGAAACTGTCAGGACCATGGTCCTGACATCACATTGTGGGAGGGGTTTCACCACAATATGAGCCATACAGAGCCTCCTGATGATCCGTTTGAGAAAAGGAAAAGATTTCTCATGGGAAAGGGGGTATCAGCTACTGATTGGGATGAAGTTCAATTCTTAGTTACAGTTTCTCTTAACCACTTGACGACCAGGGGATTTTCCCCTTACCTGTGCTGCGTGGGCTCTTCAGCCCACAGCACAGATCGTCTTTTCAGCAGGGCGATCAGACTTCCCCCCTTTTTTCCTCACTAGGGGGATGTCCTGCTGGGGGGGGTCTGAACGCCGCCGGCTACTTGGGTTTTGAGGGGGGGCTCCTCAAAGCCCCCCTCTGCAGCGCTATTCTGCCCTCTCCGCCCTTCCCTCCCTCCCCTTCGTGCTGTGGGTGGCGTAGGATGGAGATCTATCCTGCGCTGCCTCTAATAGGCTTTAGCCTATCAGATGCCGGCAATTCCCGGCCAATAAGAGGCCGGGGATCGCCATTCTCCTTTACGGCGCTGCTGCGCAGCAGCGCCGTATTGATGTAAACAGCAGGGATTTCTTCCCCGCGTGTTTACAATTAGCCTGCGAGCCGCGATCGGAGGCTCGCAGGCTGTTCACGGAGACACCCTCCGTGAAGTGACATGGAACGTTCCCATGGAACCACCACTTCGACCTGCCGACGCCTATCGGTGTTAGGCGGTTGTTAAGTGGTTAAAGTAATACTGTTGTTAAATGTAGAGATGTAGCGAACTGTTCGCTGGCGAACGGTTCCAGGCGAACTTTGGTGGTTCGCATTCGCCTGCACCAGGCGAACTTTTGCGGAAGTTCGATTCACCCCATAATGCTCTATTGAGCAAAACTTTGACCCTCTACATCACAGTCAGCAGGCACATTATTGCCAAACACACTGTTCTCACTGCTGGAGGCCCTCCCTCCTCCAAGCAAGGTCCTTATGCCATTTGACTCACTTGTCTGCCTACACTAATTAGTTAAGGGACAGCCGATTCCCTTCTACCGGAGGGAGGAGGATCTCATCTGCCAGGGAATTCCAGTATTTCAAAAGCCAGCTTACATACCGTGGCCGGGGATTGAACCCAGGTCTCAGTGTATGGTAGGTAACTAACATATCCATTATACCACCAACACTTCTAGCTGAAGCTAGCTGAAGCTAGCTGAAACTAGCCTAGCATGTACAATTTATGCTCAATCCAAAAGAAAAATTAGACAACACAAATAACATTCATATAGTCTTTTTCTCCTAGCAGACTCAAAGCGCCAGAGCTGCAGCCACTAGGGCACACTCTACAGGCAGTAGCAGTGTTAGGAAGACTTGCCTAAGGTCTCCTACTGAATAGGTGCTGGCTTACTGAGCAGACAGATCCAAGATTTGAACCCTGGTCTCCTGTGTCAGAGGCAGAGCCCTTAACCATTACACCATCCAGCCACTGCTTAAGGATATGTAGCCAGGCACCAACACTACATGCTGAAGCCAGCCTAGCATGTACCATTTATGCTCAATCCATTTATGCGCAAAAATACAATTCCGCGGAAAGCGGACAATTGTTGAACTCGAAAGGCAAGGCCATGCTACATATCCTTAAGCAGTGGCTGGATGGTGCTACATATCCTTAAGCAGTGGCTGGAAGGTGTAATAGTTAAGGGCTCTGCCTCTGACACAGGAGACCAGGGTTTAAATGTCTGCTCAGTAAGCCAGCACCTATTTAGTAGGAGACCTTAAGCAAGTCTTCCTAACACTGCTACTGCCTATAGAGTGTGTCCTAGTGGCTGCAGCTCTGGCGCTTTGAGTCCGCCAGGAGAAAAGCACGATATAAATGTTATTTGTGTTGTCTAATTTTTCTTTTGGATTGAGCATAAAATGTACATGCTAGGCTAGTTTTAGCTAGCTTCAGCTAGAAGTGTTGGTGGTATAATGGATATGTTAGTTACCTACCATACACTGAGACCTGGGTTCAATCCCCAGCCACGGTATGTAAGCTGGCAGTAGGAGGGAGGAGGGAATAGGTAGAAGGTGGAGGGAGCTCCAGGTATTAGAACCCTTGAAACATGTTTTCTATCATTTTTTTAGCCAGTAGAAATGTTTGTAAATGTTGAAGTTCGCATCCCCATTGAAGTCTATTGAAGAACTTTTTTGCGAACCGATCTTTCCGCGGAGGTTCGCGAACCAAAAATCAGAGGTTCGCGACATCTCGAGTTAAATGTAACACTTATTAGGCTGTTTGTGGGCTCTGCTGTGCTAAAGGGCCTGTTTCCACTAAAGACTGGGTTCCACGGCTCCCCCAAGGTTAATATACATTTAATTACTGTATTCTAGCATTTAGTACAGAGTTCATGGTATGTATATAGAGTGGGTATAATACTGTATTAGCTTGGCTTATTTTTAACATTGAGTCTTAAGCAACCAGAAAGCACACTGATTTCAGCTGATCCCTGTCGGTGCTGGATAAGTGAGACTACTGTGTTGCATTTTTGAGGCCTAACTTTGTTTATGCCTAGAGGAGGATCATCCACAAGGCAACCCAGGCTGGCGCCTGGGGCTTACTGGTTGTCAAGGGCCACTGTCTTTAATTCCTTTCCAACCTCAACTTACTAAAAAGACTAAAAGGGTGTGCCAAAGCTACTGCTTCACCTTGGGACCCATTTTATCTTAATCCCTCCCTATTTATGCCTGGTGACTCATCTTGTCCTAGACCAGCCCTGGATCATTTTAGTGGTGTGAAAGGGACGACACTCATGGTACTAAAAAAAAAAAAAAAGGAATATAGAATAGCACACTGAAATAACGTGTCTACTGACCTGTCTTACAATAGTGTGTATCCTGTGACTCAGTGACAGACAGCGGTGATCTGTAACAGAACACAAACAAGATTTTTAGATGAAGTACTGCCTCTCCAGCAGTGTACACATGATTGAAGGGTGTGACTTTTTACAGGTAGTTTGCCTTCAATTTCCCTATCTACGCAGTCTGCTGCATATACTGAAGTGTATGGTTAATGGTTTGGTGGAGTGCAATGCGGAAGCCATTTTGCCGTTTGCCTATTGCGTCGCACCAAGTGTAAAAGGACCCAAAAAAGTTAAAGCGGTTTAAAATCCTGACATAAAATCCAATAAAAATATGTTTTCCTACTTTTTATATGCCGTACGGTTATCATATTTGCATTTGTACATAAGTATTATTATTCATGTATAAGTTATAGGTTCCCAAAAGTAGTTTTTTGCTTTGTGAGCTGACTTTGCATTTTATTAATAACTGGTTTTATTCATTCATTCATTCATTCATTCATTCATTCATTCATTCATTCATTTAGTCAGGCAGACATGCTTTGACTCTATCTGGGCTGGTGCACACCGAGCAGCTTTTTGGGCGTTTTCAGATCCGCTTGCGGCTGCGGATCTGCTTGGTCTATGTATCTCAATGGGGTGGTGCACACCAGAGCGGGAGGCATTTTGCAGAAACGAAAAATGCCTGGGTGAGGCATTTTTTGGATTGTGGATGCGTTTCTGCCTCAATGTTAAGTATAGGAAAAACGCAAACCGCTCTGAAAAATGGCAGTTCAGAGCGGTTTTGCAGGCGTTTTTGTTACAGTAGCTGTTCAGTAGCAGCTTTACTATAACAATACAGGAAATCTACTACACCAAAACCGCTAGACAAAACCGCAAAACGCTAGCTGAAACGCTACAGAAAAATAAGAAAAAGCGTTTCAAAATCTGCTAGCATTTTGCGGATCTGCTAGCGGGTTTTGGTGTGCACCGGCCCTCTCTGTGTTCACCAGCTTCTGCACAGTCAGAAAATGTGTCACATTCCACACTTGATACATTTAGGCTGGTTTCACAGTGGGACGTTAAAGTCCCACGTTACAGCAGCCAGTAACGCAGCCTAACTCACAGCACTGTAAAATCAATGTGCTGTTCATAGTGCACACGTTGCATTAGGGTATAACGCTGCACGTTAAATGAAAGTACAGCATGCTATACTTTATACCCCTATAGAGCTGCATTAGATTGTTTGCACATGCTCAGTGACTAGCCACATGGCTAATTAATATTCACTGCACTGTGGTGACTCGTGGTGGGACTCGTAGTGTTGTCGGGATCATGAACGAATCGTTAATTTGATCCGGATCTTTTTTGTGAGTCGAATCATCTGGATCATCACAATGAAACATTTGGTTCACAGTGGATGTCTGTCTGGAAGAAACAGGAACATACAGAATGTACAGTGCAGGGAAAGTCCTGTCCTGCTAGTCATTTCACCCAGTCTGCTTCCCTAGTAAAATGATTCAAATGATTTGGTTCAAAGATCCGGATCTTTTCAATGATCTGATTCGAATGATCCGAATCCTTAAAAAGATCCGGACTTCCCATCACTATCCTGGAACGGCTGCTTTGAGAGCCGCATAACGCGGCTCAATCTGATGTCCAACTTCAACACCACCACGCGTTGCGTTATGCGACCATAACGTCCCCTAAAACGCAATGTCTTGGTGTGAAAGAGGCCTTAAGTAAACACAAGATTACATTGTTTAACATTCGGATGCTGCAGCTCTACTGACAGGGGAGCTTCTAAAGCCTGTGATTAACCCTTTGAATGATGTTCTAGTAAAAAAAAAAATGCTTGTTGTATATAATATGCTGTGAATATTCTATTAGAGCAAAGAAGAAATTCTGGGTTATATTCCGCTTTAAATAACAGATTTACCTGGCTTCTCGCTGTAGCTCAGTCAGTCAGCAGGGATGTGATGGATTCATAATCTCCACCAGCGCCTTTATATATTGTTGTAGCATCACCAGCAATACCTAGAATAGCAAAAAGGCTCCAAAACTGGTTATTGATTAACTCAGGTTAATATTGGCTACCCAATGTCAGGTCAGGATGCTCTGATCCTTGTTCTGATCCCCCTATTCCAATCAGGCGGTGCAGGTAAAAATTGCTGACCTTTGAAATTCACTAATGGTAAATGTTAAAGTCTAAACCAAAATTAACAATCAGGTTTATTTTGAAGAGGAACTGTAGGGAAAATAACATAATGATTAAAATATAATTTATAGATTATTTAGTCAGTGATTGCCCGTTGTAAAATCTTTCCTCTCCCTGATTTACATTCTGATATTTATCACTGGTGGTGACATCTTTACACCCTGTTCCAAATTATTATGCATTATTATTTCTTATTTGCCTAAATAAGCGCTGCGTAATATGTTGGCGCTTTATAAATACAATAAATAAATAAATACCAGTCAGCATAATTCTCGTGTTATCAACAATTAAGGGCTTGATTCACAAAGCGGTGCTAACCTACTTAGCACGTCTAAAGTCTATAGACGTGCTAACCAGGGTGCTAAGTAGGTTAGCACCGGATTTCTCAATCAGATTGCGCGCTAACGTTTTGCGCGCACAAAGTCCTATGCGCGCTAAGTCCCATTGGCTGTAATGGGCACTTCGTGCGGAGCACCCTGCGCTCTGTGCAGTGTGCGCGTAAAGTTTTGCGCGCATAAAGTGTTACGCGCGAAAAGCTTGTTTAGACGTGCTAAGGGGGTTTTCACAGGCGTGCTAACAGTTAGCACCGCTTTGTGAATCAAGCCCTAAGAGTACATTTCAAATTTTATTGAACAAACCTCCTAATGATAACAGTATCTTTAAAAAAAAAAAAAAAACTCTTACAATTTACTGTTCTAAATCGTTATGCACAGTAAGTTTCTAAACACTTTATAGGTTGTAAAGAATTGAAAAAGGTCATTTGTTGAATGTGCAGCATTAGGAGGTCATATTGCTTAAAAATGTCTACTTAAAGTGGACCCAAATTAAAAATACAAGATTTCAGAAATAAAATCTATTTTCTAAATTATAATAATAAATAGCAGCCTTTTTTCAGCTGCATGATGACAAATATAAAATATTTTACATTTATTGGAGGAACCCCTCCCTTCCTTTCATATTGCCGGGACAGAATCCGGCAGACTGGTGGAGTAGGAGGTGTCTGGCAAAGGAGGAATTGCTAATGGGTGCCACCTGTGTAACCCTAGATATGAAAAGAGAAGGGTGAAAAGCATGCACTGAGATGCTCATAGGCTTGAAGGAGTGTTTATTTATCTTTGAATGTGTCCGAGTGGTGCAACTAAATATTTTGAATAAAAAAAAAAAATGTTTGGTTTGGGTCCACTTTAATAATGTGGAACACGTTTTTTAGTAGTTTTTCCTTTAATTGGGCTCACCTGGCAAACTAATTATCAGAGGTGTCCGAGATTGATTTCAGTGAACAAAAGAGCCCTAACACACAATACCAATGAGTTTAATTGAAAGCCAAAATATTTAATCTTTATGACTTTATAAATACAATTTGCATATCAATTTGGAATGCAGCGTAGTCCCGCCAGGTGATCTGTGCGGACTGTTCTTTACTGAGACAGAGTTCTTTGCACAGAAGGAGATATTACTTTCTTGGCAGTTGGAAATAAACAATATTTCCCACAATGCTATGAGGTTCACAGACAGCAAACTGTCAGGACCCTGGCCATGACTTTATTATTAATTTATAAAGCACCAACATATTCCATCCCACTAGTGATGCTCGGATGTCTCCATCCACGAATTCGGCAGCCACGGCCGTTGTTAAAAAAAAATCCACAAATTATGAAATGCGTCCATGCCACGACGCCGATTTTCGGTCGTGAATGAGGCAATCACGGCCGGATCCACGGCCGGATCAGGATTTTCTTTTAACGTTAATAGCAAAGCCCCCATACATGCTACAATCCCCCAAATTGCATGGATTATCAAGGTGATAAGGGGCTACAACTTAAACAAAAAAAATTCCAAAAATAATTTTTTGTTTTTGAGAAAATGGATTTTAAAGTGAAATCAACACTTTAAATGGGGCTATTAATTGGTAATAAGTGGTTTTAAACTGGGAAATACACGTTAAGCAATCACAGAGGTGAAGGTGAGTCCCAATGGCACTTGGCGGTGATGGTACCACTGGGGGAGGATGAGTGGCTGACGCCAAAAAGACCCAGAGAGGTTTTTGTAATTTTTTGGGGGGTTTTTTGAAGCGATTAGCAATGACATAACAGCAGAGTTGTCAGTAGACCTGGGCAGTGTGAACGCAGACTTTAGTAGCGACTGAGTCAGGAGTACAAAACGGCCGGTCAGTTCGGCAGCACAGAAGGACCATGGCAACTCACTGGTAGTAGTACCACAGTGTAATAGTGCTGCCCCAAAAATTACATGCGCCCGGTGACCCAGGCAGTGTGAACGCAGAGTAGTACTAGTAGCGACTGAGTCAGGAGGACAAAACGGCCGGTCAGTTCAGCAGCACATAAGGACTATGGCAACTCACTGGTAGTAGTACCAAAGTGTAATAATGCTGCCCTAAAAATTAGATGTGCCTGGTGACCCGGGCAGAGTGAACGCAGAGTGTAGTAGTGACTGAGTTAGGAGGACAAAGCGGACGGTCACTTCGGCAGCACAGAAGGACCATGGCAAGTCACTGGTAGTAACACAGTGTAATAGTGCTGCCCAAAAAATTAAATGCGACAGGCAGGTTAGGGACCTCCAACTCCTCCACCTCCTCCACTACCTGTGAGTCCTCTTGTGCTGCCATCTGCTCCTTTTCCAGCTGCTTAAGGGCTTTCTCCCCATGCTCAATTAAAATGCACATTGCCTGGTCCAGCAGGCAAACCATGGGCACCCACTGACACACGGAGGCCCGCTCCTCGCTGACCATCTTGGTTGCCTCCAGGAAGGGACTCAGTCAGCACCAGGCATACTTGCCGCATCTGTGTTCACTGACTTGCACTGATGATGGGGACTTGCTGGTTGCTGGGGACAGTTTGGTCTAACATGTAGGCCCTAACAGCCAGCCTGTGCTGACACAGCCGCTCCAACATGGCCAGAGTTGAATTCCAGTGAGTTGGCACATCTATTATCAGGCGGTGTGGCTTGCTATATTGCTGCTGTAAGGTGGACAGGAGTGCAGAGGAAGTGGCTGAGCGGCGGAAAAACTGTACCACCTCCCGGGCATCTTGCAGCAGGTCGTTCATCCCCTGGTAGGTGCGCAGGAAGCGCTGCAACACAAGATTCAGCACATGGGCCAAGCAGGGGATGTGCTGGAGGTTTTGCTGCTGCACTGCAGCCACCAGGTTGGTCCCATTATCGGCTGTCACATACCCCACTTCCAGGCCTCTGGGGGCAGCCAACTCAGCTCCTGCTTCCTGAGGGTGGCCAGGACGTTGGAGGCCGTAAGCTTCTCCTTCCCCAGGGTTACCAATTTTAGCAGCGCTTGGCAGTGGCGAGGCTTGGCGCTGCTGCTGCCGAGGCGGGCTTGCTAGCCGGGTGTGGAGGGAGTGGGATGAGAGGAGCCTGCTGCATCCGCCCTGATCCCATGTGGTGGCACCACTAACTGGGCTGCTGTGCTCTTGTCTTCCCTCCCTTCCAACAATGTCACCCAGTGGGCCGTAAAGGAGAGGTAGCGTCCTGTCCCAAATCGGCTACTCCACCAGTCCATGGTCACGTGGACCCGCTTGCCCACAGAGTAGTCGAGCGAACAGGCCACGTTTGCCACCACAAACTTATGGAGTGCTGGGATGGCGTCCCTGGAAAAATAGTGGCGACTGGGGATTTGCCACTCGGGGATGCCAAATTGGAGCAGTGTCCGCATATCGCTCCCCTCCTGCACCAGGGAGTAGGGAAGGAGCTGTGATGCAGTGGCTCGGGTCAGCAAGTCATTTAGTTTGCGGATGCGCCTGTGGCTTGGAGGCAGAGGCTTGGTCAGACCCTGAAAGGTGTCGCTCAGCAGGGTCTGACGACGATGTGATGCAGGGGAGACAGAGGACAGAGACGGCAGGCTGCCAGCCTCAATGTCTGTGTCCTAAGTAGCCGAGGTGTAATAGCACTAGCGCGTTAGTACTGCTGCTGCGGCAGGGGATTCATGACCCTGAGAGAGGGATGATGCTGCTGTGGTGGAGGGCCTTGGGCTCTCAGCACCCCCTGCTTGCAGTGCTTGCCCCCTCTTGAACTCCTCATACTGAGGGCAGTGGCAGCTCTTCAGGTGGCCCTGGAGGGATGAGGTACCCATCTTGAACATATTTTTCCCACGGCTCAATTTTTTGCTGCATAAGTTGCAGACCGCATATTTTTTGTTCTGGCTTGACACCTCAAAAAAAGATAGGGTATAGGTGGTGCCCTCAGTATAGGTAGGGAGCTATAGGTGCTGCAGTATAGGTAGCAAGGTTCATGTGGTGCCCCAGTAAAGGTAGTGAGCTATAGGTGCTGCAGTATAGATAGCCAGGTACATATTGTGCCCTCAGTATAGGTAGCAAGCTATAGGTGCTGCAAAATAGGTAGCCAGGTACAGGTGGTGCCCTCAGTAATAGGTAGCCAGGTACAGGTGGTGCCCTCAGTAATAGGTAGCAATCTATAGGTGCTGTAGTATAGATAGCCAAGTACATGTGGTGCCCTGGTATAGGTAGTGAGCAATAGGTACTGCAGTTTAGGTATCCAGGTACATGTGGTGCCCCAGTATAGGTAGGCAGGAATAGGTGTAGCCAGTATAGTTAGAAATAGGTGATTAGGAACAAATGTAGCAAGAAACAGGTGGTCAGGAACAGGTAGTCAGGAAAAAGGGTAGCAAGGAACTGGTAGTAAGGAATAGAGGTAGCAAGGAACAGGTAGTCAGGAATAGGGATAGCTAGGAACAGGTAGTCAAGAACAGGTAAAAAGGAAGAGGGGTAACAAGGAACAGGTAGTCAGGAGTAGGGGTAGCCAAGAATAGGTAGCCAGAAATAGCTACCTCCGCTTTTCGGTACGAAATGGCTCGAACCTCCGATTTTCGGTATGCGAACCTCGAACGAATCAAAATTCACCTGTTGAATTTCAAGGGGAATATTTAAATTGCTGCTATTCTTGCACTGTTAATGGTGCAAGCCTCAAACCTGTAAGGAACTTATCTGATTCTGCTGGTAATTTCGCCGAGAAACGGGCTGAGGCCTCCACTTCCAGATCTCTGCGCTGGTTCCCCGCTCTACACAAAGGTAAACAGTAGTCAGCTGACTCGATCAGCTGACAGCGCAGTGTCAGCCGATTACTATAGTTGACACTTAGGCAGGATTGATGCCTGATTGGATGTTCGGAGTGTGGCCGGCCACTGATTGGTTAAATGTTGAATTTAAACACAGTGAGTGCTTCCAGTCATCGCCCGTGATAGCATAGCTGTGGCTAGTTGCTGGGTGCGCACTCTTACTTATTGTATTACTGTTCTGGATATTGACCCCTGACATGTTACGGACCATTCTTGCTGCTGCCTGGACCGACCCTTGTTTCTTACCTGGATACTCTTGCCTGCAGCCGGGACCGACCCTTGCTTTTTACCTGGATACTCTTGGCTGCTTCCTGGACCGACCCTTGCTTTGATACCTGGATACTCTTGCCTGCTGCCTGGACCGACCCTTGCTTGTCAACTGAATACTCTTGCCTGCCGCCTAGACTGACTCTTGCTGGCTACCTGGATCTTCTGACACATTGGCCATTGGACTTCGGATTCTCGTTATTGTAAGCCTCATTCTCATCATCTAAGGTATTACTACAGGTATACTTGTGACCCTTGAACTTGATACTTGCCTCAATGGGGCTCTGAGGGGTTATTGTCCATTCTACTTTAGTCTGTATGCTTTGCACATTAAGACCTGGGATTAACCGTAGTCAGGAGAAAAATCAAGTGTCTTAATGACGCAAGGGCTTGTCTATAGGTGAAGACCATGGGCCGGACTCAGAGTCACGGCATTAGATTGGGGCATAGGGACTGATTGTGGACATAACTTGTCAAGCCTTACAAAACCTGATACAGTTGGCCATTAGATCAATGGGGTTCAAATTTAGAAAAGGGGGCAGAGCCACAAACAGCCAATCCGATTTGTTTCATTTCACTGGGAAAATACAAATTATTGATGCCAAGGATCCCAAAGCTCACAAACTTGGTCATTGAGTGTTTGTGTGTTAAGTTTAGAAAAAGTGGGCAGAGCCAACAGCAGCCAAATACATACTCGGGCAACGGCGGGTCATCAGCTAGTAGACAATATTTTAAGATTTCAGCTTCACCCCACACCTTTTTTTCCCTGGTGCCTTATTTAATGAATGCTATACATACATAGGTACTTCCTGTAACGATCGGTGAAGCACAGAGAGGTCTGATTACCGGTGATCTGCAGTATCACAGGAAATACAGACGTATACCAGATTATATGTGATCTGCAGTATCACCGATAATCCAATATACTAGCTAACCTCTGATCACCTGAGTAGAGTGTTGTGATTGGTGCAACAGTAATACAGAGGACAAGCCTCAGTGCAGCAAGGAGGACTGCACAGATTCCTTCCACAGATCTGAGCTCTCCAAGACGGGAGGAGTCAGACTGACAGTAGGAAGGACAGACTGGAAGTAACCTTCAGGAGGAAGGATTACTAACCGAGCGAGGAACCGCCTCTAACAATAAGGTCGGTTCTCGAGGTCGGACAAGCCAAGTCGTACACACACGGACAGATAAGGTACAAGATCAGGAGGCAAAGGCGGAGTCAAAGTACAGGCAGGGTTCAGCAACGGGGTATCAGATATATCGGGGTACAAAATCAGGAGGCAGAAGCAGGGTCAAGGAACGAGCCGGAGTTCGGCAACAGAGTATCAGATATAACGAGGTACAAGGTCAGAGTTCAGAAGGATAGTCGAGGCAGGCAAAGGTCATAACAGATAATCACAATCAAACTAGTACTTTAAGCTATCAACAGAATCTAGCTTAGTGTAGGATTACAGCTCCAGCTGGTCCCGGCACACTAACGGATCTGACTACGGATCTGGGTGCTCCCACATGTGTGATCGCAACGCCAGACAAGAGATGAGTGAACAGCCAGCAGTATATATACCACAGCTGTCCCCCAGCACCTCCCTAATTGCTGGACCAATGGGGAGTAGAGCTAGAGTCAGCTGACCTGCCTGGTCAGCTGACTCCCTCCTGGGTGTAATAAATCTTGTCTGAGTGCGCGCGCGCGTGTCACTCTGAACCTTGAGGGACTACGTGTCCCAGCCACCACAGCCCCGCTCTGCGGTGTCTCCGCAGCGGGGACATGCGTGCTAACCGCCGCGTCCAACGCGGCGGTTTCGCCACGCTCCGCAACCTGTTGCACGGAGGCAGCCGCCTCATGATGCGAGGAGACGGCTGCCTCTCCGTGCGAGTGACTGCTGTGTGCGGAAGGAGCCGCCTGCCGCTGGCTCATGGCGGCGGGTCCTCCGCGTTTTCTCACAGTACCCCCCCCCCCCCCCCGAAGAGTGGACTCCGGACAGCTCCTTCCAGGTTTTTCTGGATGTACAGCATGAAATTCTCTCACTAACTCGTCCGCATGCATGCGGTTCCCAGGTACCCATTGCCTCTCCTCAATGCCGTACCCCTTCCAATGTACGAGATACTGCACCGAGTTCTGTACAGTACGTGAATCTATGATCTTTTCCACCTCATACTCGGGTTGGGCATCGACTAAGACAGGAGGAGGAGGAGTGGGACCCACCTGGACTGCGGGTTTGAGAAGTGATACGTGGAAAGACCTTACTCCGCGCATGCTGGTGGGAAGATCAACGGTATATGTGACATTGTTGATCCTCCTAGTAACTGGAAATGGACCCACGAACCTGGGACCAAGTTTGTCAGAGGGTTGTTTCAGGGTCAGGTGACGGGTTGACACCCAAACCAAATCTCCTGGTTGGAATTTCCACTCTAACGAGCGTCTCTTGTCAGCCTGACCTTTCTGACTCTGGAAAGCTTTTACAAGGTTGTTCTTGATGGTCCACCACATGTCCTTAAATGACCTTAGCCACGTCTCCAAGGCTGGGAACGGAGTGGCCGCAACTGGCAATGGGGAGAATTTAGGCAGTTTACCTGTCACAATCTGAAATTGACAGAAACCTGAGGACGAACTCTTTAAGTTATTGTGGGCAAATTCTGCATAAGGTAAATATTTAACCCAATCACTCTGTGCCTCGGCAACGTAGCATCTCAAAAATTGTTCTAACGACTGGTTGACCCTCTCCGTCTGGCCATTTGTCTGTGGGTGGTACCCCGAGGAAAATGACAATTTCATGCCCATTTGGTGACAGAATGCCTTCCAAAATTTCGAAACAAACTGAACTCCCCGATCGGATACTATGTCTTCTGGAATGCCATGCAGTCTGAAGACATGGATGATAAATAAATCGGCCAGTTCCTGAGCCGAGGGGAGTCCTTTTAGAGGCACGAAATGGGCCATCTTACTAAAACGGTCGACCACCACCCAAATAACTGACATGCCTTCAGATCTCGGAAGCTCTCCCACGAAATCCACGGACAAGTGGGTCCATGGTTCACTCGGGGTGGGCAAAGGCTGCAAAGTACCTACAGATGCCAGCCGGGAGGGCTTGCTTTTCGCGCACACCGCACATTCCCTGACAAACTCTTTGCAGTCAGCGGCTAGCGAAGGCCACCATGCACATCTGGCCACAAGATCCTGCGTTCTAGACGCTCCCGGATGTCCCGCGTTCTTATAGGAATGAACCATCTCCAAGATCTGGAGACGGAATGGTAACGGAACAAATAATACCCCGTCTGGTTTCCCGTCTGGGATATCCTGCTGAAAAGGACTCAAAGTCTCTTTCCAGTCCTCCCAGGTCTCGGTGGCGGCTAACACCACACTTCGTGGGACAATGGTCTCAGGAACAGAGGGCTGTGCTGTCTCCGGCTCAAAACACCTAGAAAGTGCGTCTGCCTTGGTATTCTTACTACCTGGCGTATACGTGATCAAAAATGTAAATCTCGAGAAAAATAGTGACCATCGAGCCTGCCTTGGGCTTAACCTTTTAGCCCCCTCGATGTATTCCAGGTTTTTGTGATCGGTATAAACCGTGATAGTGTGCTCAGCTCCCTCTAGCCAATGACGCCACTCTTCGAAGGCCAATTTGATGGCTAGGAGCTCCCTGTTGCCTATGTCGTAGTTTCTCTCTGCCGGAGAGAACCTTTGGAAAAAATAGGCACACGGGTGTAGTCTACCCTGGAGACCAGAACGCTGGGACAGCACAGCCCCCACCCCGATCTCCGAGGCGTCTACCTCAACAATAAACGGAAAAGAAGTGTCCACGTGCCTGAGTATGGGTGCTGAGCAGAACAGTCCTTTTAACTTAGAAAAAGCCTGTAAGGCCTCGGGAGACCAATGAGTGGTGTCTGCCCCTTTTTTAGTAAGGCTAGTGAGAGGGGCGACTACTGTGGAGTACCCCTTAATAAACCTTCTATAATAGTTCGCAAACCCCAAGAACTGTTGCAATGATTTTAACCCCACCGGCTGCGGCCACTCCAGGACCGCGGAGACCTTGGCAGGGTCCATAGACAAACCTAAGGTGGAGATTATATACCCCAGAAAGGCAACCGACGTGACCTCAAAAATACATTTCTCGAGTTTGGCGTATAACAGATTCTGCCTCAGTTTGTCTAATACCATCCTGACATGGGTTCTGTGTTCCGGGAGGTTGTTAGAAAAAATGAGAATGTCGTCTAGATAGACTAAAACGAACGTTCCCAATACCTCCCGAAAAACCTCATTGATGAGTTCCTGGAAGACGGCCGGGGCATTACACAAACCGAAGGGCATCACCCTATACTCGTAGTGCCCATCAGGGGTATTGAAGGCCGTCTTCCATTCATCGCCCTTCCTTATACGCACCAGGTTGTATGCCCCTCGTAAATCCAGCTTTGAAAATATCCTAGCCTCAGTGACCTGTGTGAACAAATCGTCTATGAGTGGTAACGGGTAGCGATTTTTCACTGTGATTTTATTGAGGCCACGATAATCGATGCAAGGCCGTAAACCCCCGTCTTTCTTTTTAACAAAAAAGAAGCCTGCCCCAGCGGGGGACCGGGACGGCCTGATGAAGCCCTTTGCCAAGTTCTCACGGATGTACTCCTGCATGGCTAGTTTCTCGGGGCCAGACAAGTTATACAGGTGGCCTCGAGGAGGCATACAACCGGAACGAAGGTCAATGGGACAGTCAAATGGGCGATGCGGGGGTAATTTATCCGCGGCCTTGGGACAAAACACATCGGCATAATCTGAGTATTGTTCCGGTATACCTTCCACCTGTACCTTAGTTAGACCTAATGTCAGTCTCCCCAAACACTGCTGGAAACAATGAGGTGACCATGCTGTCAACTGTCCTGTGGCCCAGTCTATCTGCGGGGAATGAACCTGCAACCAAGGCATGCCTAGGATAATAGTGGAGGTGGACATGTGTAAAACAAAAAATTGTAACTGCTCCCCGTGCAATACCCCTATGGTGAGCTTCACAAGCGGAGTCTGGGACAGGGGACGATTCCGCTGCAAAGGGGAATCGTCAACTGCCATGACCTGAATGGGGGGTCTCACGGGAGTGAGTGGTAGACCCAACTCCTGAGCAAACTCAAAGTTCATAAAGTTAGCCGCTGAGCCGGAGTCAATAAAAGCTTCAGTGGCAACAGACTTTTCATCCCATGTGACCGTACAAGGGAGAAGTAATTTTTTCTCTTTAAGGGGTGAGGTTTGTGTGCCTAGGGTGTCACCCCCCACTACTCCTAGGCAGACCCGTTTCCCGCCCTGTTAGGGCAGTTTCGCACCCTATGCCCTGCCTCTGCACAGTATAGGCACAGTTGTTCCGTCATCCTCCGCCTTCGCTCCACCTGGGTCAATTTTGATCGACCAATTTGCATCGGCTCTGGTGGAGGCAAGGCCGGGAAGGGTGAGACAGGCGGAGACGCTGTTACAGAGGATGCAGCAACCGGTGCCGCGTACGAAGTCACCCTGACACGGTGACTGCCCCTGGCCTGCCTCTGATGGCGTAGCCTACTCGAATGGCCGATGATATGGCCTCATCAACTGTCTTGGGCTCGGGTATGGTTAACATTAAGTCGGAGACCTCCTCCGACAACCCAGACAAAAAATAATCCATTAAGGCGAAGTTATCAAATCTAGAGGTGACTGACCACCTACGGAACTCCGCCGCATAATCCTCGACCGAACCTCTGCCTTGCCACAAAAGTTTGAGCTTCCGCTCTGAGGATGCAGCAAGGTCAAGGTCGTCGTAGATTATGGCCATGGCCTTAAAGAATTCCTCTACCGAGGTCAGAGCGGTATCGGTAGAAGGCAGATTATATGCCCAGGACTGGGAGTCCCCAGTCAACAATGTTTTAATAAAGATGACCCGTTGGGTCTCAGTCCCCGAGGATCGGGGTCTCAACTCGAAATACGACAATACTCTACTCCTGAAATTCCGGAAGTCAGATTTGTGGCCGGAAAATTTGTCAGGTACAGGCATACGTATGTCGTCACTAGGAGGGGATCGCACTGCATCAACTGACGTCTGGAGGGTTCGCACTGAGCCTGATAAGGCATCAATTAAGGCTTTGTGCTGGCCCAGTGCTTGATGGATACTGTCCACCGAAGTGGCAAGCGCAGTCAGAGGATCAGCGCGTTCCATCTGTCTTTTGGTCTGGCGTTCTGTAACGATCGGTGAAACACAGAGAGGTCTGATTACCGGTGATCTGCAGTATCACAGGAAATACAGATGTATACCAGATTATATGTGATCTGCAGTATCACCGATAATCCAATATACTAGCTAACCTCTGATCACCTGAGTAGAGTGTTGTGATTGGTGCAACAGTAATACAGAGGACAAGCCTCAGTGCAGCAAGGAGGACTGCACAGATTCCTTCCGCAGATCTGAGCTCTCCAAGACGGGAGGAGTCAGACTGACAGTAGGAAGGACAGACTGGAAGTAACCTTCAGGAGGAAGGATTACTAACAGAGCGAGGAACCGCCTCTAACAATAAGGTCGGTTCTCGAGGTCGGACAAGCCAGGTCGTACACACACGGACAGATAAGGTACAAGATCAGGAGGCAAAGGCGGAGTCAAAGTACAGGCAGGGTTCAGCAACGGGGTATCAGATATATCGGGGTACAAAATCAGGAGGCAGAAGCAGGGTCAAGGAACGAGCCGGGGTTCGGCAACAGAGTATCAGATATAACGAGGTACAAGGTCAGAGTTCAGAAGGATAGTCGAGGCAGGCAAAGGTCATAACAGATAATCACAATCAAACTAGTACTTTAAGCTATCAACAGAATCAGGCTTAGTGTAGGATTACAGCTCCAGCTGGTCCCGTCACACTAACGGATCTGACTACGGATCTGGGTGCTCCCACATGTGTGAATGCAACGCCAGACAAGAGATGAGTGAACAGCCAGCAGTATATATACCACAGATGTCCCTCAGCACCTCCCTAATTGCTGGACCAATGGGGAGTAGAGCTAGAGTCAGCTGACCTGCCTGGTCAGCTGACTCCCTCCTGGGTGTAATAAATCTTGTCTGAGTGCGCGCGTGCGCGTCACTCTGAACCTTGAGGGACTACGTGTCCCAGCCACCACAGCCCCGCTCTGCGGTGTCTCCGCAGCGGGGACATGCGTGCTAACCGCCGCGTCCAACGCGGCGGTTTCGCCACGCTCCGCAACCTGTTGCACGGAGGCAGCCGCCTCATGATGCGAGGAGACGGCTGCCTCTCCATGCGAGTGACTGTTGTGTGCGGAAGGAGCCGCCTGCCGCTGGCTCATGGCGGCGGCTCCTCCGCGTTTTCTCACACTTCCATGGGTACAATGATGTGAGCACACATTACACATGGGAGGGGGGGAGGACGCATATTTCACCAGGGGAATTGCTAATTAGGGGGAGGGTAGTTGAGTTGAGGGCCAGCACAGCTTGGGAAGAAAGACTTCCTGTTCCCGGAAGTCCTAGTGGGGATAGACCTGGAGCAAGTGGATTGAGGTAGCGGTTGCCAGGGTGGTAGGGATTGTTTGCAATCCTGATGGCCCTGGATCACAGTCTAGAGTAGTATAGGGGTCTAGAGATGGGAGGGGGTCGCGATAATCCTCTCTGCAGATTTGAAGACTCTCTTAGCTTGTGCTTGTCAGCTTGTGACTTGTTAGTGTTGGAGTAGCAGCGGGTCAGAAGGCTGTGAGTCATTCCAAACTTTTTTTTAAAGTTGGCACAGGAAGAACAGCTATTGTTGGCCCTTTTTGTGTGTTTTGGAGGCGTTTTCCTCTCATCGTAGGTCCTTGGAGAGGGTGCTGCACAGGAAGTGAGCGCTGGGGATTCTGGTCTAGTTATCTGGCTTGCAATCACTGCCATGTATCCCCTTTTCTTATTTCTCTCTGCTTCAAACACAATAGGGGAATAATATCTGAGTGAGTTGTGCGCCCCCTCCTATACTGTGCCCAGAGGCTGGAGCCTCTCTCGCTTCTGCCTCGACCCAGCCCTAAGTGCTACTATACCGGTACTCTCTGTTGGGAGGAAACATGGTGTTTGCACCACTTACCCTTACTCAAAGTTGTGACAGGGTTCTACAGAACCAGAGATTTCAAAGTGCAGCCCCCCTCCCAGTGCCTCATAATACAGTTGAATATTTTGTGAGTTGAGAAAGAGCCATAAAGGGGATAGAGCAGTGCAGGGAAAACTACGGCCCATGGGCCGGATTAGGCCTGCTCGTGCTGTTACTCTGGCCTGCTGACAGGCAGCTGATCCCCCTCCTTCCCCCCTCCCTCCCTGCAGAGTCACAAGCGGGCGGTAACAGGGAGACTTAAAACTCACCTGATCACCATCCAGCATCGTGTCTCCATGGCAACAGGGCATCACATGACGTGATGTTGGGAGGAGCAAGCATATTACACGCTGGCACATCCCGACATCATGTTATGTGACACCCTGTTGCCATGAAGACACGACGCTGGACGGCAATCGGGTGAGTTTTAAGTCTCCCCTAACTACCATCCTCTCACAGCTCTGCAGGGAGGGAGAGGGGAAGGAGGATGAGAATTTTAGGAATGGTGCCCGCAGTCAGCAGCATGTGGCCCGGGCCGCCTTAAAGTTTGCCCAGTCATGCAATAGAGTATTAAAAGGGGTAGAGAGGCAGGTGCACAAAAGGCACTAAAAGGAGGGGGCCCCATCTAAAATTTCACAGGGAGGCCTAGTGATTTCTAGTTATGCCCTTGATAGCCTCAGCTTAAGTTTTAGAGCATGAAATGTCTTCTTGTGTGATGACTGGTGCAAGTAGAATATGGACCAATTCTAAGGTTGGGAACCTCATTGTGGTGAATTGGCCTATTACAAAATCACTCCAATCTATCTTGAAAACTAAAATCCTCCATTTTGACAGTTTATTTTATTATCATTATAGTTCTAGTTTTTTTCTGAACACGTGTTTTGACTGCAGAAGATTAATGAATGTTTACGCACAAAAATAGAAGGGCTCCAAATCTGTTCATTTATTAACTTGAGTCAATATAGGGCTGTGTATCAAGTCAGGGTGCCCTGGTTCTCTTTATAGACATGGGAAGTTTTCTACTGTACTTCAAACATTTTTATTAAAGTTTTCACAAGAAGATATTACTGCCCATCAAGCTAAAAGCAGCAGCAATGACACAATATTAGGCTCACAGGTCTTGAAGTACACGTACGAAACAGTGGCTCATCAAAAGTGATAATCGTAATCTGCCAATTACAGCCATACATAATCAGGGATGCTCGGATGGGCCCTCATCCACGAATTCGGCAATCCGCGTGGTTGCAAAAAAAAATCCGCGTTCGGCCCCACCGCATGCGGATTTTCGTCCGCGTCCACGCAACCATGCGGATTTTCTGCCGTGAATGGCGTAATCACGCGTGGATTCCCGCCCGGAGGTGGATTTTCTTTTAACGTTAATAACAAAGCCCCCATACATGCTACAATCCCCCAAATTGCATGGATTATCGAGGTGATAAGGGGCAACATAACTTCAACATAAAAAATTCCCCAAATTTTTTTTTTTTCTTTAATGGCTTATTGGCTTTTAAAGACAAATCACCACTGTAAATGGGGCTATTAATTGGTAATACGTGGTTTTAAAAAGGGATATACGCGTTAAGCAATCAAAGAGGTGAAGGCGAGTTCCAATGGCACTTGGCGGCGAAGGTACCGCTGGAGGAGGATGAGTGGCTGACGCCAAAAAGGCCCCAGAGAGGTTTTTGTAATTTGTTTTTTTTTTTTTTTTTTTTGCAGCAATTAGCAATGACATCGCAGCAGAGTTGTCAGTGGACACGGGCAGTGTGAACGCAGAGTGCAGTGGTGGTAGCGACTGAGTCAGGAGAAGGACTATGCGGGCGGTCAGTTCAGCAGCACAGAAGGACCACGGCAACATACTGGTAGTAGTAGTAGCAGCACAGCGTCATAGTGCTGGCCAAAAAATTAAATGCACCCGGTGACCCGGGCAGTGTGAACGCAGACAGAGTACATTGGTGGAAGCGAGTGAGTCAGGAGGAGGAGGACAATGCGGGCGGTCAATTCAGCAGCACAGAAGGACCATGGCAACATACTGGTGGTAGTAGTAGCAGCACAGCGTCATAGTGCTGGCCAAAAAATTAAATGCACCCGGTGACCCGGGCAGTGTGAACGCAGACAGAGTACATTGGTGGAAGCGACTGAGTCAGGAGGAGGAGGACAATGCGGGCGGTCAGTTCAGCAGCACAGAAGGACCATGGCAACATACTGGTGGTGGTAGTAGTAGTAGCACAGTGTCATAGTGCTGGCCAAAAAATTAAATGCACCCGGTGACCCGGGCAGTGATAACGCAGACAAAGTACATTGGTGGTACCGTGGTAGCGACTGAGTCAGGAGGAGGAGGAGGACAAAGCGGGCGTTCAGTTCAGCAGCAGCAGCACAGAAGGACCATGGCAACATACTGGTGGTAGTAGTAGCAGCACAGCGTCATAGTGCTGGCCAAAAAATTAAATGCACCCGGTGACCCGGGCAGTGATAACGCAGACAGAGTGCATTGGTGGTACCGTGGTAGCGACTGAGTCAGGAGGAGGACAAAGCGGGCGTTCAGTTCAGCAGCAGCAGCAGCACAGAAGGAAGGACCATGGCAACATACTGGTGGTAGTAGTAGCAGCACAGCGTCATAGTGCTGGCCAAAAAATTAAATGCACCCGGTGACCCTTGCAGTGTGAACGCAGAGTGCAGCAGCGGGAAGCGACTGAGTCAGGAGGAGGAGGACAATGCGGGCGGTCAGTTCAGCAGCAGCAGCACAGAAGGACTATGCCAACATACTGGTGGTAGTAGTAGCAGCACAGCGTCATAGTGCTGGCCAAAAAATTAAATGCACCCGGTGACCCGGGCAGTGATAACGCAGACAGAGTGCATTGGTGGTACTGTGGTAGCGACTGAGTCAGGAGGAGGAGGAGGACAAAGCGGGCGTTCAGTTCAGCAGCAGCAGCACAGAAGGACCATGGCAACATACTGGTGGTAGTAGTAGCAGCACAGCGTCATAGTGCTGGCCAAAAAATTAAATGCACCCGGTGACCCGGGCAGTGATAACGCAGACAGAGTGCATTGGTGGTACCGTGGTAGCGACTGAGTCAGGAGGAGGAGGAGGACAAAGCGGGCGTTCAGTTCAGCAGCAGCAGCAGCACAGAAGGACCATGGCAACATACTGGTGGTAGTAGTAGCAGCACAGCGTCATAGTGCTGGCCAAAAAATTAAATGCACCCGGTGACCCGGGCAGTGATAACGCAGACAGAGTGCATTGGTGGTACCGTGGTAGCGACTGAGTCAGGAGGAGGAGGAGGACAAAGCGGGCGTTCAGTTCAGCAGCAGCAGCACAGAAGGACCATGGCAACATACTGGTGGTAGTAGTAGCAGCACAGCGTCATAGTGCTGGCCAAAAAATTAAATGCACCCGGTGACCCGGGCAGTGATAACGCAGACAGAGTACATTGGTGGAAGCGACTGAGTCAGGAGGAGGAGGACAATGCGGGCGGTCAGTTCAGAAGCAGCAGCACAGAAGGACCATGGCAACATACTAGTGGTAGTTTGATCCGACTGACGGTGATGTATTGCTGATACTTCCACTGTACCATTTTGTCTATTGAATGCGGAGCTTGCAAATAAATATGGCAGTTTAAACACCAGCTGGTGCCCATGTGAGGATATTGTTTTTGATACTAGTGGTAGTAGTAGCAGCACAGCGTCATAGTGCTGGCCAAAAAATTAAATGCACCCGGTGACCCGGGCAGTGATAACGCAGACAGAGTACATTGGTGGAAGTGACTGAGTCAGGAGGAGGAGGACAATGCGGGCGGTCAGTTCAGCAGCACAGAAGGACCATGGCAACATACTGGTGGTAGTAGTAGTAGCACAGTGTCATAGTGCTGGCCAAAAAATTAAATGCACCCAGTGACCCGGGCAGTGTGAACGCAGAGTGTAGTAGCGACTGAGTCAGGAGGACAAAGCGGGCGGTCAGTTCAGCAGCTCAGAAGGAGGACCATGGCAACTTACTGGTAGTAGTACCAAAACACCAAAAAATCAACCAAGGTAGGCACTAGGCAGGTAGTAACTGTCTTTATAAAGGCAGGCATAGTTAACAACAGCACATGCAGCAGCCACTTCATGTCCCCCTGTGTCCGACAATAGGGGCCAGGAACTCACCTTCCACTCAAGCCTGGTTGATTTTCAGGAAGGTGAGTTTGTCCACAGAGGCGTGGGAGAGCCGAGAGCGCTTCTCTGTGACCACGCCACCGGCCGCACTAAAGCATCTCTCTGAGAGGACACTGGAAGGAGGGCAGGATAGGAGTTCCAGGGCGTACTGGGAAAGCTCGCTCCAGATGTCCAGTCTCTTGACCCAGTACTCCAAGGGGTCCACGGGGCTGTCGGTGTCATTGAGCCCGCTGGATGACCCCATATAGTCAGACACCATGGTGGTCAGTCGTTGCTTGTGCTGGTTGGTGGTGGATGCTGTGGCGGGCACCTCTGTTCTGGGCTGCTGCACTGCATACAGGCTCTTGCTTAGGCTCTTCAGGTTCTTGGGGCGCCAGTTGCTGCTGCTGGTGCTGGTGGTTGTTGTTGTGCTGCTAGTGGCAATGGCAGGCACCTCTTGCTGGCTTGGCAGAGCAGTTACAGTGGGGGTGGAAGGCTGGGGGAATGCTTCCAGTAGTCTGCGCACAAGGGCCTCCTTCAACTCCCTTGTGCGTTGCTCGGTGGTGGATGGCGTCATTAAGTCTCCCAGCTTCCCCTTCAGACGGGGATCAAGCATCAAGGTAATCCAGATGTCCTCCCTTGAACGCATCTGGATCACCCGGGGGTCCCTGCGAAGGCAGCGCAACATGTCCACAGCCATGGGAAACAAGTGGGCCCTGCCAGCAAGATCTTCCTCGTCCTCGCCATTGTCCCATAACGCATGCCTGTCCTCTTCCTGTGCCATGTCGTTGTCCTCCTCAAACCGCCATCCACGTACAACGCCTGCTGCACTCTGCTCCTCCTCCTCCTCCTCATTCAGGTTAGGGACCTCCAACTCTTCCACTACCTGCTGTGAGCCCTCCTCTGAGCTGGACTGTGCTGCCATCTGCTCCTGTTCTTCCAACTGCCTCAGGGCTTCATCCCCATGCTCAATTAAATTGTCCATTGCCTGCTCCAGTAGACAAACCAAGGGCACCCACTGGCACACAGAGGCCCGCTCCTCACTGACCATCTTGGTTGCCTCCAGGAAGGGACTCAGCACCAGGCATACTTGCTGCATCAGTGTCCACTGAGTGGCAGTAATCATGGGGACTTGCTGGTTACTGGGGACACTTGGGTCTAGCATGTAGGCCCTAAGAGACAGCCTGTGATGACACAGCCGCACCAACATGGCCAGAGTCGAATTCCAGCGAACTGGCATGTCGATGATCAGCCGGTGTTGTGGCCTTCCATACTGCTGCTGTAAGGTGGACAAGAGTGCAGAGGCAGTGGCTGACAGGCGGAAAAAGCGTACCACCGCCCGGGCATCCTGCAGCAGCTCGCTCATCCCCTGGTAGGTGCGCAAGAAGCGCTGCACCACAAGATTGAGCACGTGGGCCAAGCAGGGGATGTGCTGGAGGTTTCCCTGCTGCACTGCTGCCACCAGGTTGGCCCCGTTATCGGCTGCCACATACCCCACTTCTCCTTCCCCAGGGTCACCAATTTTAAAAGGGCTTGGCAGTGCCGAGGCTTGGCGCTGATGCTGCCGAGGCGGGCTTGCTTTCCGGGTGCAGAGGGAGTGTCGTGACAGGACCCTTCTGCATCCCCCCTGATCCCGCGTGGTGGCACCACTTGCATGGGTTGATGTGCTCTTGTCCTCCCTACCTTCCATCAGTGTCACCCAGTGGGCCGTAAAGGACAGGTAGCGACCTGTCCAAAATCTGCTACTCCACGAGTCCATGGTCACGTGGACCCGCTTGCCCACAGAGTAGTCCAGGGAACGGGCCACGTTTTCCACCGCAAACTTGTGGAGTGCTGGGATCGCGCTCCTGCTGAAATAGTGGCGCCTGGGGACTTGCCACTCGGGGATGCCAAATTGGAGCAGCGTCCGCATGGCGCTCCCCTCCTGCACCAGGGAGTAGGGAAGCAGCTGTGATGCCATGGCCCGGGCCAGCAAGCCATTTAGTTTGCGGATCCGCCTGTGGCTTGGAGGCAGAGGCTTGGTCAGACCCTGAAAGGTGTCGCTCAGCAGGGTCTGACGACGCTGGGATGCAGGGGAGACAGAGGAGAGAGACGAACACTGGCTGCCAGCCTCAATGTCTGTGTCCTGAGTAGCCGAGGTGGAAGAGCGCTTGCGTGCTACTACTGCTGCTGCTGTGGGGGATTCACGACCCTGAGGGAGGGATGATGCTGCTGCGCTGGTGGGCCTTCTGCTCTCAGGAACCCCTGCCAGCAGTGCCTGCTTCCTCTTAAAGTCCACATACTCGCGGCAGTGGCGGCTTCTCAGGTGGCCCTGGAGGGATGAGGTACCCATCTTGCTCAGACTTTTCCCACGGCTCAATCTTTTGCTGCATAACCTGCACACCGCATACCTTTTGTCATCAGTACATTCATCAAAGCAATCCCACACTGGTGACTTTAATTTACTGCGGCCCCCACTAGCAGAGGGTGCAGCGGAACAATGTGTGGTAGTAGTTGCCGGGGGTTGCATGGTGGTGGTGCCGGCTGAAGCAGTGTCCTGTCTACTTCCTCCACGCCCACTGCTGCCGATGCCCCTGCCCCTGCCTGACATATGGCGATATCCTTGCCTAGGCCGAGGTGACTCGTCATCCTGCTCTGCCTCTGACCATTCTTCCACGGACTCAGCAGGCTGCACATAGTTAGGGTCCACAATGTCGTCATCATCAGCAGCATCATCATAATCCAGCTCTTCCTCTGACTCCCCCGCCTCCTCTTCTGTCCCTACATCCCCAGACACAGACCTCTCTTCTTCATCACCAGAACTCAACAACGCTTGTGATTGTGGCCCGATCTCAATCTCTGCCACATCAGTCCCCAGTAAGTCCTGAGCTTCTTGCATCAGCAGGTTCCCAGATGCCGGACTGAGGGACAGAACGCTGTCATCCTGGGAGGGCTGCTGACCAGTGGGTGCTGGGGTGGATGTCACAACAAGCGTGGGACGTTGGCTGCTGCTGCTGCTGCTGCTTGGAGTGGTGCTCACAGTAGAGGTCTGGGAGGAAGTCATGATGTCCATGAGTACGTCAGGTTCCATTTGCTCAACCACCACACGGGGACCAGAAACTTTAAAATATTTGGACAATGGCGTCCGCTGACTCGGCCCAGGCTTTGCTGCCCCCCTTTCTGCTGCATCACGACCACGTACAGCTGGGCGTCCTCTCCCTGGACGTGGAGCAGTCCCAGAAGTGGCTGAGGCAATTGAACTCCCTTTCCTCTCACCCCGCGAAACCCTGCCAGATATGTTGCTAGTAATGAATCACTGGATGCAGTGGGCACAGTACAAGGTCACTGAAGGATGCAGTGGGCACAGCAGTGGGCACTGGATATACAACTAGGTCACTGAAGGATGCAGTGGGCACAGTACAAGGTCACTGAAGGATGCAGTGGGCACAGCAGTGGGCACTGGATATACAACTAGGTCACTGAAGGATGCAGTGGGCACAGTACAAGGTCACTGAAGGATGCAGTGGGCACAGTACAAGGTCACTGAAGGATGCAGTGGGCACAGCAGTGGGCACTGGATATACAACTAGGTCACTGAAGGATGCAGTGGGCACAGTACAAGGTCACTGAAGGATGCAGTGGTCACAGACTAGTACAAGGTCACTGAAGGATGCAGTGGGCACAGCAGTGGGCACTGGATATACAACTAGGTCACTGAAGGATGCAGTGGGCACAGTACAAGGTCACTGAAGGATGCAGTGGGCACAGCAGTGGGCACTGGATATACAACTAGGTCACTGAAGGATGCAGTGGGCACAGTACAAGGTCACTGAAGGATGCAGTGGGCACAGCAGTGGGCACTGGATATACAACTAGGTCACTGAAGGATGCAGTGGGCACAGTACAAGGTCACTGAAGGATGCAGTGGGCACAGTACAAGGTCACTGAAGGATGCAGTGGGCACAGCAGTGGGCACTGGATATACAACTAGGTCACTGAAGGATGCAGTGGGCATAGTACAAGGTCACTGAAGGATGCAGTGGGCACAGCAGTGGGCACTGGATATACAACTAGGTCACTGAAGAATGCAGTGGGCACAGTACAAGGTCACTGAAGGATGCAGTGGGCACAGCAGTGGGCACTGGATATACAACTAGGTCACTGAAGGATGCAGTGGGCACAGTACAAGGTCACTGAAGGATGCAGTGGGCACAGCAGTGGGCACTGGATATACAACTAGGTCACTGAAAGATGCAGTGGGCACACAAGGATGTCACACTGTGTAATGAGATGCTTATATGCCAGCAAGCGAGCAGTGGGCACTGGGCACGGCACAAGGTCACTGACAGAATGAATGAACAGCGCTGGCAGAGAGTGGCGGCGCCGGCGGTGTGACTGGCTGCCTGCAAATAGTACAAGTGTATAACTGTCACTGGAATATACAAGTGAACACTGCAGCTGCACTAACCTGCCTGCCTGCACTACACACAGATAATCCCCACTCCCACTACACTGACTACACTGCAGCACTGAACCTGCCTGCACTACACACAGTTAAATAATCACTAGACTCCCACACTCCCACTACACTACACTGACTACAACTAACTACAGCAATCACTCACTGACTAGCTAACTGTGTACAGTATAAGAGCAGTGTTAGCAAAAAAAAAACGCTTTGTTTTTAACACAATAAATGCACTTGCTCAAACAACAATGGCCTGGAGATAATCCTCTCAGCACCACAGTCTAGTAGCAAGGACAGAGCTTTTCCATCATGGCCGCCGCTTTATATTCAGGAGGGGAGGGCATAGCTCCCCTCCTGTGATTGGTTGCTAGGGCCTGGCTGGGGCACTCTGATTGGCCTGCAATGTGTCACTTCCGCATAGTTTGACGCATTTCCGCAAACCACGACTTCAGCACCGGGTTGCACGAGCGTGAATGCGGATTTCTGTCCGCATTCACGCGAAGCCGAAGCAGATTTTCGTGGTTGAAAATCTATTCACGGCTTAGCGTGTCCGAGGCGGAATGCGTCAAAATGGTCGTGAATCCACGCGTAAGCGTGATCACGACCTGGCAGTGAGCACCACTGTACATAATTACGGTTTGGAATTGATTTCATGTAATCCATCAGTAATTTTGTGTAATTAGATGGTTAATAGAAAAACCCCCATTTTAAAAATGTGAAGGAAAATGGTTTTTAAAATTTAGAAAAATGAAAGTTCTAAGTTTTTTGCATTTTCAAAATTGATTATCTCAAAAAAAAGTTATTTTTGAAAAAATCTTGACTTGTTCCCAGTATTCCCCTTATCATATGTACCGTATATACTCGCAAGCAAGCCGACCCGCATGTAAGCCGGGTGCTAGTAAAAAAGGGTGCACAGGGATAATGGACAAAAAGGGCGCCGCCATAGACTGCAATGCAAAATATCGGCTATTCGGCGCCCGACAGGAAAAAAGGGCGCCCGAGAAATAGCGGTTACAGGGATCGTGTTAACAAAAGTTTTCGTTTACAGAATAAGGTTTATAACAAATATCGTTTACAAGTTCGTTTTGAGTTTGTGTTATACTTATTTTTTCGTTTTTAAATTTCGCTTATATCAGTTTTTACTTATTTTTCGTTTAAAAATTTCGCTTACAAAAGTATAACTACTAAATTTTTGTTTACACTTCTTTGATCATTTAAAAATTTGTTTTCATATGTATAATGCGTAAATACCGTTTTCAACCTTATTTTATTAGAAATACATCGCTTTTGGTATTAACTTTGTTTTTACACTTATAATGCGTTGATTATAGTTACTAAAATATCGCTTGTAATATAACTGTTATTTTAAGGTTGTTTTTACACTTATAATGCGTTGATTATAGTTACTAAAATATCGCTTTTAATGTTACTGTTATTTTAAGATTTCTAATGCTTGTAAGGCTATCTATTGTATTGTATATATTTAGATATACTTTTCTCTATTTATAATATTAATGTATACGTGATTTTAAGGCTATTTTAAAGCTATTTATTCTATTATAAATATATAAATTATTTTATTCATGTTATTTGTAGAGAAGTATTTTAAGGATTAAATATATTATTGTTTATATGTGTTTAGGGGATGGTTAGGTTTAGGCATTACCAGGGGGGCTAGGGGTTAGGGATAGGTACAGGGAGGGTTAGGTATAGTTACAGTATAATATATGCAATCAGGGGGTGGTTAGGGTTAGGCACCACCAGGGGGGGTCTTAGGGTTAGACACCACCAGGGGGGTCTTAGGGTTAGGCACCAACCGGGGGGGTCTTAGGGTTAGGCACCACCAGGGGGTCTTAGGGTTAGGCATCACCAGGGGGGTCTTAGGGTTAGGCACCACCAGGGGGGTCTCAGGGTTAGGCACCACCAGGGGGGTCTTAGGGATAGGCACCAACCGGGGGGGTCTTAGGGTTAGGCACCACCAGGGGGGTCTTAGGGTTAGGCACCACCAGGGGGGTCTTAGGGTTAGGCACCACCAGGGGGGTCTTAGGGTTAGGCACCACCAGGGGGGTCTAGGGGTTAGGGATAGGTACAGGGAGGGCTCTGTGTGAGAGTAAGGTTAGGTATAGTTACAGCACAATATATGTAATATATACAATTTATTAAATTATATATATTTAAACAAAGAGGGGTCTAGGGGTTAGGGATAGGGATAGGGAGAGATCTGTGTGAGCCTACAGTTTGGTATAATTACAGTAAAATATCTGTAAAACCTACCATTGCATTGCTATGCTTAAAGGGACACTTAAGTCAAACAAAAAAAATGAGTTTTACTCACCTGGGGTTTCCAATAGCCCCCTGAAGCTCTCCGCTGCCCTCGCCGTCTCCCTCCGATCCTCCTGGCCCCGCCGGCAGCCACTTCCTGTTTCGGTGACAGGAGCTGACAGGCTGGGGATGCGAGTGATTCTTCGCGTTCCCAGACACATTAGCACCCTCTATGCTGCTATATGGTATATGATACATGCTATGGCAGCATAGATAGCGCTATTGTGGCCAGGAACGTGAAGAATCACTCGCGTCCCCAGCCTGTCAGCTCCTGTCACCGAAACAGGAAGTGGCTGCCGGCGGGGCCAGGAGGATCGGAGGGAGACGGTGAGGGCACTGGACAGCTGCAGGGGGCTATTGGAAGCCCCAGGTGAGTAAAACTCATTTTTTTTTTTTGACTTAAGTGTCCCTTTAATACAAGTGTAAATATCGTTTTTCTTATAGACGGTATTTGACGTTTCTTTTCAGAATTCGTTTGTTGTTATAGACGGTATTTTGCCATTTAATTTCCGTCTATTTAACCTATTTAGCACAAAATTTTCGTTTACAACCCCTTAAAAGAAAAATATGGTTTTGCATTAAAACTTAAAATTTCGGCTATACCCCGCGCCCTTTTTTCCAGGCGCCCTTTTTTGATACACGCTGTAAGCCGACCCCCCAACTTTTACCTAACAACACATGAAAAAATGAATGACCCTCATGCAAGCCGAAGCCCTGGGGGGAGCAGAGCAAGAGCAATGAATGGCCACCCAGAATCAGTGAGGGGTATGCAGTGTAGACTAACCTGCTGAAGAGAGCAGCTCAGAGTGCAGCGGTGATGCGGCAGTGATCGGGGAGCGGACAGCTGAGAGATCGGGTGCTGAGGGCGGAGAGTATAGCTGCAGCCGCTGGATGTCCGCGGCGAGAGCAGAGCAGAGTGGATGGATGGCCACACAGAATAGAAACACAGCAGGAGCGCTCTCCCGGGTTCATAATCTCGCGCTTCCTGCTGTGTCTGCACCTTGTACACCCATTGGCTGATAATAGCTGGTAATAGCCAATGGGTGTACAAGGTGCTGACACGGCAGGAAGCGCGAGATTATGAACACGGAAGAGCGCTCCTGCTGTGTTTCTATTCTGTGTGGCCATCCATCCACTCTGTTCTTGCAGCGGACTTCCAGCGGCTGCAGCAATACTCTACGCTCCCAGCACCCGATCTCTCAGCTGCCCGCTCCCCTTCATGACTCGCAAGCAGGGCCGGATTTCTGGCAAGGCCACATAGGCCATGGCCTAGGGCACCAGAAGTTTAGGGGCGGCTCAGTGAGGGGCAGGAAAGCTGTTCTATGCAGTCATCCCTATCTACAAGAACAGCTTTAACCTTTGAACTCTCTGTCCTGTACTTGTGCCGTCCCTGCAAGACCTGTAAGCTCTATCCTGCAGGTATACATCAGTCTAACTCTCATGGTGACGCAATAGGTCCATCATTAATGAGATGGCGAACATAACATAAAATTTCAAAACATAACTTCTAATCTATACACGTATTACTAAAATAGCTATTGTCTGTGACACCAATGATGGAAAGTAAAGCGAATTCTCATTGGGGCACACAGAGATAACAACCATACAGATAGTATAGTTGGCCTTGGGCGGTAAAAAGTACAAATCCGGCCCTGCTCGCAAGCAAGCCGAGACTCCCACTTTTGGGCCACTTTTTGGGGGTCAAAAATTTGGCTTGCTTGCGAGTATATACGGTAGCAATTTTGGTGATGATAGCATGTATGGGGGCTTTGCTATTAATCTCTAAAGTCGGCATGAAATGACTCAAAACATTACACGAAAATTAAAGGGATACTGTAGGGGGTCGGGGAAAATTAGTTGAACTTACCTGGGGCTTCTAATGGCCCCCCGCAGACGTCCTGTGCCCGCGCAGCCACTCACCGATGCTCCGGCCCCGCCTCCAGTTCACTTCTGGAATTTCAGACTTCAAAGTCTGAAAACCACTGCGCCTGTGTTGCCGTGTCCTCGCTCCCGCTGATGTTACCAGGAGCGTACTGCGCAGGCCCAGTATAGTCTGTGCCTGCACAGTATGCTCCTGGTGACATCAGCGAGAGCGAGGACACGGCAACGCAGGAGCAGTGGTTTTCCGACTTTAAAGTCTGAAATTCCAAAAGTGAACTGGAGGCGGGGCCGGAGCATCGGTGAGTGGCTGTGCGGGCATAGGATGTCTGCGGGGGACCAGTAGAAGCCACAGGTAAGTTCAACTCATTTTCCCCCGACCCCCCTACAGTATCCCTTTAAGCGGAAGTATGAATGGTAGAATGAAATCAGTTTAATGTCCAAATCATAATAATGTATGGCTATAATTGCGAATGTCTATGCAAAATTTTGCGTAATTGTAATTAGCAGATTACAATCATCACTACACGTATCAGTCACTCGCATCATTTTATTGGAAATATGGCCAAGACATGCAGGTTCAGATGCAGTTATGTTTTGTTTTAGCGCAAGCAAAACAAGATTCGATTCTAATTGGTGTACATCTTAACTAGTTAACAACTGAGGGATTTTTCCCCTGTAGGACCAAAGCAATTTTCACTTTCTATCATTCATTTGCCAATAACTTTATCACTACTAATTTTAACAAAATGATGTATTTCTTTTTACGATGCATAATTACGATGATGCATCAACAGACAGAACAAACCATAAATTCACTAAAATATTGGACTTGCTCCCAGGATTATTACATCACTAGTCACAGCTTTGGCAGGCTTCAAACTCTCAGAGCAGGTGAGGAAATTCAGAGGAAAGAATGAGACCGGAGACAGAACCAGATAAAAGAAAGGAAACGAAAGGAGAAAAGGAAAGCAAAAAACATAAAAGAGACAGTAGAAAAGACAAGAAAAAATGTTGCCAAGCTCTAGAAGCAGGGCCCCCAAACCCCAGATCACTCTCTAATTGTCTCCAATCATCCTACACCGTGGGCTCAATATTGTTCCTGAACCATGTACCCCGAGACCCTCGTTATGACTTCCTCAAAGGAAACAAATTGAGTTTTTCAGAATCTAGCCATTGTTTGCTTCCCACCTACAAAAATATAGGTTACTATTTTCTGCTGCTGTTTACTGAAGTCTTCAATTTTAAAATGTAAAAGAGAAGCCCAGGGATCTCTAGAGACCACCTTACCTGTAAGTTGTCTAATAAGCCTGTATGTTTGAGCCCAGAATCTCATCAACATGGTGCAGGACCAGAATATGTGCAGCATATCACCCCTATAACATAGACCTGAGCCTGATCCGGGCAAGTAGGCCAGCCTCACAGAAACACAGTGTCACTGGAGTAACACTTTGTAAGCAGAGACCTTGTACATTAAAGATTTTATACTTACCCGGGGCTTCCTCCCACCCCAAAAACATGTCGGAGTCATACGCCATTTTCCCGCGGTCTGCCGTTCAGCCGTGATCAGTCCCGGTAACTGGCTCAGTTGTGCCAATCTACTGCGCATGCCTGGACCTCCAGCACATGCCCAGGAGACCCAGACTGGACCCGACTGAGCCTGTTACCTGGGCTGATCCCGGCTGAACGGCAGACCGCAGGAGGACGGCGTGGGACTCAGATCTGGAGAAAGCCCCAGGTAAGTATCAAATCTGTAATGTACGAAGTCTCTAGTACACTTTAAACTACAAGTGCATCCAGAAAGTACTCACAGCATATCACTTTTTCCACATTTTGTTATTTTACAGCCTTATTCCAAAATTGATTAAATTCATTTTTCTTCCTCAGAATTCTACACACAACACCCCATATTGACAACATAAAAAAAAAAAAGTTTGCTCAGGGTTTTAGCCAATATATTTAAAAAAAAAGAGAAATCACATGTACATACGTATTCATTTCCTTTGCTCAATACTTTGTTGATGCCCCTTTGATCCAAGGACCACTTTAGCATCAGGCAATTTTTCCAAGACGCGTGTGAGTGCCTGGGGAGGGGAGGCAGTGTCATTACGTAAAGAAGTCCTGGCAGCACCAGCCCTACCCAACCACCATCCTCATCACCCTCAGCACTTTGGAAAAGATATGTCTGCTGCATAACCCACCAGCACAAGGTACATTTTGTGTGACAGGTAGTGAAAGAGAGGTGGTTACTGCCTAGGCTTCCTTATCTACTGGCACAGTCACCTCCAGCCTTCCCGCTTCCCCACAGCCCCTTTGCCCTTCCCTCCTCCCCACACTCACTTCACCCTTCCCTCCTCCCCACACTCACTTCACCCTTCCCTCTTCCCCACACTCACTTCACTCCTCTCCACACTCACTTCACCCTTCCCTCCTCCTCACACTCACTTCACTCTTCCCTCCTCCCCACACTCACTTCACTCTTCCCTCCTCCCCACATTCACTTCACCCCTCCCTCCTCCTCACACTCACTTCACTCTTCCCTCCTCCCCACACTCACTTCACTCTTCCCTCCTCCCCACATTCACTTCACCCCTCCCTCCTCCCCACACTCACTTCACCCTTCCCTCCTCCCCACACTCACTTCATCCTTCCCTCCTCCCCACACTCATTTCATCCTTCCCTCCTCCCCACACTCACTTCACCCTTCCCTCCTCCCCACACTCACTTCATCCTTCCCTCCTCCCCACACTCACTTCACCCTTCCCTCCTCTCCACACTCATTTAATCCTTCCCTCCTCCCCACACTCACTTCACCCTTCCCTCCTCCCCACACTCACTTCACCCTTCCCTCCTCTCCACACTCAGTTCACCCTTCCCTCCTCCCCACACTCACTTCATCCTTCCCTCCTCCTCACACTCACTTCATGCTTCTCTCCTCCCCACACTCACTTCACCCTTCCCTCCTTCCCACACTCACTTCACCCTTCCCTCCTTTCCAAACTCACTTCATCCTTCCCTCCTCCCCACACTCACTTCACCCTTCCCTCCTCCCCACACTCACTTCACCCTTTCCTCCTCCCCACACTCACTTCATGCTTCCCTACTTCCCACACTCACTTCATCCTTCCCGCCTCCCCACACTCACTTCAGCCTTCCCTCCTCCCCACACTCACTTCATCCTTCCCACCTCCCCACACTCACTTCACCCTTCCCTTCTCCCCACACTCACTTCATCCTTCCCACCTCCCCACACTCACTTCACCTTTCCCTCCTCCCCACACTCACTTCATGCTTCTCTCCTCCCCACACTCGTTTCACCCTTCCTTCCTACCCACACTCACTTCACTCTTCTCTCCTCCCCTCACTCACTTCACCCTTCCCTCCTCCCCACACTCACTTCACCCTTTCCTCCTCTCCACACTCTCTTCACCCTTCCCTCCTCCCCACACTCACTTCACTCTTCTCTCCTCCCCTCACTCACTTCACCCTTCCCTCCTCCCCACACTCACTTCACTCCTCTCCACACTCACTTCACTCTTCCCTCCTCCTCACATTCACTTCACCCCTCCCTCCTCCTCACACTCACTTCACTCTTCCCTCCTCCCCACACTCACTTCACTCTTCCCTCCTCCCCACATTCACTTCACCCCTCCCTCCTCCCCACACTCACTTCATCCTTCCCTCCTCCCCACACTCATTTCATCCTTCCCTCCTCCCCACACTCACTTCACCCTTCCCTCCTCCCCACACTCACTTCATCCTTCCCTCCTCCCCACACTCACTTCACCCTTCCCTCCTCTCCACACTCATTTAATCCTTCCCTCCTCCCCACACTCACTTCACCCTTCCCTCCTCCCCACACTCACTTCACCCTTCCCTCCTCTCCACACTCAGTTCACCCTTCCCTCCTCCCCACACTCACTTCATCCTTCCCTCCTCCTCACACTCACTTCATGCTTCTCTCCTCCCCACACTCACTTCACCCTTCCCTCCTCCCCACACTCACTTCACCCTTCCCTCCTTTCCAAACTCACTTCATCCTTCCCTCCTCCCCACACTCACTTCACCCTTCCCTCCTCCCCACACTCACTTCACCCTTTCCTCCTCCCCACACTCACTTCATGCTTCCCTACTTCCCACACTCACTTCATCCTTCCCGCCTCCCCACACTCACTTCAGCCTTCCCTCCTCCCCACACTCACTTCATCCTTCCCACCTCCCCACACTCACTTCACCCTTCCCTTCTCCCCACACTCACTTCATCCTTCCCACCTCCCCACACTCACTTCACCTTTCCCTCCTCCCCACACTCACTTCATGCTTCTCTCCTCCCCACACTCGTTTCACCCTTCCTTCCTCCCCACACTCACTTCACTCTTCTCTCCTCCCCTCACTCACTTCACCCTTCCCTCCTCCCCACACTCACTTCACCCTTCCCTCCTCTCCACACTCCAAATCCAAATCCAAATCCAAAAAAGCTTTATTGGCAGGACCAAATACATTTAGCATTGCCAAAGCAAAACAAAACAAAACATTAACATGGGGGGGGGGGGGGAATTGTGGGAATAAGGGAAAGATAAAGGGGGTTGGGGTATATAGTCCATAGGTGTGTGGAGGATGTAAGGGACAGCATGGGGGACTGGGATATACAGTCCATAGGGGGGTATTGGGGGGGAATACAGTCCATGTGGTATCATGTTCCTCTCAGTTGGTGGCAGGCTGTGACATATCGGGCAGCTATTTGCACGGTTGTTTCCTCCTCCCCCAGTAGGATGTAGAGTTTCCTCTCCTCATCTGTGGAGGTAAAATCCTGGATGTGGGCGGAGAGTCTCTGGAAGTGGGCGGTCCTCACAGGTGCATATTTTCTGCAGTGTAGCAGGAAGTGGGCCTCATCCTCCAAGACCTCCTGGTCGCATTGTCTGCACAGTCTCTCCTCCCGGGGCTTCCATGTCTGTCTGTGCCGCCCTGTCTCTATCTCCAGGCTGTGGGCACTCAGACGGTACAAACTCAAGACCTGTCTGTCTTTGTGGTGATGTAGCCTCCCCAGATATGGAGCCATTGTGTACTCCCTCTGTAGTGATTGATAGACAGCGAGTTTCTTGGAATTCTTTATGTCACTTCTCCATTCCTCTATGTATCGTTCCTTGCAGCTTTCTATAGTCTGTTTTTTTTGGGCTTTTGTCAGCCTGTGTTGGTGGCCTTGGCTGGGCTGGCTGCTGATTAGTGTTGGGCGAACAGTGTTCGCCACTGTTCAGGTTCTGCAGAACATCACCCTGTTCGAGTGATGTTCGAGTTCGGCCGAACACCATCAGGTGTTCGGCCAAACCGTTCGGCCACATGGCCAAACTAAGAGCGCATGGCCGAACGTTCCCCGAACGTTCGGCTAGCGCTGTGATTGGCCGAACGGGTCACGTGGTTCGGACCCGAACGCGCTCTGATTGGCCGAACGGTCACGTGGTTCGGGTAAATAAATACCCGAACCACGTCATATCTCCGCCATTTGTCTGTGGGTTTAGCTTTGGGTAGGCAGGCAGGGTAGTTCGCTCTCCAGCCACGCTAGCCAGGGTCCCCCCCAGTCATTGTGTGTCGCTGCTGGGAACAGTAGTACACCGCTCGCTCAGCCACACTATATATAGCATTGTTTACTGCCACTGTGTATCTCGCTCAGTCACACTATATATAGCATTGTGTTTACTGCCACTCTGTGTACACGGCTCAGCCAGACTATATAGCATTGTGTGTACTGCCACTGTGTACCTCGCTCAGCCACGCTATATATAGCATTGTGTTTACTGCCACTCTGTGTACACCGCTCAGCCAGACTATATAGCATTGTGTGTACTGCCATTCTGTGTACACGGCTCAGCCAGACTATATAGCATTGTGTGTACTGCCACTCTGTGTACACCGCTCAACCAGACTATATAGCATTGTGTGTACTGCCACTCTGTGTACATGGCTCAGCCAGACTATATAGCAGTGTGTGTACTGCCACTCTGTGTACACCGCTCAGCCAGACTATATAGCATTGTTTACTGCCACTCTGTGTACACGGCTCAGCCAGACTATATAGCATTGTTTACTGCCACTCTGTGTACACCGCTCAGCCAGACTATATAGCATTGTGTGTACTGCCACTCTGTGTACACCGCTCAACCAGACTATATAGCATTGTGTGTACTGCCACTCTGTGTACACCGCTCAGCCAGACTATATAGCATTGTGTGTACTGCCACTCTGTGTACACCGCTCAGCCAGACTATATAGCATTGTGTTTACTGCCACTCTGTGTACACCGCTCAGCCACACTATATAGCATTGCGTACTCTGCCAGTCAGTGTGTATATTGCTGGGATCAATAATACTCCACTCACCGCCAACCACTATATGAGCTCACCATGAGTTCCTCAGAGACCTCCGCTGTGAGCAGCACTCCCAACAACAGCAACAGCCAACGCCCCACGCAAGCTATAACATCCACCCCAGCAGCCAGTGGTCAGCAGCAGCCCTCCCCGGAGGAGAATGTTGTGTCCATCGGTCCGTCGCCAGAGCGATTAATGAGGGCTGCCATTGAGGAGATGATGGGGCCTGATGTGGAGGAGGAGGTCTGGCTCAGGCCAGCATCCCAAGTTAATGTTGAGGACGATGAGGGGTCTGTGTCTGGGGATGTTGGGGTGGCAGAGGTGGTGGGTGGGTCAGACTCAGTAGAAGAGTTGTATGATGAGGATGATGATCGGGACCATCTGTATGTGCCTCAGAGTCCGACCCCGGAAAACATGTTGTATCGTGTGTTTAGGTACTAAAATCTGCGTTCCCACTTCCCAGTACTGCCCGCAGTGCCCGGGTCCACGGATCCATATAATTTTTTGGGCAGCACTATCAAACTGTGGTACTATGAGTGAGTTGCCATGGTCCTTCTGTGCAGCCTGTCACACTCACCGTCTGTCTGCAGATGGATTGTTCAACACCGCTACGCCATCTGACATGTAGTCCTGGACCTTGACCATCTTCTCCAGGCGATTGGTGTTGGAGGACGTGGAACTGCCCGATTGCTGTTCTGTGAGCTGCTGCATGGGTGTCAGAAAATGTTCCCACTCCAAGGACACTGCCAATACCATTCCCTTTTCGGCACTAGCAGCAGCTTGTGTTCTTTGCTGCCCTCCTGGTCCTCCTGGGTTTGCTGAAGTCAGTCTGTCGGCGTACAACTGGCTAGAGAAGGAGGAGGATGTCAATCTCCTCTCTAAAGTCTCCATCCTCAAGGGCCTGCTGGAATTGTTCCATTTTTGACCTGTCTGTAGTGTTGGGCGAACACCTGGATGTTCGGGTTCGGGAAAGTTCGCCGAACATGGCCGCAATGTTCGGCATGTTCGGGCCGAACCCCGAACTCCCCGAACATCCCGCTTGTAGGGGCCCTATGGGGTCGCAGGCATAAGGGGGGAGCATGCCCCGATCGCGGGGGGGGTCGGAAATTCCCCCCACCCCCTCCGCTAGCGCTCCCCCCTCTGCCCGCTTCCCCATACAAAAGTTGCAAGAAGTACCTGTGTCCGGGTGGTAGTGGGTGGCTGTCTGGCTGGCAGTGGGCGGCACTATGCAGTGACTAAATGAGGAGGAGGAGTCCGGAGAGTGACGCGTTGAGGGAGGCCGGGCAGCGGGCGGTTCAGCAGTACTACTGCTGAAAGTTGCAAGAAGTACCTGTGTCCGGGTGGTAGTGGGTGGCTGTCTGGCTGGCAGTGGGCGGCACTATGCAGTGACTAAATGAGGAGGAGGAGTCCGGAGAGTGACGCGTTGAGGGAGGCCGGGCAGCGGGCGGTTCAGCAGTACTACTGCTGAACCGCCCGCTGCCCGGCCTCCCTCAACGCGTCACTCTCCGGACTCCTCCTCCTCATTTAGTCACTGCATAGTGCCGCCCACTGCCAGCCAGACAGCCACCCACTACCACCCGGACACAGGTACTTCTTGCAACTTTTGTATGGGGAAGCGGGCAGAGGGGGGAGCGCTAGCGGAGGGGGTGGGGGGAATTTCCGACCCCCCCCGCGATCGGGGCATGCTCCCCCCTTATGCCTGCGACTCCATAGGGGGGCCGTATTCGGCCGAACAGGGCCCTGTTCGGCCGAACAGGGGCCCTGTTCGGCTAGTAATTTGGCAGTTCGGGCGAACGCGAACAGTTTGGCCGAACACCACCAGGTGTTCGGCCGAACTCGAACATCACCCGAACAGGGTGATGTTCTGCAGAACCCGAACAGTGGCGAACACTGTTCGCCCAACACTACCTGTCTGACACTTTCTTCAATCAGTTTTTTAACATTGTGTTTGTATAAACTGGGTATAAACCCAGTAATTGGTGTTGTCCAGATTCCAGAATAATGAATAATAATGAATAGTGAATAATGCGCGGGCCGCGTTCAATGCAGGCTAGCATGAATTGAGCCATGTGTGCCAGAGAGTCCTGCCATACTCCTCTGTCTTCATGTTCTTGTGAGCGTTGTGATTGTTGTGATGCACCATATTCGTCACCAGCATCACTTTCTTCCTCTTCTGCTGTCCATTCCCGCTAAATTGTGGAAGTCCAACGTGCACCGCTCTGTCCCTCGGCAGTGAGGGCATCCAATTCCTGCTCCAACTCCAGCTGTTCCTCGTCCTGTTCTTTGTCATAGCTGGGACCAGCGTTTCCTGAGGCAGGTTGCCTGATGTTGGTATCATCACGCTGATCGTTTTCATCTTCAGAATCTCCCACTTGCATCATGCCAGCGGTTTCCATCTTCAACATTGATTTCTTCAGTAAACACAGCAGTGGTATTGTAATGCTGACTGTAGAGTTGTCACTGCTCAGTCACACAACGTGGATTGCTCAAAATTTTGGAGGACTTGGCAGAGATCCAACATGGTGGCCCAATCAGATCCACAGAAGCTTGGTAGCTAGCTGCTGGAATGCGCCACGGCACTGCGCAAAAGCGTGCTAGCATGTGCAGCGTAGAATTCCAGCGCGTAGGGAGGGACATCACCCAGCGAGCGATGGTGCGCTAGATTAAAGCGCTCCTGCATCTCTTGGTGAGTCCTTCAGAAGCGGTACTGGACTTTTAACAATGTTTTTTTTTTCCTTCAACAGAAGATCTGCCACGTTGGAGTGAGGAGGACGGCGCCGACCCCGACACCAAGCTGAACCCCGGCGAACTCCAAGCAGAGGATCTTCAGGAACCCTCAAGGCTTTGAGCAAGCTGAGGAGGATCAGCAGTCCCGACGAGACCTCTCCTCATATGCGACTGAGTGCAGTGGAGCTCCCCAGAACAACCTCTCAGTTGTCACTTTGTCACTGGTCACTTTGTCACTTTGTCATTTTGTCACTTGTCACTTTGTCACTTGTCACTTGTCACTTTGTCACTTGTCACTTTGTCATTTTGTCACTTTGTCACTTGTCACTTTGTCACTTGTCACTTTGTCATTTTGTCACTTTGTCATTTTGTCACTTTGTCACTTTGTCACTGGTCACTTTGTCACTTGGTCACTTGGTCACTTGTCACTTGGTCACTTGGTCACTTGTCCAGATGATCTCGGTACACCTCCTGCGATTCAAATTCCTGCACACATTGCTCTGGGATTTGGGTGTGATGAATGATGCATCTAACTGGCCACCGGAGGCAATTAAGGCCTTCAAAACATTGAAAGCAGCTTTCTGTTCCGCCCCCATTTTGCGTCATGTTGAGTTGTTGACGTCATGTTCATCCTCGGCCTCGCCTTGCATTTCAGTGCGAGGTGCATTTTCCACAGAAAAAGGTTGTGAATCCGGGCACAACATTTGTGGCTGTTCCATTGACCTTTCACAGGTAGAAGATTGTGGGGGTGGGAATAGCTCCTCCGAATAGCCCATTGTGTCCTGAAAACTACTCATTGCATTGCTTTGCGCACACATTTTTTTGTCCTCATGCAAGGCCTGAGTTGCACCTGAAAGCGTGGCCTTCTCCTCCTGCGCCTCCTCCTGTTCCATCACGTCTGCTGCTGCTGGGTTAGCGTTGATGCCCGGTCCCTGTTTATTGAACCTCTTATCTTTATTACATTTATGACTGCATGGCGGTAAAAAGCATGCTATCCGCACGCTTCTTGTCCTCATGCAAGGCCTGGGTTGTTGTGTCTCAAAAAGCATGGCCTTCTCCTCCTGCGCCTGCTCCTGTTCCATCACGTGTGCTGCTGCTGCTGGGTTAGCGTTACCGGTCCCTTTTCCTGGAACCTCTTCTCTGTATTACATTTATGACTGCATGGCGACAAAAAGCATGTTACCTGTGCAAAGAAACATGACATTTTCCACATTTAAAACACAGTTTTTCCTTTGAAACTTTACAATCAATTTTCTCAAAAACTATAAGCTCTTTTTCAAATATTTTTTTTCCTCTTGTACCCACTCCCAAGGTGCACATACCCTGCTAATTTGGGGTATGTAGCATGTAAGGAAGCTTTACAAAGCACGAAAGTTCGGGTCCCCATTGACTTCCATTATGTTTGGAGTTCGGCGCGAACACCCGAACATCGCGGCGATGTTCGGCGAACGTTCGCGAACCCGAACATCTAGGTGTTCGCCCAACACTACTGCTGATGCTTTGCTTGATATGGCCTCGCCCCCCTGGCTCAGTGAGGCTTTATGGTGGTAAGTGCTGGGGTTGCTGCTCTGTATATGCGCCCAGTATGAGAGTGCCCTCTGCTGGATAGTAAGCCATAGTGGGAACCTGCCTAGCTCTGCCCGGCAAGCTGAGTTTGAAGTGCTTCGATGGACTTGGAGGAGATACTTGCAGAACTCTAGATGGAAGATTTCTGTTGGGCTGGAGTCCCATTTTGATTGGTCAGGGTAGGTGACCGGGCCCCATACCTCACTGCTATAGAGCAGGATTGGGGTGATGATGCTGTCGAATATCTTTACCCACACTCTCACTGGTGGTTTTAGGTGGTAAAGCTGTCTTCTGATGGCATAAAATGTTCTGCAGGCTTTGTCTTTCAGGGCCTGTACTGCTGGTTTAAAGCTTCCTGATTGGTTGATCTCCAGCCCCAGGTAGGTGTAGCTGTTAGTGGACACCAGTGGGGAGCCATTTAATATAAATGAGGAGGTGGGGGGTTTATTTCCATTCTTCCTCTGGAACACCATCACTTTTGTCTTCTTTGGGTTGATGGGCAGTGCCCATGTGGTACAGAAAGTCTCCAATACTGACAGGCTGTCCTGTAGACCTTTCTCTGTTGGGGAGAGCAGCACAAGGTCATCTGCATACAGCAGGAACTTCACCTCACGGTCATGCAGGAGGAGGCCTGGAGCTGGGGAGGATTCCAGGGCTACAGCCAGTTGGTTAATGTATATGTTAAAGAGTGTTGGGCTCAGACTGCAGCCCTGCCTGACTCCTCGACCCTGCTTGAAGAACGCACTTCTCTTCCCATCTACTTTCACACTGCATTGGTTCCCAGTATATGAACTCTTGATGACATCATAGGTTTTTCCTCCTATTCCACTCTCTAGGAGTTTTAGGAAAAGGCCTGGGTGCCACACTGAGTCAAACGCCTTCTTAAAATCAACAAAGCAAGCGTGTATTTTGCCCCGTGAGCTGTGAACATGGGTCTTGATGAGGCTGTGCAGTGTGTAGATGTGTTCGATTGTGCGGTGGTTTGGCATGAACCCGGCTTGGCTTTTGCTGAGTACGTCCTGCTGTGTGAGGAAGGAGAGGATCCTCTTATTGATGATGCTGTTAAACAGTTTCCCCAGTGTGCTGCTGACACAGATTCCTCTGTAGTTTGCTGTATCGTATCTGTCCCCATTCTTGTAGATTTTTTTTTTTTTTTTTTTTTTTTTTTTTGCACTGTCTGAGGAAGGGGACCCGCCGCGGCCCCGAAACAATTGTCATGTTCACTGTGCTGATGAAGCAATAAATTGAAGCATTTTGCATTGAATCGGTGTGCCAACCTGGACTTTCTGCTTGACATTCTTGTAGATGGGTGTTATGAGGCCTTCACTCCAGGCCTGAGGAAAGGATCCCACCCTCAGGATAAGGTTGAATAGTCTTGCGAGTGCCTCATGTATTTCCTGGGGGCTGTATTTGATCATCTCTGGCAGGATGCCATCGGTACCGCTAGCCTTCTTACATTTTATCAGCTTTGTTCTTTCTCTTATTTCCTGCACCGTGACTGGTGTATCCAGAGGGTTTTGAAAGTCCTTGATTGTCTCCTCCATGTCCTTCAGTTTTGCGGCTATTTGTTTCTGCTCCAGGGTTTGGGCATTTTCTGGGATGTCTTTGTAGAGGTTCCTGAAGTAGTGGAGCCAGATGTGGCCATTTTGGATATGAAGAGGGCTTTTTTTAGGCTTTGCACCGATATGCTTCCAGGTCTCCCAGAATGAGTTGTCTTGGAGGGAGTCCTCCAACTGTTGGAGTTTGTGGGAGATGTGGCTCTGTTTTTTCTGCCTGAGGGTGTCTTTGTATTGTCTCTGTAGGTGGTCATGGGTTTCCCTTAGGTCTCGGTTGTTGGGGTCTCTGTGTTTTTGGTTAGAGGCTGCCCTTAGCGAATTACGTAGAGCCTTGCATTCACTGTCAAACCATTTTTGGGACTGTTTATTTGTGGATCTCTTGACGTTGGTCTGCTTGAGGCCTGCTTGTACTGCCATGGTATGTAGGATGTTACTGAAGTCCTTCACTGCATGGCTGACACCTTGTTGGTTTGGTTCATATGGGTTGTTATAAAAGTTTGTCAGCAGTTCTTGGATTTTGGCAGTTTTGGTCATGTTGGTGTATTCGGTGGCAGACTGTTTGGGCCATTTGAGGGGTGGTGGCAGCTTGTAGAGACCGGTCTGATGAGGCTGCTGTGTGGTTGGTTTGTCGGTGGATTTCAGGTACAGCAGGATTTGGATGTGGTCTGACAGGTGTGTTTCAGGGGTGACTATGAGGGCATTGATGTTTATGGGATCTGTGTCTGTGACAGCATAATCTACCACACTGCTGCCTACGTGTGAGTTCATAGTGAATCTCCCAAGAGAGTCACCCCTGGTTCGCCCATTCATTATGTATAGGCCAAGGCTCCGACACAGGTTCAACAGGGCTTTCCCGCTTTTGTTTACTGTCTTGTCATAGCTGTTTCTTGCTGTCTGCATTGGTTCCTGGTAGTAGCTCTCTCCTCCAAGTATGTATGTGTTTCCCTCAGAGGTCAGATAGTCCTTCTCTGTGCCTGTTCTCGCATTAAGGTCTCCATAGATGAGTACTCTGCCCTGAGACTGGAAGTGGCTGGCTTCTCTTTGTAGGACCTCATAAATATCAGGTTTGTAGTAAGGGGACTCTGTTGGGGGGATATATGCTGCACACAGGTACATGTCAGACTGAGAGGTGAGGATGGAGCTGTTTATTTTGATCCAGATGTGGCTGTCTCCTCGTTTGATAGCTTTAATATGCTCTGTAAGCTCCTCCTTGTACCAGATTTGTATGCCTCCTGAACGACGACCCTGTTTAATGTTCTTGTTTTTCTGTGAAGATACAGAGAATTCCCTGTATCCCATGGGTGCAAGAGATTCATCCTCTGCCTGGGTCCATGTCTCCAGGAGGATTTGAATATCAATGTTTTCAAGTCTCTTTTTAAAGTCTGGATCATTTGTTTTGCATCCAAAAGCTGAGGCATTCAGCCCTTGAATGTTCCAGCTACTGATGATAAGGGATGTCATTTTGAGTCTGTATACCTTGTAATGAGCAGGGATTGTCATAGGACTCAATATTATCGGGGTGTCGCATCAGTATACTATATAAAGTGCTACACAAAGTCCTGATTTTCGCTGTGTTTCTGTCCTCCCTTGTTCCGTGTTGCCATTGTGGGTCAGGCGGTTTCCTCCCCATTTGTTGTGTTTGTGGGGGCTCTCTTTGGTAACGCTTTATTGGAGTTTGCCATCTGTGTGTTGGATTAGGTCTTTCTTGGGGTGTCCGAGGTCTATTAAGTACCATGTCCTTAAACTCCTTTGCAAGGAGGCTGACTCCTTGTTTGCTAAGGTGCTTGTTGTTGTACAGATGGCGGTGAGCTGAGATTGTAGGGTGCTGTGCCAGTTGTATGCCTGGTGAGGATCTGAGATTGGAGGTCAGCTTTGCATTGATTTGTTGGATTGTCTGGTGAGAGATATCTTTTCTTGGGAGCAGGGAAGAGAGGATAATCTTTGTATTGGGGAATTTCAGCTGTGCCCTTTTTGCAATTTGTGACAGTTTGTCTGTGATGGTTTCTTGGTCTATGGTGTTTTGTTTAATGTCATTGGTCCCGGTGTGCAGGATGAGATGTTTTGGGTCAGTGAAATGAGGCTCATTAATGACCCCTGCTACTTGTTCAATAGTTGAGCAGGTGATTTTAATGACATTCTTCCCTGGAAAGAGTCTCTTTATGTCCAGGTATGTCCCATTAGAGTCTATAATCAGCACAATGTCAGGACTGCGAGGTCTATAGGAGCCATTTGCTTGGTGTTTAGGCTTAAGCTCTGGAGTGTTGGGTGGGGCAGTCTTGACAGCATTTGGGGAGGGGTCTGGCTGGCAGTGGCTGGGCTCTGGGGTGTTGGGTGGGCATGTGTTGGTAGCATTTGGGGAGGGGTCCAGCTGGCTGTGGTGGTCTTCGGTGTTTACTGTATCTTGTGTGTTGTGTACAGTGCAGTCCTCAATCAGCGCACGACTTGTGGGAACCCTTGTACATTTTGTTGTCACCTCTTCTTTTGGCTGATTTAATATCTGTATTTTCCGGATCTCCTCCTTAAGCTGTGAGTTCTCCTCCTGCAGTTGTTGAAGAGATGCTTTGATATCACACAGAGCTTCAGTGTGCTCAGATTTCAGCCTGGCTAGTTCTTCTCTCAGTTGGTCATTTGCATTTTTCACACCTTGGCTTCTTTGATATTGTTCTCTGAAGAGGGTAAAGTCTATCTCTAGATTAGACAAACAATCTCTAAAGGGTCTCCAGGGAGGGGTGTGATTGAGAGTCTCTGGGGGGCAGTTTTTCTACCTGTTTTGTAGTTTGATCCTCACATTTTTGTGTAGCAGGGTTATTTATGGTTTTATAGTTTTCTGCTTTCTCTCTGATATGGGGAAATAGCTTCTCAAATACCTCCAGTCTGCATTTAGCACCTTGGATCAAGATGGTTCCACTGTTATAAACACTGATGGTTAATGCTGTCTGCTGGGGGGAGTCCTCATCTTGAGTTCTGATTTGCCTGCCTGTGTCCCCATCCTGGTTGATGTCCACAATTGTAATATCTTTGTAGTGTTCACATATTGCCTTGTGCCATGCGAGGATATGTTCTGTATATAATATTAAATTAGTTATGCTCCCTAGTTTGTTATAATCTGCACATAGAGTTTCTGTATTGTCTTTCAGTATGGACCTCTTAATTGCCTTCCTTTGATCTTTGTTTGTTCCTTGTGGATATGTTATCTTTAGGATTCCTGACCTCCTGCTGGCTCTGCCTTCTGTCTCTGAGGCTTCAGTCTTGTCTATGCTGCTTTGCCTTTGCCTTTCCATTATCACAGTACTTTATTTTATATCTTTGTCTTTCTATTAGAATGTATTGACAAGTTTATGCAGTTTATGCAGCTGTATGGCAGAAAGCCCTTACCTTGGAGAGGGCTTGTGTTCTGTTCCCCTGGATTTCTGTTATTTCTCTGAGGGCAGGGCAGGGGTCTCTTCAGCAGTCTGCTTGTTGTTATTCCATAAGCTTGTTTCTTTTATTTTGTCTGGATGTCCTTGTTTAAAATTGTTTAGTCCATGTCTTTAGTTTTTCATTCTGTCTGTATGTCTGTTCCTTGCTTTTGTGATGTCCTTCAATTTGCTCATTACAAGGTATAAGTTGTATAGAATCAGGAGCTCATCTTCAGTGCTGCTTACTCTGCATGAGCTTTCCTCCACTCTCTTCAGTCCCCCCCACCACTCACTTCACCCTTCCCTCCTCCCTACACTCACTTCACTCTTCCCTCCTCCCGACACTCACTTCACCCTTCCCTCCTGCCCACACTCTCTTCAATCCCCCCCCCTACTTACTTCATCCTTCCCTCCTTCCCACACTCACTTCACTCTTCTCTCCTCCACACACTCACTTCATCCTTCCCTCCTCTCCACCCTTCCCTCTTTCCCACACTCACTTCACTCCTCCCCACACTCACTTTACCCTTCCCTCCTCCTCACACTCATTTCACTCTTCCCTAAGGACTAGTTTCTCTCTCAGCTGTTTTTTAGAGGACTGCTGGCACTGTTTCTTTTTTTTAACCATAAATACTTACCTGTACCTTTAAAAACATGTTGCCATGCCAATATCTTCAAATGATCTTGATTGAAGATCTCCGCAACCCCGCTGCCACACCCGCTGCTCCCCGCTGCCATCTTTAGCTATATTAAGTATAACTAGAACTTTATTTAAGTATTTATATAGTACCGACATATTACGCAGTGCTGTACAGAGTATATTGTGTTGTAACTAACTGTCCCTCAGAGGGGCTCACAATCTAGTCCCTACCATAATCATATGTCTACGTATGTATCGTGTAGTGCATGTATCATGGTCTAGGGCCAATTTAGGGGGACCCCAATTAGCTTATCTGTATGCTTTTTGGGATGTGGGAGGACACTGGAGTGCCCGGAGGAAACCCACGCAGTCACATGGAGAACATACAAACTCCTTGCAGATGTTAACCTGGCTGGGATTCGAACCAGGGACCCAGTGTTGCAAGGCGAGAGCGCTAACCACTACGCCTCCGTGCTGCCCAAAGCTCCATCTATCCCTCCTATATGGCTTTCCACTCTCCTCCCCACCCACCGTACCTATCACGCTCACCCATGCCAGCACCCGCATAAAGTGTTGGGGGGCACTGACTGGAAGATATAGAAAAAGCAAAGCACTACTTGTAATAGGGTCATCTTTACGGAATTAGTCTGACCCAGCCAAGAAAGATTATACTCAGACCAAGTAGATAACCAACTCGCCATTTATCTCACTAATAATGGAGACAATGAGATAATATTGCACAGTGGGAGACATGGCAGCGCTTTCAAACAACCTCATACCTGAATGGTTTAACTGCAATGGTGAGCAGAGCTCCAGAAACTGGACTAAATTACACACCCAGCATACACTGCAGGCAAAGAGAGGGGGGGGGAATTAGTGATTAAGCTGCATCAGTGGGCAGAGCTCCAGAAACTGGACTATATTACACACCCTGCATCACTATAGACCAAGGGGGGTGTTAGCTTCAGTGATAATTAGTGCACAAATTATGACCTAATAGACTTCCCCACGGCGGTGACGTACCCCCTTGGGGAAGACCTACCTCTAACCTAGCAATAAAAACATAATTCCTCGTGCTGCTATTCATAAATGGTATACACATTTCATAAGACAAGCAAAACAGACAAATGATAAGCGCTCAAGGATGCACCTGAATTGTGAGCCATCAGCGGCAATGCAGAGCCCCCTAGGGCTGAATACATGCCTCTAATGCAAAATGCTCCTTTGCATCTGTTTTGCATTAGAGGCATGTATTCAGCCCTAGGGGGCTCTGCATTGCCGCTGATGGCTCACAATTCAGGTGCATCCTTGAGCGCTTATCATTTGTCTGTTTTACAATGAGATAATAGTTAACCTGAAATAAAGTGTCATAAGAAGCAGTAAGTAGTGTTGGGCGAACAGTGTTCGCCACTGTTCGGGTTCTGCAGAACATCACCCTGTTCGGGTGATGTTCGAGTTCGGCCGAACACCTGACGGTGCTCGGCCAAACCGTTCGGCCACATGGCCGAACTAAGAGCGCATGGCCGAACGTTCCCCGAACGTTCGGCTAGCGCTGTGATTGGCCGAACGGGTCACGTGGTTCGGGCCCGAACGCGCTCTGATTGGCCGAACGGTCACGTGGTTCGGGTAAATAAATACCCGAACCACGTCATATCTCCGCCATTTCTCTGTGGGTTTAGCTTTGGGTAGGCAGGCAGGGTAGTTCGCTCTCCAGCCACGCTAGCCAGGGCCCCCCCCAGTCATTGTGTGTCGCTGCTGGGAACAGTAGTACACCGCTCGCTCAGCCACACTATATATATAGCATTGTTTACTGCCACTGTGTACCTCGCTCAGCCACGCTATATATAGCATTGTGTTTTCTGACGCTCTGTGTACACGGCTTAGCCTGGCTATATAGCATTGTGTGTACTGCCACTGTGCACCTCGCTCAGCCACGCTATATATAGCATTGTGTTTTCTGACACTCTGTGTACACGGTTTAGCCTGACTATATAGCATTGTGTGTACTGCCACTGTGCACCTCGCTCAGCCACGCTATATATAGCATTGTGTTTTCTGACACTCTGTGTACACGGCTTAGCCTGACTATATAGCATTGTGTGTACTGCCACTGTGCACCTCGCTCAGCCACGCTATATATAGCATTGTGTTTACTGCCACTCTGTGTACACCGCTCAGCCAGACTATATACCATTGTTTACTGACACTCTGTGTACACCGCTCAGCCAGACTATATACCATTGTTTACTGACACTCTGTGTACACGGCTCAGCCTGACTATATAGCATTGTGTGTACTGCCACTGTGCACCTCGCTCAGCCACGCTATATATAGCATTGTGTTTTCTGACACTCTGTGTACACGGCTTAGCCTGACTATATAGCATTGTGTGTACTGCCACTGTGCACCTCGCTCAGCCACGCTATATATAGCATTGTGTTTACTGCCACTCTGTGTACACCGCTCAGCCAGACTATATACCATTGTTTACTGACACTCTGTGTACACCGCTCAGCCAGACTATATACCATTGTTTACTGACACTCTGTGTACACGGCTCAGCCTGACTATATAGCATTGTGTGTACTGCCACTGTGCACCTCGCTCAGCCACGCTATATATAGCATTGTGTTTTCTGACACTCTGTGTACACGGCTTAGCCTGGCTATATAGCATTGTGTGTACTGCCACTGTGCACCTCGCTCAGCCACGCTATATATAGCATTGTGTTTTCTGACACTCTGTGTACACGGCTTAGCCTGACTATATAGCATTGTGTGTACTGCCACTGTGCACCTCGCTCAGCCACGCTATATATAGCATTGTGTTTACTGCCACTCTGTGTACACCGCTCAGCCAGACTATATACCATTGTTTACTGACACTCTGTGTACACCGCTCAGCCAGACTATATACCATTGTTTACTGACACTCTGTGTACACGGCTCAGCCTGACTATATAGCATTGTGTGTACTGCCACTGTGCACCTCGCTCAGCCACGCTATATATAGCATTGTGTTTTCTGACACTCTGTGTACACGGCTTAGCCTGACTATATAGCATTGTGTGTACTGCCACTGTGCACCTCGCTCAGCCACGCTATATATAGCATTGTGTTTACTGCCACTCTGTGTACACCGCTCAGCCAGACTATATACCATTGTTTACTGACACTCTGTGTACACCGCTCAGCCAGACTATATACCATTGTTTACTGACACTCTGTGTACACGGCTCAGCCTGACTATATAGCATTGTGTGTACTGCCACTGTGTACCTCGCTCAGCCACGCTATATATAGCATTGTTTACTGACACTCTGTGTACACGGGTCAGCCAGACTATATAGCATTGTGTGTACTGCCACTCTGTGTACACGGCTCAGCCAGACTATATATCATTGTGTGTACTGCCACTCTGTGTACACCGCTCAGCCAGACTATATAGCATTGTGTGTACTGCCACTCTGTGTACACCGCTCAGCCAGACTATATAGCATTGTGTGTACTGCCACTCTGTGTACACCGCTCAGCCAGACTATATACCATTGTGTGTACTGCCACTCTGTGTACACCGCTCAGCCAGACTATATACCATTGTTTACTGACACTCTGTGTACACCGCTCAGCCAGACTATATACCATTGTTTACTGACACTGTGTGTACACCGCTCAGCCAGACTATATAGCATTGTGTGTACTGCCACTCTGTGTACACCGCTCAGCCAGACTATATACCATTGTTTACTGACACTGTGTGTACACCGCTCAGCCAGACTATATAGCATTGTGTGTACTGCCACTGTGTACCTCGCTCAGCCACGCTATATATAGCATTGTTTACTGACACTCTGTGTACACGGCTCAGCCAGACTATATAGCATTGTGTGTACTGCCACTCTGTGTACACCGCTCAGCCAGACTATATAGCATTGTGTGTACTGCCACTCTGTGTACACCGCTCAGCCAGACTATATAGCATTGTGTTTACTTCCACTCTGTGTCTGCTGGGCCTGGGAACAGTAGTACACCGTTCACCTGCCACTGTATAGCATTGTGCTCTGTGTCGCTGCTGGGAATAGTGGTACACCGCTCACCCACCACTGTATAGCATTGTGCTCTGTGTCGCTGCTGGGAATAGTGGTACTGTATAGCATTTCTGTACTGCCACTGTACTGCTGCCAGTCAGCGTGTACTGTAAGGATAAGTGAAATGAGGAAGAAATCCGGTGAAAGAGGAAGGGGCAAGGGAAGAGGTGTTTCCCCTGACGGTTCACGTACAGGCCACAGGGGAGCACCCAAGAAAACCCACTCAATACCGCCCATGTTGTCCAGGACAACAACCCTCACAGATCCAAAAGAACAGGACCAGATAATTACTTGGATGACCTCTCAAGCGTCCAGCAGTGGGTTAAGCAGCACCAGCACATCACGCACGAGGTCCGAGTCCTCAGCCAGTTACAAGGAGCCAGTGGGCACAAAGCTGACACAACCGGCAGCGACACCACGCACACAACTGCCAGATAACCAGTCCGATGAATTACCTCAGGACACAATGGGGTATTCGCAGGAGCTATTCCCAGCCCAACAAACTTCCACCTTTCAAAGGTCAATGGAGGAACAGCCAGAAATGTTGTGCCCGGATTCACAACCATTAACTGTGGGAAATGCACCGCGCACTGAAATACAAGGCGAGTCCGAGGAGGACTCGGAAACCCAAATCCCAGAGCAAGTTGGGCAGGAGGGGTTGCAATTGCAGGAGGTCGGCCGACAAGATCTGGAAGACGACGTTGGAGTGAGCTGCGCAGAGGTTGTTCTGGGGAGCTCTACTCCACGGCGGCGGCCCCCCACAATGACTTATGACGAGTTTGAGGAGATGGAAGAGGAGGGTATGGACAATGTGGACATAGACCCAGATTTTGTTTGTGAACGAGAACATCGCCGTCGTAGCAGCAGCACAGATGAGTCTGTTGAAGAACCCACTGCTGCACGAGTTCGCCTTGTGCCACAAGGTAGGCGGCGCGCAATTTCAGGCACCACAAGCGTGGAAGTTCAAGTGAGAGGCAAAAGAGGAGCAAACAGAAATCACCAGCAAGGAGGCAGGTGCTCCAAAGTCTGGGCTTTCTTTGAAGACTGCACTGAGGATGTTACCATGGCGATTTGCAAGGTGTGCAAGACCCGCCTGAGCAGGGGGAAAAGTATCACAACCTCTCCACCACCAGCATGAGCCGCCACATGCTATCCAAACATCCCACTCTGTGGGCAAACGCGGCAGGACAGGGTACCAGCAACACTGCCTCCCTTGGGTTCACCAGACTCACCACCAGACCCGCCTCAGCAGCAGCAGTAGCCCAGCCATTGCGTGGTTCACAACATTCACAAACATCAGACGACGCTGACACTGTCACTTTCCGGAGTAGTGCTCTTGAGGTCTCCCAGTGTTCATCAAACACAACAACCAACAGCCCTTCCGTGTGTAGCGCTACGGTTCAGTTGTCTGTGTCGGAGATGTTTGAGCGCAAGAGGAAATTGCCAGCAAATGACCCCCGGGCCGTGGCAGTAACAGCCAGCATAGCCAAGCTTCTGGCCTGCGAAATGCTGCCATATCGAGTGGTGGAGACAAACAGCTTCAAGGGCATGATGTCAGTGGCCATCCCACGTTACGTGGTTCCCAGCCGCTACCACTTTGCGCGCTCTGCAGTGCCTGAGTTGCATGAGCACGTGGTCAGCAAAATAACCCGAAGCTTGAAGAATGCCGTTGCCTGCAAGGTTCACCTCACCACTGACACTTGGACGAGTGCGTTCGGACAGGGTCGATACATCTCCCTTACCGCGCACTGGGTGAACCTTGTGGAGCCTGGCAGCGATTCCTCACCTGCTACGGCGCGGGTGTTGCCCACGCCGCAAACAGCTGCACCGCCGTCCCTCCCACTGGATAACAACAGCAGCACCTACCTCTCTGACTCCTTCTCCTCCAACGCATCTCAAAGCTGTACCTCATCCGGAAACGCTAACCCAGCAGCAGTAGGATCGTGGAAGCAGTGCAGCACAGCTGTTGGCATGCGTCAGCAAGCGTTGCTGAAGCTGATCTGCCTTGGGGATAAGCAGCACACTGTCGGGCGTTTTGTCAATGTTTGTATAACTTGTTTAAAAATAAATATAAAATCAAAAATGTAAATGTAACGCTCCTGGGAAAATAGGAGGAGCTAAAATACAAACATACGCCTAACTGTGTGAGCTTGTTTTCCGAGGTTTTACAGTACTGGTTTAAACATGCAAATAAATGTGGACCAATTTATAAAAATATCAATTTAATATCGAATAAATATTACAATATCAAAACAATATAATATTGCACTTTTGATATAAAACAAAACTCATAAGGTCATTCTTATAATAAGCAATGAGCTGGATAATAATTTCAGTAAAACATCAAAATGTTATTATACTTATTCACCAATACAAAAGGCTTAAACCAATTAGCAGTCAACTCAAATACAGTGCAGAGTTATGACTCATCAAATATGGCCGTCGGCCCTGTTACTCAATTTACCACAGGGTCTCTGGAGACAAAATGGATGAATTGAACGACAACAAAATGGCTGTTATCAAAATCAAAATGGCTGCTATCAAAAACAAAATGGTGGCTATCAAAAACAAAATGGTGGCTATCAAAAATCAAAATTGCGCAGTCCAAAATCAAAAATGCGCTATCCAAAATAAACTGGCTGATGTCAGCTATACCATTCAATATAACAAATTTAGGATGACTCAGTGGATCTGACGACTGGGCGTTGCCCCACAATCGCTATGCAATCAACTATAAATGACAGGAATTTTCCCACTGTCTATACTTTAACCTCCGCTGGCCTGTGATACTACACAGAGCAAGCGGGTAAAATACATATAATTTTGGAATAAGATACCTATTGAGTCGTCCTAAATTTGGCTAGGTGTGGCTTGCACATGCTGCGGCAAAGTATCAAAATATCTAGAGGAGGTAGCTTGAAAGGTCTAGTTTTTTATCCAAGACTGAGTTAAACAGCCAGTTATCAATGAACATATGGTAGAACTTAGGTGAGTTGTTTCCAACTTGCAACTTTGGAAAAGCTCACCCCTTTTTAAAATATCAACCAATGAAATTCAATCAATACATCATATGTTCAGATATTCTGCGCTGTAATAAGCCGTCTAACTAACAAGAAAATCAGAACTGGGTTCAAGTATAGTCACCAAGATGGCCTCTGGGCGTGTTCCTCTTAGGCGTGGCTGTGTTCAGATGGCATGAATCCTCTATGTCCTGGTCTGCTCAGATCTCTTGATGGTCTGATCCCTTATTGAATGACCCCTCTCATCTTATTCCCCTCACTACCTATGGTCCTGCCCAGGAGATTAAATCTTCTAGCCTATCACTGGGCAGTGGGAGTGACCAATGGGAGCTTTCTGTGACTAATGTTTAACCCAAGTGTAATACTGGCTTTCACCCTTTGTAGGTGCTGTTGGCTAACTAATCACAGACTTACTGGGATATTTGGCAAACTAAAAACAAAAATCATGTTTTATTATAACCCAACAGTGAATAAATCAATGTTATAATTCCTCTATGGATAGCTGACCTTGCTGGAATCACTGGTTATTATTTATTATACAGTGACCTTTTCTACCATATTTAAGATAGATTGGATTTGATCCAAAAATCATTGGCATACTTAAAACCACCATGGATCTCTCATTATAACACATTGTGCTGTCTGCAGAGTTTTATATCTCTAACATCATTGTTTAACATACAACACTGGTAAACATATAGCATTTCCATATTATTATTGAATTGATTGTAACTAATGTATAAGACTTAATCATATAATATCTGTATTACTCTTTGTATGATACATTTCTACTCATAAGGTATACATATGAGTGAGTCATGTGTTATTCTCTGAGTCGTGTCCTTAGATGGGGAATTGTTTAACTCAGCCTGTGTTTGCTATGTCACCAAGTTTCTTGGCTTGCAACAATGGTTAATTTCTAAAATATACAAGCCTTAGAGATTGTATTCAGAGGTTCATCTTTTCAGCAAATATATTTGCCTCTTGAGAGGTCTCTTCCATTGTTACTCAACTTCTCTTGTTTGGCAATTGTTTGGCCAAGCAAGGTAACTGTGTTAACTATTAGTCAGATCGTGGTCTCCTTTCTATTCAAAGACACTCTTGAATGGCTAACTACTTGCTAACTAGCATCTGATCTTCCTTGAGACACACAGACTGGACAATTCAGCATCGCTTGGCAATATTATATCGCCATATGAAAATATGCTCTGCCTTTCTCAATGATCAATGTATATATTAACCTACAATCACCATACATTAAAAAGTCTTTGTCTTCTGTAACCTAAGGGAAGGAAATATTAGATTTATGTGTATCTGATCATACACAGTTCAGTTTATTGGAAAAATGATATCCCGCCATATGGAAATCTCGACACATCCCCCTTTTCTTTTGGAATGTTCCAGGGTGTGACCATTTCAAAAGAACAACAAGGATTATTAAACGTTTTTTCGTTTGCTTCATTCCCGTGGGAACGCGTTGTGAATAAACTTTATGTTTTGTATTGGTAATCCAAGTATGAAAGGGAAAAATGGACTTTAAAACATTGTCTTCATCACATTGAAGTTCATGTTTCACGCTTCAAGAAAAATAAACTTGGCAAATGATACTCCGGATGTAAACAAACAGGTTTCCTCTTGTTGCAAAGGTAGCAAACAGCGATTGTAAAAGCGATGAACTGCTTTGGTCTTCGGCTTAAACAAAAGGATTTTCCGGATCTGCTTCAAGATTTGAACAACTCACTCCTGTGAGTATCTGGCGTGCAACAGGTATCAGACTTGCATCTCCATCAAATGGACCTCGGATACATCAGCTCGTCATTCAACGACACATCGCGGGTTTAGGCTCATCTGGACCCTCTAGGATAGGAACATCTATCTGGTCATGATGAACTCCGCTGTATCCGGTAACATCACGGATGCTGGATCTGGCACCACACTTGGCTCGGCACTCTTCCCCAAGATTAGGACTGCGTAAAGGATGACAATCATCAGGTGGGGCATCTTTGCGCCGGATTGGAATCTTTGTGTCTATATGGATTCTAGTAGAGATTAACACATCGTTAGGTATACCTGTCAGGAGAAAAATAATTTGTTAGGACACATTTCAAGATTGCTCAATTCTCCGTAGCTGTGAGCTAGGGTGACATATACGCAACTGATTAATATGCACCCATTTTTCAACAAAGTCATCCCCCTTAGGGATCTTAACCTTATAAACCACAGGAGACAATTTATCGGTGATTGGATATGGACCTTTCCATGAAGGGAGGAACTTCTTTTCCTTTACCTGGTCTCTGGCGAAATTGTACAGATACACCTTATCGTCAACCTGATACTCCTTTTGTGTGGTTTTGAGGTCATAGTCCGTTTTCGTACTGACTGCGGCTCTTTCGATGTTTCTTTGAGCAAATGCAAAGGCATGCTGGAGGTGTTTGCGTAAGTTCTCCACGTATTGATGTGCAGTAGTTGCATTCATCAAGTTGTGATCTGTGGTTTTGTAAAGCAAATGCTGGGGTAACACCATCTTTCTACCTGTGAGCATCTCAAATGGAGAAAGTTTGGTTGCTGCGCTTGGAGTAGCTCTAATAGCCATAAGAACTAGTGGCAGCTTGACGTCCCAGTCTTTACCTGATTCGCTAACAAATTTTTTCAGGATATTTACAATGGATTGATTGTAACGCTCCACTCCACCACTAGAGGCTGGTCGGTAAGCTATGTGTAGCTTCCGTTTTACCCCTAGGATTTCCCACATTTTGGTCATTACTTCACTGGTGAAGTGACTTCCGCGATCGGATTCGATGCGCTGTGGAAGACCAAATCGGGAAAATATGTGGTTAATGAGCAGTGATGCGCACACACTGGAACTGCATGTTTTACTTGGTAGACATTCTACCCATTTAGTGAACAGGCATGTTACGGTTAACATATACCGGTTTCCTTTTGAGGACGTTGTTACTGGACCAATAAAATCGATCTGGATGTCTGACCATGGCATAGCTATGCCTCTTTTCATCAGCGGTGCCCTGTGAGTGGGACCTTGTGGCTGGAATTGAGGGCATACCAAGCACCCTTGACAATATGTCCTGACATCCTGTAACATGTGTGGCCAGTAAGCGTAGTCCCTTAATAACTCATACGTTATTTTCTCTCCTCGATGACCAGCTGTCGGGGCATCATGAGCATGTTGCAACATCAAACCCCGATATGCTGCGGGTACTACCCATTGCGTAATACCATTTTTCGAGGTTCGTATCAGCAATCCATCCTGTAATGAAAATTGTGACACACCTTTCATCAGAATACGTAATTCTTCGTTGTCACTGCAGTCTTCCCCGGTGATGGGATAATCATGTGGACTTCCAATATGTTTATAAAACAAACCAATAACGGGATCCCCCTTTTGGCTCGCAATGAGATCCTCATTAGGAGAATCTTGACTCCACATTGCCACACTGGGTTGAGACTCCTTTTGGGCCTGCCCCCTAGTGGTGACATTTACTTCGATAGTTCCCATGAGGTCATTGATATCGAAGATTTCACCATCAATGGCTGCTTTCTTAGCAAGGGAATCTGCTAAATCGTTCCCATCTTTATCAGCACCAGGGTGTTTTGAATGACCCCTTACCTTTTTCCAATAAATGGTAAGGTCGTGGGTATTAACCAGTTCATCAATTTTACAAAACAATTTACCATGTTTGACTGGCTTTTTGTTACTCCTTGTCATACTAGTTCTTTTCCAACTGGGAAAATATTCTACAAAACTGTTTCGAACATATTCAGAATCTGTTATCAAAACAAACTCCTTAAGATCATGTTCGATAGCCATTTGTATAGCTTTGTACACGGCAGCGAGTTCTGCGACCTGGCTACTTTTGGGACCAATTTTGTATCCCGCAGATATCTCTGGAAATATGTTATTCCATACGATACCGATACCTGCAACCAGCATCTTTTCATCTCCTTCTGTGTGAAAAGAACAGCCATCAACATATGCACATGGTAGTGATTTGCAGTACTCCTCTTCATAGGATTTATATGGAGATAAAGATTGCTCTTCCAGAAAATCGTTTTCTGGTGGCTCATCTTTACGTTCCACATGAGTGCAATCATGGAGTTCAGCTAATCCCTGAGCAACTGGATTTTTAGTATCCTGTTTATATTTGATTTCCAGTGGCCATCCCATTAGGGACATTGTCCATGCCGTTATCCTACTGTTTGACAGGTTACCTTCTTTTATTTGATCACTTTGTAAATATTGTAGTGATTGGTGTGCAGTTTCTACAATGATCTTTTCCCCTTGAATAAAACTTCTGAAATATTGCAAAGCCCACACAGTTGCTAATAATGCCTTCTCACAATTATTAAATTTGATTTCAACTGGTGATAGTGATTTACTGGCATAAGCAATTATTTTATTCAGTCTTTCTTGCTTTTGGAAAAGAACTGCACTTACACTCTTGTCGGTAAAACCTGTTTCAACATAGAAGGGTTTACCACCTTCTGGATAAGCAAGGCATGGGGCCTGTATGAGTTTTGTTTTAAGCTCAGATACAGCTTGTTCATGGCACTCATTCCATTCCCATTGTACTCCTTTCTTTAGTAACTGCAATAGCGGCTTTGTAATCTTAGCATAGTTATCTATGAACTTGCGAGAATAATTCATCATCCCCAGGAATGATCTCAGTTCCTTGAGATTTGTGGGGGACTTCGTATTTTTGATTGCTTCCACTTTCTTTTTCTGTGGATTAATTCCTTCTGCAGTAATTTCATGTCCTAGGAAATTTACTTTAGATCGGCACCATTGAGCTTTCTGTAGGGAAAGTTTAACACCTGCTTCTCTTAGTTGATTCAATACATATCTCAACTCTGAAATATGTTCCTCAAAGATTGTACTTTTGATAAGGATATCATCGACATAAGTTAGGGTACCTCGTTCAGCTGCATCAGGCATTGCTTTGTGCATGAACACAGCAAATTCGTGGCCTGCGTTGATGTATCCGAAAGGCGTCCGGGTCCACGCAAATTGTCTATTACCGAATGTGAAGGCTAGTTTGTATTGATCCCTTTCATCCACTTTAATTGTCCAATATCCTTGTGCGCAGTCAAGGGCTGTGAATATTTTAGACCCTTGGATTTGCGCCAAGCATTGGTCAATGTATGGTACGGGCCAACCAGACATGTAGACACGTTTGTTTAGTTGTCTCAAGTCTGAGCATAGACGGAACTGACCATTCGGTTTAAGAACTCCGAGTACTGGATGATTGAAGGAACTGTGTACTGGGCGGATAATACCTTTCTTTTCCAGGTTCTTAACAATTTCCGATAATGACTCGTAGGCTGCTAGCGGAAGTCGATATTGTTTGATAAACACAGGGGGTGCATCTGGATCAGTCAGGATTCTCGTAACATGCAGGTTAGTTTCCCCACAGTCATAAGAGTCCTTGGCAAACATGTCCTGGAAATCCCAGAATAGTTGCCTTAGCTGCTGTCGTTCTGATTCATTAGAACATCCATCAGATATAGAGAGCTGTTCTTCCACCCGTTCCTGAAATTCTGGGAAAATCTCAGGTTGACCTACCTCATAAGCTTCTTCAAGCCTATTAGTTAAGTCATTTGGGGTGTAACATGCTTGATCCTTACCCTGCTGGAGTGTTTGATACTCACTTTCATTGATCTCATGGTTAAAAATCAATGATGTTCCCTCGACATGACATGTACCTTCCTCAGGACTGAAAGGATAAACAGAGTGTATGCTGAACAATCCTTCAGGTGTTGAGAAATATTGTTGGTCCACTATTTGTTCTTCTGTCAAATATTCATCAGGTATTATTCCAATGACTTCATTTTGGAATCCAAAAGTGTAATATTCTGAGTCAATGGCTAAGCCAATCATTGTATCCTCCTGTAACGTGATACTATGAGGGCTCATGTTTTGCATGACCATATATAATGGTTCCTGATGAATATTTATTAGGGGAATTGGTTTTACCTTCAACCCCAATTGTTGCATCCGATTGGATAAACAAATCAATGCATCTGCATTTCTCATCTTTTGACCCTTCTTTACTCGAATGGGTAAGAGAAATGATTTGCAACCTTCAGGGATTTTTACTTTTTCAGCGACAGTGATATCCACTGCATATGGTATTCGCTGTCCCCATCTCAAGGCTTGTTCTCTATCCTGGAATTCCTCTGGGTTTCCGGATAATTTGGACCACAGAACATTATTAACCAGATCAACCTGTATGGCAAATCGGTGAATAATGTCGTTTCCTAAGTACATTTGGTACTGTGGTTCCTTTAACACACTGAAGACATGTTTTGTAGATTTGTTTCCTAGAGACACAGATAAAATGCATTTTGCAATCACATTATGACTCTGGTTATCGTTATCCAGATCGTGTATCCATTCCTGTGTGGAAATACATTTGATCACCTGAGGGTCTGTTACCTGCTTCAGCAGTCCTAGGCTTATGTAGCTGGCCTCGGATTTGAGATCCAACTTGGCATATTTTACCCGAGCAATATTATTTACCTGCACGGGAACCAGCACATTATCATTGATTTTCTCGATTTCAACCAATGCCTGTGTATGCTTGGTTATGCCTGCCACTTCCTGGTTTCCCCCTTTAAAGGAAATAGTTAACACATCCTCTTCAAGGACTATCTTTTCAATCTTATCCTTTCGGATATTTATGATGTGAAAAGCAGTGTTAGCATTTTCCTCGGGTTTACCGTTTTTCAGGATAGTGACTTCTGGTATCTGACTGTTCCGGAAATGGATTTCAACAGAGTTAGGCCTTTCCTCAATCATATGGCAGCTACGTTGCGACTGTGCATTGCTGGAGCGCTCAAAATCAATTGGAGTATTGACTTGAGCCCATATTGCTTCATTTATGAAGTCAATTATGGAATTTAGTCGTTTGAGCAAATCGATTCCAATGATCAATCTATCATATGGAAGATCAACAATCAAAGTTGGATGTTTAATGATCTTTTTACCGATCTTATATGTCAGCCAGGATGTGCCTTTCACTTGTAAACTATTACCACCAACGCTTATCAGCGCACCGTCAAAGGCTTTTAATCTTGGCTTCCTTTGTGATGAATCCAAGATCTGCTGGTAATAGTTAAAAGACAGAATAGTGACCTGGGAACCGGTATCCAGTAAACCTGGGATCGGTCCGATACATCCATCTTGTAGATGGGTATCGATAAAATACCGGCCATCTACCTGTTCAAGATTGCAAAGAAAATTGGAATGTTTTTCCATTTGTTGCTTCAGAGAATGATCTCTCTGTAGCGTCAGGGTATTAGGAACTTGTTCCTCCTGATTCTGCCTGCAAGGCATTTGGGTTCCCATGGATTCTACCAATGGGACAATCTGAACAGAGGGTACTTCACGCTCTGGCTCACATGACACAGTATCACACATTTGTGGTGAAATATCAAGCACATTAGACTTCCCTTCCTCGACCTGGGGTAGGTCGGTACATTGCACATCATTTTCATTAACCGTATTGAGTACTGCCATATCCATCTCCGTGCAGTGATTTATCTCGGTTTCCTTTAATTGGCAGAGCTGGGCCCTGCCTCCCCAGCTAAAAAATCCTCATGCTGTCTTCCTGCAGATCCCTGAGCCAACTTACCCATCATGTCACTCAATTTGTTCACTTGATCAACAAGCTGATCAAACCTATTAGGTCGGCGAGGGTTCTGGTTCCTGGGATCATATCTGTTCCCTGCGGGTGATCCACTCCTAGGTGAGTTAGGTGGTGATCTACCCCTAGGTGAATTAGGTGGGTGCTGTCTCCTTTCCCACTGCTGCCTGGGTCGGTTATCCCATTGTCTATATCTTTGGGGACGTCTGTACCCCTGGGGTTCTCTATATCCCTGGTAACCTCTATACCTTTGACTACCCTGGTTTCCTTGGTAACCCTGGTATCCTTGATACCTGCGATTGAACCGAGGACGGTAGACCTGGTTCTCAGAACCTGAGCTATCCCTATCTGACCCTTTAGGATTTTGTGGTCTGTTTTGATTAGGGTTTTGTTGCTGTCTTTGGCCCTGCTGGATAGGTACTTTTGCAGGAGGTATTTTCTTCTGTTGGGATTCAAGGTTTAGGTCCGCTTTCACTTTGGTTTCTTCTACTCTGTGCTCTGGGTACTTTCTGTTGTTCCTCCCACTTACGTTGGAACTCCCACTGATGTTGAACAGCAGTGTCGCTGAGGTAACCATTTTCTCTAGGGAGTTTCCGAAGTCTAACTCATTGGCCATGCTTAACTTTATTTGGGTAGGCAATGCATCGTAATATGCCTGTTTGAAATCAAGAGATTCCCAATTAGGATTCCGATATGCTAAACTGTAAGAGTTTTTTAGCACGGAAAGGAATTCTCGGGGGCTCTGATCGGGTCGACAAGTAAGTCGATACACATCTCGTTTTGCTTCTGAGATAGTGCGATACGGCCCAAACTCCAGCTTCACTTCGTGTGAAACTGCTTGCCATCTAATGATACCTCGCTCCTTAAATGAGGTGAAATAGTGGCGGTATCTGTCATCAAAAACCCATGGGAGAAATCTGATTTTGTCTGCTTCAGACAGATTTAAAGAGTCCATAGTGGATTCATACAACTCCATGTGGGATGCTATTTGCGCTGAACCCTTTTTAGTGAACTTTGGCACAGCGGTGTTTAAGAATTTTATGATGCTGGCCGAGCTCTGTTTTTCTTGGGGGTACTGATTATTTCCCCTATTTGACTCCCCCCTATACGTACCTTTCCCCCTTCTTGGGATAGGGCTGGATTCTCGCTTTCTCTCATCAGCCTCCAATTCATCTGAATCAATATCAGCAAGGGAGTCGTGACCTTTATGGGAATCATCATACCTAGGGGCCCTCATTTGCATATCTCTCTCTGGAGAGGAATCCAAATGTTGATCTTTAGGGACCCTTGTACTGTCATCGATTATGGTATTCATAGTCTTACATACCGTCTCCATACGATCCAACATGCCTTGCCATTTTAGGTCATATGGAGTGAGTACTGGCGGGCAAGGGCTGGATGATCTATCGAGTCTACCTGCCTGTTGGATTTTGAAATACTGCTGTTGTAGTTCTTCAAAATCCTGTTTAAGTCTGCGATGCGCTTCACGATTCCGTTCGGCGTCTCTTTCCAGACTTTTGATCGCTACCTCCCTGTCTGAAATATTAATCATTAATTGGTCTCTATCAGCCCTTATAATTTGAAGATCTGATTCCACATCCCGTAACTGGGAGTTCAATGATTGGACGTCTCCCTCTGTTCCTTGCAATTGGGATCTCAACTGTACAATCTCTTTTTTTCTAGACTGTGCAAGGATATCTACCTCTAATAACCCATATAACACAGAGGGTAGGGCGCCTAACAACCTCTTCTTCAGTTCGGAATCCGAGGTTATTGTGGTCATACATGAAAGATAATGATCCACCATACCTTTAGATTGAAATATATGATCAGCTTCCTGTTTTATACTTTTCCTCATTCTGCTTATCCATTCATCTACTTCCTCATTATATTTCAGTTGTATAAATATAAATTCCACAATTTTTCGGAACGTCTGTTCCAAATGCAGTTCTGAATCACTACCTGTAGCACTCATGATTCAATAGCCAATGCAATAAAACCAGCTCAATAAAACGTTTTTACACTGTTTAAACCAGTAATGGAAAGTAAACGGATCTCACTAGGGCCTCCAATCTTATGTCGGGCGTTTTGTCAATGTTTGTATAACTTGTTTAAAAATAAATATAAAATCAAAAATGTAAATGTAACGCTCCTGGGAAAATAGGAGGAGCTAAAATACAAACATACGCCTAACTGTGTGAGCTTGTTTTCCGAGGTTTTACAGTACTGGTTTAAACATGCAAATAAATGTGGACCAATTTATAAAAATATCAATTTAATATCGAATAAATATTACAATATCAAAACAATATAATATTGCACTTTTGATATAAAACAAAACTCATAAGGTCATTCTTATAATAAGCAATGAGCTGGATAATAATTTCAGTAAAACATCAAAATGTTATTATACTTATTCACCAATACAAAAGGCTTAAACCAATTAGCAGTCAACTCAAATACAGTGCAGAGTTATGACTCATCAAATATGGCCGTCGGCCCTGTTACTCAATTTACCACAGGGTCTCTGGAGACAAAATGGATGAATTGAACGACAACAAAATGGCTGTTATCAAAATCAAAATGGCTGCTATCAAAAACAAAATGGTGGCTATCAAAAACAAAATGGTGGCTATCAAAAATCAAAATTGCGCAGTCCAAAATCAAAAATGCGCTATCCAAAATAAACTGGCTGATGTCAGCTATACCATTCAATATAACAAATTTAGGATGACTCAGTGGATCTGACGACTGGGCGTTGCCCCACAATCGCTATGCAATCAACTATAAATGACAGGAATTTTCCCACTGTCTATACTTTAACCTCCGCTGGCCTGTGATACTACACAGAGCAAGCGGGTAAAATACATATAATTTTGGAATAAGATACCTATTGAGTCGTCCTAAATTTGGCTAGGTGTGGCTTGCACATGCTGCGGCAAAGTATCAAAATATCTAGAGGAGGTAGCTTGAAAGGTCTAGTTTTTTATCCAAGACTGAGTTAAACAGCCAGTTATCAATGAACATATGGTAGAACTTAGGTGAGTTGTTTCCAACTTGCAACTTTGGAAAAGCTCACCCCTTTTTAAAATATCAACCAATGAAATTCAATCAATACATCATATGTTCAGATATTCTGCGCTGTAATAAGCCGTCTAACTAACAAGAAAATCAGAACTGGGTTCAAGTATAGTCACCAAGATGGCCTCTGGGCGTGTTCCTCTTAGGCGTGGCTGTGTTCAGATGGCATGAATCCTCTATGTCCTGGTCTGCTCAGATCTCTTGATGGTCTGATCCCTTATTGAATGACCCCTCTCATCTTATTCCCCTCACTACCTATGGTCCTGCCCAGGAGATTAAATCTTCTAGCCTATCACTGGGCAGTGGGAGTGACCAATGGGAGCTTTCTGTGACTAATGTTTAACCCAAGTGTAATACTGGCTTTCACCCTTTGTAGGTGCTGTTGGCTAACTAATCACAGACTTACTGGGATATTTGGCAAACTAAAAACAAAAATCATGTTTTATTATAACCCAACAGTGAATAAATCAATGTTATAATTCCTCTATGGATAGCTGACCTTGCTGGAATCACTGGTTATTATTTATTATACAGTGACCTTTTCTACCATATTTAAGATAGATTGGATTTGATCCAAAAATCATTGGCATACTTAAAACCACCATGGATCTCTCATTATAACACATTGTGCTGTCTGCAGAGTTTTATATCTCTAACATCATTGTTTAACATACAACACTGGTAAACATATAGCATTTCCATATTATTATTGAATTGATTGTAACTAATGTATAAGACTTAATCATATAATATCTGTATTACTCTTTGTATGATACATTTCTACTCATAAGGTATACATATGAGTGAGTCATGTGTTATTCTCTGAGTCGTGTCCTTAGATGGGGAATTGTTTAACTCAGCCTGTGTTTGCTATGTCACCAAGTTTCTTGGCTTGCAACAATGGTTAATTTCTAAAATATACAAGCCTTAGAGATTGTATTCAGAGGTTCATCTTTTCAGCAAATATATTTGCCTCTTGAGAGGTCTCTTCCATTGTTACTCAACTTCTCTTGTTTGGCAATTGTTTGGCCAAGCAAGGTAACTGTGTTAACTATTAGTCAGATCGTGGTCTCCTTTCTATTCAAAGACACTCTTGAATGGCTAACTACTTGCTAACTAGCATCTGATCTTCCTTGAGACACACAGACTGGACAATTCAGCATCGCTTGGCAATATTATATCGCCATATGAAAATATGCTCTGCCTTTCTCAATGATCAATGTATATATTAACCTACAATCACCATACATTAAAAAGTCTTTGTCTTCTGTAACCTAAGGGAAGGAAATATTAGATTTATGTGTATCTGATCATACACAGTTCAGTTTATTGGAAAAATGATATCCCGCCATATGGAAATCTCGACAACACAGGGGAGGAAATTTGGAAGGGAATAAAGGAACAGACGGATTTGTGGCTGGCACCGCTGGACCTGAAACCAGGCATGGTTGTGTGTGATAATGGGAGTAATCTCATTCGCGCTTTAAGGTTGGCTAAGCTGACACACATCCCTTGCCTGGCGCACGTGATGAACCTAGTAGTTCAGCGGTTCCTGAGGACATACCCAGGCGTGGCCGATCTTCTGTTGAGGGTGCGTCGAGTGGCCAAACATTGTAGAAATTCCAGTACTGCTTCGGGGGCACTCGCCAAGATGCAGGAGCGCTTCAATCTCCCCCACCATCGCTTTGTGATGTCCCTACGCGCTGGAATTCTACGCTGCACATGCTAGCACGCTTTTGTGAGCAGAAGAGTGCAGTGGTCCAGTACATGACAGCGCAGTACCGAGGCGCACCCGGACAGCTGCCAAGCTTCTGTGGATCCGATTGGGCCAACATGTTGGACCTCTGCCAAGTCCTCCAAAATTTTGAGCAATCCACGTTGCTTGTGAGCAGTGACAACTCTTCAGTCAGCATTACCATACCACTGCTGTGTTTACTGAAGAGGTCAATGTTGAAAATCAAGGAAACAGCTGTCATGATGCAACTGGGGGAATCTGAAGGAGAAAACGATCAGCGTGATGGTACCAACATCAGGCCATCTGCCTCAGGGAACGCTGGCCCCAGCAGCTATGATGAAGAAGAGGAGGAGGAACAGCTGGAGTTGGAGCAGGAATTTCATGCCACCACTGACGAGGGCCAGAGCGGTGCACGTTGGACTTCCACAATTCAGCGCGAATGGTCAGCAGAAGCAGACCAGGAGGAAGGTGACGACTATGATGCATCACAACAACTATCACAACGCTCACAAGAGGATGATGAGGATTCTGGTAGGACTCTGGCACACATGGCTCAATTCATGCTAGACTGCATTGAACGCGACCCACGCATTGTGCGCATTCTGGACAACATCAATTACTGGGTTTATACCCTTCTGGATCCACGGTACAAACACAATGTTCCAAAACTGCTTGAAGAAAGAGTCAGACAGGTCAAAATGGAAGAATACCAGCAGGCCCTTGTGGAGACTTTAGAGAGGAGATTGACATCCTCCCCCTCCTCTAGCCAGTTGTACGCCGACAGACTGACTTCCGCAAACCCAGGACGACCAGGGGGGCAGCAAACAACGCAAGCCGCAGCTAGTGCCCAAAAGGGAATGGTATCGGCAGTGTCCTTGGAGTGGGAAAATTTTCTGACACCCATGCAGCAGCAGCCCACTGAACAGCAAGCGTGCAGATCCACCTCCAACACCGATCGCCTGGAGAAGATGGTCAAGGACTACATGTCAGATGACGTAGCTGTGTCGAACAATCCATCTGCACCCTTCAACTATTGGGTATCGAAGCTAGACACCTGGCACGAACTGACAATGTACGCAATAGAGGTGCTGGCTTGCCCGGCAGCCAGCGTTATGTCGGAACGCTGTTTCAGTGCTGCCGGAGGCATCGTCACAGATCAGCGTATCCGCCTCTCCACAGAAAATGCAGACCGTCTGACTCAAATTAAAATGAATCAATCCTGGATTGGAAATGACTACGCAACACTCCAGGACCCCAACCAAGTAACATGACCAATGAACATCTGGGATGGTGTAGCGTTTCCGGTCCCTGTTTATTGAACCTCTCATCTGTATTACATTTATGACTGCATGGCGGCAAAAAGCATTGCTGCTATATCCGCACGCTTTTTGTCCTCATGCAAGGCCTGGGTTGTTGTGTCTCAAAAAGCATGGCCTTCTCCTCCTGCGCCTGCTCCTGTTCCATCACGTGTGCTGCTGCTGCTGCTGGGTTAGCGTTGCCGGTCCCTGTTTATGGAACCTCTTATCTTTATTACATTTATGACTGCATGGCGGTACAAAGCATGCTATCCGCACGCTTCTTGTCCTCATGCAAGGCCTGGGTTGTTGTGTCTCACAAAGCGTGGCCTTCTCCTCCTGCGCCTCCTCCTGTTCCATCACGTCTGCTGCTGCTGGGTTAGCGTTGCCGCGTGGTCCCTGTTTATTGAACCACTTATCTTTATTACATTTATGACTGCATGGCGGTACCTCATGCAAGGCCTGGGTTGTTGTGTCTCACAAAGCGTGGCCTTCTCCTCCTGCGCCTCCTCCTGTTCCATCACGTCTGCTGCTGCTGGGTTAGCGTTGCCGCGTGGTCCCTGTTTATTGAACCACTTATCTTTATTACATTTATGACTGCATGGCGGTACCTCATGCAAGGCCTGGGTTGTTGTGTCTCACAAAGCGTGGCCTTCTCCTCCTGCGCCTCCTCCTGTTCCATCACGTCTGCTGCTGCTGGGTTAGCGTTGCCGCGTGGTCCCTGTTTATTGAACCACTTATCTTTATTACATTTATGACTGCATGGCGGTACCTCATGCAAGGCCTGGGTTGTTGTGTCTCACAAAGCGTGGCCTTCTCCTCCTGCGCCTCCTCCTGTTCCATCACGTCTGCTGCTGCTGGGTTAGCGTTGCCGCGTGGTCCCTGTTTATTGAACCACTTATCTTTATTACATTTATGACTGCATGGCGGTACAAAGCATGCTATCCGCACGCTTCTTGTCCTCATGCAAGGCCTGGGTTGTTGTGTCTCACAAAGCGTGGCCTTCTCCTCCTGCGCCTCCTCCTGTTCCATCACGTCTGCTGCTGCTGGGTTAGCGTTGCCGCGTGGTCCCTGTTTATTGAACCACTTATCTTTATTACATTTATGACTGCATGGTGGTACAAAGCATGCTATCCGCACGCTTCTTGTCCTCATGCAAGGCCTGGGTTGTTGTGTCTCACAAAGCGTGGCCTTCTCCTCCTGCGCCTCCTCCTGTTCCATCACGTCTGCTGCTGCTGGGTTAGCGTTGCCGCGTGGTCCCTGTTTATTGAACCACTTATCTTTATTACATTTATGACTGCATGGCGGTGCAAAGCATGCTATCCGCACGCTTCTTGTCCTCATGCAAGGCCTGGGTTGTTGTGTCTCACAAAGCGTGGCCTTCTCCTCCTGCGCCTCCTCCTGTTCCATCACGTCTGCTGCTGCTGGGTTAGCGTTGCCGCGTGGTCCCTGTTTATTGAACCACTTATCTTTATTACATTTATGACTGCATGGCGGTACAAAGCATGCTATCCGCACGCTTCTTGTCCTCATGCAAGGCCTGGGTTGTTGTGTCTCACAAAGCGTGGCCTTCTCCTCCTGCGCCACCCTCCTCCTGTTCCATCACGTGTGCTGCTGCTGGGTTAGCGTTACCGGTCCCTTTTCCTGGAACCTCTTATATGTATTACATTTATGACTGCATGCCGACAAAAAGCATGTTAGCTGTGCAAAGAAAACAGACATTTCCCGCATTTAAAAGACAGTTTTCCCTTTGAAACTTTAAAATCGATTTTCTCAAAAACTATAAGCTCTTTTTGCTAAAAAAATTTTTTCTCTTGTACCCACTCCCAAGGTGCACATACCCTGTAAATTTGGGGTATGTAGCATGTAAGGAGGCTTTACAAAGCACAAAAGTTCGGGTCCCCATTGACTTCCATTATGTTCGGAGTTCGGGTCGAACACCCGAACATCGCGGCCATGTTCGGCCTGTTCGGCCCGAACCCGAACATCTAGATGTTCGCCCAACACTAGCAGTAAGGTCAATTCCTAAATACTCAATAGAGGACGCCCTCCAGGTAAAAGGGTAGACCACCCATAGAGCCAACTAGATAGTGCAACATTGTTGCAGCAACAAATCACAGGTAAGTAAGGTGTATATAAAGGGCTCACAATCAAATCAAATAGTGTTTCGCCTATGTGAATCAGCTGCAGGTACTGTAAAAGGGATCCCACCTCCTTAAAATGTTTCAATAAATTAAATAAATAACAGACTGCGCTAAATACAGAAATAGCTCTTGGGCTTTAATGAACATTAAATAGAATTGATCAGGGATAGTGCCCCTTTTAAAAAGGACTTCATAAAACAATCCAGATCTCTATAGATAGATATAGATATCCGTGGTGGATTAAAATAGATAAAAACAATTGAGGTAGATGTATTGGCTCTTGTTAGGTGCTACAGTGCATCAAAGTCCCGCTTTGCGGCTGTCACACTCACAACTTGCCTCGTTTTGACCAAGCTGTAGTAATGACCAGGCTTGTGGTTGTATGGGGGCTGCTTGTTAAATGATCAAGCTCTTGCAGATTGTGATAACTGCCGTTTCTTAAATGCATTAGAGGCACATGATTGTAGTGCATACAATGAATGTACGATACTTCTCACCCGTCTTGGGTCTGCTGGATGTAGATCAAAGGCTGTGGTGGGGAGCCGCTCTATCTCACCTGCCCCGGCCGGTGGCGAAGTGAGAGAGACTGGACGGTGATGTCGTCGGGCAGGTTTGCCCGGCTCCCAGGGATTCCGTAGACTTGGTGGGCTTCAGCGCTTTCGGGAGGAACGCCTCCCTTTCTCAAAGCTAGGAACCTAGCTTTGAGAAAGGGAGGAGTTCCTCCCGAAACGTCAGCCGTGGTTGCCAGTGTGGCGTCACATGCGTGAGGGGACTGAGACGGGTTGGAGCCGCGCAGCTGCTAACTACATCTGAAAGCACGGAAGTTCCATCTCCGCAGAAGCGCTGAAGCCCACCAAGTCTACGGAATCCCCGGGAGCCGGGCAAACCTGCCCGACGACATCACCGTCCAGTCTCTCTCACTTCGCCACCGGCCGGGGCGGGTGAGATAGAGCGGCTCCCCACCACAGCCTTTGATCTACATCCAGCAGACCCAAGACGGGTGAGAAGTATCGTACATTCATTGTATGCACTACAATCATGTGCCTCTAATGCATTTAAGAAACGGCAGTTATCACAATCTGCAAGAGCTTGATCATTTAACAAGCAGCCCCCATACAACCACAAGCCTGGTCATTACTACAGCTTGGTCAAAACGAGGCAAGTTGTGAGTGTGACAGCCGCAAAGCGGGACTTTGATGCACTGTAGCACCTAACAAGAGCCAATACATCTACCTCAATTGTTTTTATCTATTTTAATCCACCACGGATATCTATATCTATCTATAGAGATCTGGATTGTTTTATGAAGTCCTTTTTAAAAGGGGCACTATCCCTGATCAATTCTATTTAATGTTCATTAAAGCCCAAGAGCTATTTCTGTATTTAGCGCAGTCTGTTATTTATTTAATGTATATAAAGGGCTGTTTCAGCCAGTTAAACTGCCTTTTTTCCTAGCGTGGTCTAGGTCAAGCTCCCAGCCCACCCTTTCCCCATTCTGCAGTGGATTCATAGTGGTCAAATCTTTATGTGGCAAAGTTACACTAAGGAAGTGTGGACAAGCTTTATCGTTGGGGTCCTATGGAGTATTTTTGAGTAAAGTTATTCTGAATCGTGATGGTTAGATTTAAACTGAGTTATGTTTTGGTTATTTACTCAATAAAGTTACGTATTTGAATAGGTATTATGATAAGGAAAATATTGCCTACCAGTGGCATAATAGACCCTGCAAGGGATGCAGCTGCAGGGGGGGGCAAGAAGCCAAAAGGGCCCAGTGGGGGGACAAGTTAATTTTCCCTGTCTTGAGAGACTGGCAACTAAGGGCATGGAGAGAAAAAAGCTTTCTGGTCTCTGCACATTTGTTCTACTGACTGCATCTGCTCAGCCACTGATAAGGAATCACACAAAGTTTTGTAGACAAAGATTTGTAAACAGTCCCTATTCAGTGTGTAGCAGGGTCTTCTATACAGATCCCGCCCCGATGCCTCTTCACCCTCTCCGCAAGTTCTGTGTACTGTAGTGATGCTGGAGGAGTGTGCAGAGCCATTTCTGCTCTACCAGAGAAAGACAGAGTGGGAGTAATAAGCTGAGGCTGGGAGCACACTCGTCGGTCACTTTTCAGCACACCACGTGTGTCTGTATGTGTGAAAACAAGCACATTTTAGCACAGAAGCTAATGTAATTGATAGAGAAAATGCCTGCAGTGCTACACTGCTGCCAGTTTTTGTCTGCATGGGAAAAACACATTCAAATGTGCACTAGCCAATTGAATAGCATTGGTTCTCAGTTTACCTGTGCAGAAAGCGAGGGGGAAGGGGGCCCCATCCAAAGTTTTGCAGGGAGGCCCAGTGATTTCTAGTTACGCTCCTGTTGCCTACAGTCCCATGCGCAGAGGAAGCTTACACCTGCTAACAGCAATTGCATTGCCTCCACTTCCTAGTTAGTTAGCAAGTGCTGTGCAGCCAGCCAATCACCATATGAAGACTGAAACGGCATGGTGGTTGGCTGGGAGATAAGGGTGAAGGGGGTGCCAACTGATAGTAAAAGTAAGCCGTTTCATTAAGTTATATTCAGTTACTCTATAACTGCTCTGCGACGGCCTCACGCCGACAGGCCATCGCAGAGTGGCTCCCCCAGGACCGCCTAACGCTGTTTGGCGTCAAGAGCGGTGGGCGGAGATTAGCGAGGAATGCGCGCACGGAAGCCTTAGGTAAGTATCTGTTTCATTTTTTTTAAGTAATTTCCATTAACTTTAAGTGTAAAAGGACCCTAAGTCTGCCAGCAGATGTAGGGAGTTTTAAACCACCACAACAGTGTTTTCAGTCCTTCCAGAAAGACATTTCTGTGGTCATGATAGGACCTCACCTGGGACATCTGCCATTAACTGCTGTTAATCTGTCATCCATTAATTAACTTGCAGTTTCCAAATCTGATAAGCCCTGCTGCCAAGTTGTGGCTCAATTCCTGCAAATTTAGGGTCAGATCAAAGCAGAATTTCTATATTCATCATTAAAGTAGCTCTGCACTATTTGAAAATGTGCATTACTGTGGTGGGCATGTGCCATCAGAGCAGGTAAAAAGTTTACATGCAGCAAGTGGACTAAAGCAAGCAAGCATAGACTCAGTGGCGGCGCCAGGGCGGGGTGCTTTGGGTGCTGAAGCACCTCCTAAAATTCTCCAAGCACCCCCAAAGCACCCCCCAGCGTGCAATGGCGTTCCTACAATAGGGCACAGGGGTCGTGGCGCACCGGGTGACTGACAGCCAGGGGGTGTCGCCACGACCCCCCATAGATGCAGGAGGGGAAGAGCAGCGCTAGAAGGAGGGGTGACAGCAGGGATAGCGGCGGGAGGGGGGACATATAACCCCCCTTCCTCACCTGGGTCCCCTCCTTCTGCCTCTCTTCCCCCCCAAATGCGGGCAGTGGGCCAGGGGCAGCGGGCAGGCGGGTGCGGAGAATACTTACGTCACTCACCAATCATTGGAGGCGAAGAAGAGGCACGTGACGGTGACGCAGCGTTTCAGGCTGATACGCGGAAGTGAAGTAAGTATTCGCCTTCCTGTTTGCTGCCCACTGCCCGCATTTTAGGGGGGAAAAGAGGCAGAAGAAGGGGACCCAGGTGAGGGAGGGGGATATCCCTGCTGTCACCCCTCCTTCTAGCTATACTGGGGGGGCACTATACTACCTACCATGGGGGGGGGGCACTATACCAGCTACCTTGGGGCCACTATACTAGCTACACTGGGGGCCACTATAGTAGCTACACTGGGGGCCACTATACTACCTAAACTGTGGACCACTATACTATCTATATTGGGGCAACTATGGGGGCCACTATACTACCTATACTGTGGGCAGCTATACGGGGGGCCACTATACTAGCTACACTGGGGGCCACTATACTACCTAAACTGGGGGCCACTATACTACCTAAACTGGGGGCCACTATACTAGATATACTGGGGGCAACTATGGGGGCCACTATACTACCTATCCTGGGGGGGGGGCAACTATACCAGCTACAGGGGAGGCCACTATACTAGCTACACTGGGGGCAACTTTATTTGATACCTTGGGGCCGCTATACTAACTACACTGGGGCCACTATACTACCTAAACAGTGGGCCACTATACTAGTTATACTGGGGCAACTATGGGGGCCACTATACTACCTATACTAGGGGCAGCTATACGGGGGGCTACTATACTAGCTACACTGGGGGCCACTATACTAGTTATACTGGGGGCAGCTATACGGGCTGTCACTATACTAGCTACACTGGGGCAGCAGCACTACCTACATTGGGGGCAGCAGCTATGCTGCCTATCCTGGGGGCAACTATACTAGCTATACTGGGGGCAGCTATATTGGGGCAACTATACTACCTTCACTGGGGGCAACTAGCTACTTATACTGGGGGCAACTGTGCTAGCTACCTATACTGGGGGCAGTGGAGGCGCCGGGGGGTGCTTTGGGTGCTGAAGCACCCCATAAAATTCTCCAAGCACCCCCCAGCGTGAACTGACTTTCGGCATCTAATAGACACCGTGTCAGTTCACCGCAGCAGCAGCGGCAGAGCAGGGCTACGGTAAAATGTTGTCCGAAGCCCTGCTCTGGAGACTTTGCGTCTGCAGTGCAGGGCTTCGGGCGCCTTTTTTCCCGTAGCCCTGCTCTCAGTGCGGGAGTTTCAGTTGCTGGCTGCAGAGGATCGTGGGAGCTGCGCACTGGACGGAGGACGGGACAGGAGCTCTGCTGTAGCTGAGTAAATGTTTTTTTTTTATTTATTTATAGTAGCAGCCAGGTGTATCGTTTATGTTCTGGCCAGGTCTGCTACACGATTGAAGTTTTTTCTGTCCAGGTTTGCCACACGATTGCATGTATTTTCTGGTCAAATCTGCTACATGATTGCATGTATTTTCTGGGCAAATCTGCCGACATGATTCCACGTATTTTCTAGTCAAATCTGCCGACATGATTGCATGTATTTTCTGTTCAAATCTGCTACATGATTGCATGTATTTTCTGGGCAAATCTGCTACATGATTGCATGTATTTTCTGGTCAAATCTGCTACATGATTGCACGTATGTTCTGGGAAAATCTGCCGACATGATTCCACATATTTTCTGGTCAAATCTGCTACATGATTCCACGTATTTTCTGGTCAAATCTGCCACATGATTGCATGTATTTTCTGGGCAAATCTGCCGACATGATTGCATGTATTTTCTGATCAAATCTGCCACATGTTTGCACATATTTTCTAGTCAAATCTGCCGATATGATTGAACGTGTTTTCTGGTCAAATCTGCCACATGATTTAATGTGTTTTTTGGTCAAATCTGCCATCATAATTGAACATGTTTTCTGGTCAAATCTGCCGACATGATTGAACATGTTTTCTGGTCAAATTTGCCGACATGATTGAACGTATTTTAAATCTGCTCACATTACGTGTATTTTCTTGAGAAAACCTGCACAAGTATGTGAATTTTCTGGGGAAAGGGTCTTGGGCCCACTGTCTTTGCGTTGCACTTTTAAAGGGAACCCGAGGTGAGCATAATATTGAGGCTGCCATATTTATCTCCTTTTAAGCAATACCAGTTGCCTGGCTGCCATGCTGGTCCTCTGCCTCTAATTCTTTCAACCATAGACCCTGAACAAGCATGCTTGTTTCTGGTGTAAGTTCACTACTGCAGCCAAATAGATCAGCTAGTATTGTTTAAAAGGAAATAAATATGGCAGCCTCCATATCACTCTCACCCCGGGTTCACTTTAAATTACAGCTAGCTCCGCCCTCATCCGGTCATGACCACGCCCATTTTTATGTTATAGTCCCACCCATTTTTGCCACTTTTCTTTTTTTTTGGGGGGGGGGGGGGTTATAATACCCAGCTCCGGGTGTCAAATGCCCTAGGTATGCCACTGCCAGCGTGATTGGATTTTCGGCGTTCCAGTTCACTGTCAGCAGCAGCCCGCAGCTCCGACAGCGGCAGAGCAGGGCTACAGTAAAATGGCGTCCGAAGCCCTGCTCTGGAAACTTTGAGTCTGCAGTGCAGGGCTTCGGGTGCCATTTTCCCGTAGCCCTGCTCAGTGCGGGAGTTTCAGACTGTTGCCGGTTGCACTCTGCAGAGGATTGTGGGAGGTGCACGCCGGACGGAGGTCGGGAGGAGGTCTGCAGTGCTGCAGGTGAGTAAATGTTGGTTTTTTTTATTTATATTAGCAGCAGGTGTATGTTCTGGCCAGGTCTGCCACATGATTGCACGTATTTTCTGGTCAAATCTGCTACATGATTGCACGTATTTTCTTGTCAAATCTGCTACATGATTGCATGTATTTACTGGGCAAATCTGCCGACATGATTGCATGTATTTTCTGGTCAAATCTGCCACATGATTCCACATATTTTCTGGTCAAATCTGCCACATGATTCCACGTATTTTCTGGTCAAATCTGCCACATGATTGCATGTATTTTCTGATCAAATCTGCCACATGTTTGCACATATTTTCTAGTCAAATCTGCCGATATGATTGAACGTGTTTTTTTGTCAAATCTGCCGTCATAATTGGACATGTTTTCTGGTCAAATCTGCCGACATGATTGAACATGTTTTCTGGTCAAATTTGCCGACATGATTAAACGTATTTTCTGGGCAAATCTGCTCAAATTACGTGTATTTTCTTGAGAAAACCTGCACAAGTATGTGAATTTTCTGGGGAAAGGGTCACCAAAACTTGGGCCCACTGTCTTTGCGTTGCACTTTTAAAGGGAACCCGAGGTGAGAATAATATTGAGGCTGCCATATTTATCTCCTTTTAAGCAATACCTGTTGCCTGGCTGCTGTGCTTGTCCTCTGCCTCTAATTCTTTCAACCATAGACCCTGAACAAGCATGCTTGTTTCTGGTGTAATTCAGTTCACTACTGCAGCCAAATAGATCAGCAGGGTGGCAGGCAGCTAGTATTGTTTAAAAGGAAATAAATATGGCAGCCTCCATATCACTCTCACCCCGGGTTCACTTTAAATTACAGTTAGCTCCGCCCTCATCCGGTCATGACCACGCCAATTTCTTATGTTATAGCCCCCCCATTTTTGCCGCTTTACTTTTTTTTGGGGGGGGGGGTGTCCTATAATACCCAGCACCGGGTGTCAAATGCCCTAGGTATGCCACTGCCAGCGTGATTGGACTTTCGGCATCTAATAGACGCCATGCCAGTTCACTGTCAGCAGCAGCCCGCAGCTCAGACAGCGGCAGAGCAGGGCTACAGTAAAATGGCATCCGAAGCCCTGCTCTGGAGGCTTTGAGTTTGCAGTGCAGGGCTTCGGGCGCCATTTTCCCGTAGCCCTGCTCAGTGTGGGAGTTTCAGACTGTTGCCGGTTGCACTCTGCAGAGGATCGTGGGAGGTGCACGCCAAACAGATGTTGGGAGGAGGTCTGCAGTGCTGCAGGTGAGTAAATGTTTTTTTTTTATTTATATTAGCAGCAGATGTATGTTCTGGCCAGGTCTGCCACATGATTCCACGTATTTTCTGGTCAAATCTGCTACATGATTGCACGTATTTTCTGGTCAAATCTGCTACATGATTGCACGTATTTTCTGGGAAAATCTGTCGACATGATTCCACATATTTTCTGGTCAAATCTGGTACATGATTGCACGTATTTTCTGGTCAAATCTGCTACATGATTGCATGTATTTTCTGGTCAAATCTGCTACATGATTGCACGTATTTTCAGGGAAAATCTGCCGACATGATTCCACGTATTTTCTGGTCAGATCTGCTACATGATTGCACGTATTTTCTGGTCAAATCTGCTACATGATTGCACGTATTTTCTGGGCAAATCTGCTACATGATTGCATGTATTTTCTGGTCAAATTTGCTACATGATTGCACGTATGTTCTGGTCACATCTGCTACATGATTGCATGTATTTTCTGGTCAAATCTGCTACATGATTGCACGTATTTTCTGGGAAAATCTGCTGACATGATTCCACGTATTTTCTGGTCAAATCTGCTACATGATTGCACGTATTTTCTGGTCAAATCTGCTACATGATTGCACGTATTTTCTGGACAAATCTGCTGACATGATTGCATGTATTTTCTGGTCAAATCTGCCACATGATTCCACGTATTTTCTGGTCAAATCTGCAACATGATTGCATGTATTTTCTAGGCAAATCTGCCGACATGATTGCATGTATTTTCTGATCAAATCTGCCACATGTTTGCATGTATTTTCTGGTCAAATCTGCTGATATGATCGAACATGTTTTCTGTACACGCACCAGAAAAATTACTATAGCGGCCACTGCTAGCACTGGCCTTAAAATTTCAGGAATCCACCTGGATGAACAGAGGCGCCAACAGGATAAAAACAATCACCAAAAGTTTTAAAATATGCCGGGAGGAAGTGGTGGACTTACCTCCCAAAAGCAGACTAGACAACTGTCTGACATAAACAAGTAAATACTTTATTGGTACCCCAAATGGATGCAACGCATTTCGCAAGGCAAAGCCTTCATCAGGCAATAGGCAGGGGACAAACAGCAGCAGTTCAATAGCACGTATATCACCTCTGTGCATGTATTCAAATACACGTCTGTGAGCCCTTGATAGGCTTAGGAAGCTCTTGCGTTCCCGAGTGCTTCCGGAGAGGAGTGGCTCCATACTGCGCATGCGTGAGTATGCTTATGTGCATTCTCAGCTTTGCACAATATGGAGCCACCCATCCTCTGTAGCACTCAGGTTCACAGGGGGGGTGACGGCGCTGGAACGAGGGGTACAAAGGGAGGACAGGGAAGACTCTATAGGATCCAGAGCCTTCCCTGTCCATATGTAAGTATCTAACTTTTATGTATTGTACTGTGTTAGCCATCAGTAAAAGCAAGAAGTTTTGAATCAGGATAATACCATTTATTGGCTAACTTAAAAGCATAAGAGTAAGCAAGCTTGGCTGTTAAAGAGAGCCTGAAGCCATAAAAAAATCTTCTTTTTACTTGACAACTATGTTAAGCAATATGTGCAGTGCTAAAATGACGCATTCCTGCGGCAGAACAATGTCATTAACCCCCCCAATCCTGGGGAAAGTTCCCACGACTTTGTGGATTTTTCTGCCCGGGGAGGCAGAGCTTTGCGCTGCAGCTCTGCCTCCAGTCATGTCAATCTCTGCAGATCTCCGCCTCTCTCCGCCCCTCTCAGTGAAAGAAGATTTCACAGGTAGCACATACAAACACCTTGCAGATGGTGACTTGGCTGGGTTTTGAACCAGGGGCCCATTGCTGCTCAATATTTGCAGTTCACAAATTACACTCTGTATTTCAAGCTATGAAACAGAGCAGAGCTAATGACCCTTTGAACTTTCCTGCAGTAAAACTTTAAACAGACAAGAAAGAGTGAAAGACTTGATGAAAGGATGAGATAAGTGTCCAGAAAACCGCACTGTAACCGACCAAACTTGGTCAGAGAGCTCAGAGAAGCATTTTTGCATAGATAACACCTGAAGTTTCTTAACTCTTCCTTTACTGCAAACAATATGAGACTCATATCTGTGCTTTTAATGTTCTATTTCTTAGCTGTACTACACAGCTGTACTACACATACAAATCATATCATACGTTTATTTTCACTTCAAATTCCCTTTATTTAAAGGATACCCGAACTGAAATGTGACATCATGAGATAGACATGTGTATGTAGAGTGCCTAACACACAAATAACTATGCTGTGTTCCTTTTTTTCTTTCTCTGCCTGAAAGAGTTAAATATCAGGTATGTAAGTGGCTGACTCAGTCCTGACTCAGACAGGAAGTGACTACAGTGTGACCCCCACTGATAAGAAATTCCCCTTTTTTACCTCTTTCTTGCTCTCAGAAGCCACTTTCTGCTAGGAAAGTGTTTTATGGTTGGAATTTCTTATCAGTGAGGGTCACACTGTAGTCACTTCCTGTCTGAGTCAGGACTGAGTCAGCCACTTGCATACCTTATATTTAACTCATTCAGGCAGAGAAATAAAAAAGGAATACAGCATAGTTAGTTGTGTGCTAGGCACTGTACATACCCTTGTCTATCTCATTATGTCACATTTCAGTTCAGGTATCCTTTAAGCATTCTTGCAGCATTTAAGCTTACATAAGTAGACATGGGATGATCAGGCAGGAAAACAGATCAGGGGGAGCTCCCTGATCTGACAAATTGAACAGATTTACTTCCGGTGCAGGTTACACATATGACATTTTCCGTTTGATCTGATTTGGTATAATTACATATTTCCTTTTTTTTTTTGCAGGTTGCGAGGTTAAATGTAGTCTTGCTGATGACATTCTTTGGGCCGGAGACACCTTTACAGATGTCCTTGACTGTCCCGGCGGTGGCATGGAAGAAAGTATTAAAGGGTCGCACTGGCCATTTACAACATGGACTCTGCCACTCATCTCTTTGTCACAGTTGAGGTCACTGGTGGAGGCTTCGGTGAGTTCCTTTTCCTGGAATCTCTCCCAGCTCTGGCTGTGGCAGGAATAAGGGATTCCCAGGAAAATCCCGAAGATCAACAGCCATCTAGTTACTGGGAACATCATGTCAAAAGGATGGTCTGCAAAATACAGGCCCAAAAAAAAATCAATTTCAAAATATTTCAGAAATGTTATTTGCCACATTTCTCTTTCAGACTACACTGTCAGTGTTGACATCATTGTCTACTGGAACTTAAAGGGTGTTGTAACATCCCTTCAGGGCTAGATTTACCATAAGGCACTGTAGGCATGTGCCTACAAGCGCCTGGTGATGGAAAGGCGGCTCACTCCCCTCCCCAGTGCCTCCCTTTTGCCCTCCTGATAGAACTCAACTTCCTTAGCTCCACCCTCAAACTCCCAAGTTGTGTGATCTTTATGTGCAGGAGAACAATAACGAAGCACACCCTAAGTACAACGTTAATGTTCTGATTTATGTATTTGAAACAAGGTCATCAGCTGCTTGTACAGAATGGTATACATGTTTTGCTAGCTGACCCTAGTTTGTCATTATATTTATGCACACAGTAACAATGCTTTCTACTTTAACACAATGGTTTACATTTTAGTATGTTTGGCTACCTGACCTTCGCAAAGACCCATATAAACAATGCATTGTAACTTAAAGAGAATCTGTATTGTTAAAATCGCACAAAAGTAAACATACCAGTGCATTAGGGGACATCTCCTATTACCCTCTGTCACAATTTCGCCGCTCCCCGCCGCATTAAAAGTGGTTAAAAACAGTTTTAAAAAGTTTGTTTATAAACAAACAAAATGGCCACCAAAACAGGAAGTAGGTTGATGTACAGTATGTCCACACATAGAAAATACATCCATACACAAGCAGGCTGTATACACCCTTCCTTTTTAATCTCAAGAGATCATTTGTGTGCTTCTTTCCCCCTGCAGCTATCTTCCACTGAAGTGTCAGGCTGTTTCTTCCTGCAGAGTGCAGACAGCTGTGCCTGTATGTAATTCCTCAGTATGTGAAAGCCCAGCCAGCTCAGAGGAGGATTTATCCAGCTTGTAAAAGATAATAGAGCAGAGAGAAGCTGCACTAATCTAAATAATACACAGGCAGTGTGCAGAGAGGGGCCTGGAGGAGGGAGATGCATCACAGAACCACAACACTGAAGAACTTGGCAGCCTTCCAGACACAGCCTGACAAGTCTGACAAGAGAGAGATAAGTTGATTTATTACAGAGATGGTGATAGTAGAACGTGCTGCAGTAAGCCAGAACACATTAGAATAGCTTTTGGAACTTGTAGGATGATAAAAAACAGGATGCAATTTTTGTTACGGAGTCTCTTTAACCACTTCACCACTGAGGGGTTTTACCCCTGAAACACCAGAGAAATTTTTACCTTTCAGCGCTCCTTCCATTCATTCGTCTATAACTTTATTATTACTTATCGCAATTAAATGAACTATATCTTGTTTTTTTCGCCACCAATTAGGCTTTCTTTAGGTGGAACATTATGCCAAGAATTATTTTATTCTAAATGTGTTTTAATGGGAAAATATGAAAAATGTGGGGGAAAAAATCATCATGTTTCAGTTTTTGGCCATTGTAGCTTTTAAATAATGCATGCTACTGTAATTAAAATGGATGAAATGTATTTGCCCATTTGTCCCGGTTATAAAACCGTTTAAATTATGTCCCTATCACAATGTTTGGCACCAATATTTTATTTGGAAATAAAGGTTTCTTTTTTTCAGTTTTGCATCCATCCCTAATTACAAGCCCATAGTTTATAAAGTAACAGTGTTATACCCTCTTGACATATATATTAAAAAAAAAAGTTCAGTCCCTAAGGTAACTATTTATGTTTTTTTTTATTGTAATTTTTTTCTTTTTTTTTTATTACAAAAAAAAATAAATTGGGGGTGTGGGAGGTAATGAGTTAATTTATTGTGTAAAACTAATGTATGTGTATATGAAAAATGCTTTAGGGTGTAGTTTTACTATTTGGCCACAAGATGGTCACAGTGATTTTTTGTTCATGCGACCTGCAAGCGTCCGGAAGTACGCTTGCAGGAAGCACAATGAGGCTGGGAAAATCACAATGATCGTGCTGCTTCTCATAGAAGCAGCCGATCATTGCGGGGGCTTAGATCAACGAACAGGAATGGTTTTTCCCGTTCATTGATCTCCATGCGAGCTGGTGGTGGCATGCACGTGCGGCGGGAGCACACGCACGAGCGAGCGGGAGCGCGGACATTGGCGGTAGTGAGGGAGGTGCGGATATCTCCGTCCCTGGGGGTGAAAGGATGGAAAAAGGGACAGAGATATCCATACCAGTGGGGGTAAAGTGGTTAAATAAGTAATCACAAGATCAATAGGTATCTTCTTTAACAGATAGCAAACATTTAACAGAATTGATCTGTTTGCGATTCTGATCAATCGCAAATGCGCTGCATGCTATTAAACGGGAATCACGAGTGCAAATCGCAGAGAATAGCAAGATTTTGCCTGTGAATCGCTGACTCAAACGTGAATCGCAGGCAAGCAGCGGGGAAGCGCTGGATGTGAACCGGCCCTTAGTGCTCTAACCATGGACCAGAAAATTTTGAGGGACCAAACAAACAAAAACAAAACAAAAACAAAAACTTATCTTGCGGCCGCTATGTCCATCCAAAGCTTCCTGGTCCAGAAAGACAACTGACTGTTTCATAAACAAAATAAAATAAACACCTCTGATCACATTAATAAACAAATATTAATATAGGGTTGTTCTGAAATAAGATTCAAAGCGTATTTTGAAACTTTTCTTTTTTTAAATGTACAAATCTGTTCATCCTTGGGTTTTTTCCTTACCTTGACATTTGCCCATAGTATGAGATCAACTGAGTAGAGTTGGGCCGAACAGTTCGCCTGGCGAACCTCTCTGGGCCTCTTACTACTTCCGGGTCGCAATGACCCGGAGTAGTACGCCTGCGCTGCCCGGCGGAGCGCGTCCTAGATCGCGCTCCTGTTGCCGGGCGCTCTCTGCGCATGAGCGTGACGTCACTCATGACGTCACGCACATGCGCAGAGAGTGCCCGGCAACGGGAGCGCGATCTAGGACGCGCTCCGCCGGGCAGCGCAGGCGTACTACTCCGGGTCATTGCGACCCGGAAGTAGTAAGAGGCCCATGAATTTAGAGATGTTCGCCGGCGAACGGTTCGGGAACCGTTCGCCACATCTCTACAACTGAGATGGAAGGTGATCTAGGGATTATGACATGTCCTGTTATGTATACTCACTTACAGACCTTATATCTGTAAGTTTATATATTGGATACATACTATGGGCTTGATTCACAAAGCAGTGCTAACCTAGTTAGCACGCCTAAAGACTTTTGGGCGTGATAAGCATTGCACTAAGTAGGTTAGCACCGCTTTGAGGGAAAAACTTGCGCGCAAAGTCTTGCGCGCAAAAATCCGGTGCGCGCGAATTGTCGCACAGGGTTTAATGGCATTGCGCGCATAAACTTTGCAAGGACTCATATAAACAATGCATTGTAGCTTATGTAAGTAATCACAAGATCACTAGGTATCTCCTTTAACAGATAGCAAACATTTAACTTGATCTTTGACTTTATCAACAATAGTGAATTACACTGAAGGACTCTACAGTAACAAGCTTATTTCAAAATTCAAATAACAGAAACATGCAATTTCTCCGCCCTTAGAAAAGTTTTTTACACAATGATGTGAGCCTGTTGTCTAGGTAGCGTTTGCTGTGGGAGCGACAGTAATCTGTAAAATAAGCAGAAAAGTAACACACTAAGTTGGGTTTTAAAAAAAAAAGAGAGAGAAAGAAAAGGGCAGAAGTGATGTTACTTTTGGTATCACAGAGAAACAGTAAAAATGGAAACCAGCAGAAAAGATTACTGGTATTTTGTTTTTACATGTCACATTTCTCTTAAATCTGACAGTAAACAATAAAAACAACAGGATATTACCTATTCTTTTGTCTTTAGCGCATGATTTATTTTACATTTTTACTGAGTCAATTTGGAGTTTCATCCCACTTTAAAGAGTACCAGAGATCAAAAGATCTAAAGAATCGATACTTAACCAGGGCTTCCTCCAGCCCATAAGCACATGAATCTCTCGCCGCCCTCCCATGGTCTGCTGTTAAGCCTCAATCAGCCCCGGTAACTGGCTCAGTCGGATTCAGGCTCCCTGTACATTGCAAATCCGTTTTGCGATTCCGATTCCGTTTCCGGTGTGAAATTCTGATTTTCCCTGAATGCAAACAACAGAAAAACGGATAAAAAAAACACAGCATGCAGTAACGTTTAAAAATCGGAATCGGATGTAAAAACCGGTTAAAAATCGGAATTGGAATCGCATGCAGTGTGCAAGAGACCTCAGTCTGGGTCTTCTGTGCATGTGGGGACCTCTCATGCATGAGAAAAAGCACGTATATAAGTTGTTCTACTTACATAACAGATGTGGAAAGTAAAATAGTACTTTCCATGTTTTGATTTTACCGAATTTCATATGGTAAATAAAGAGAATTCTGTTCCTAGCATTTGCCATTTTGACTCCCTCTGGCTGAAGGCAATCCTGATGTCATTTCCTCCCTTACTTTTTTCCCCTGAATTCACTGTCATCACTAGCTTGCTTTGTAAACATGTGAGCACAGAAAGATCAGATTTCACACTGAACTGCCCTCAGCCAATCAGTGCGGAGCAGACATGTGGGAGAGGTGATGACAAGCTTCCTTCTCGTCCTCTCAACAACGATAGTGAAAATAGAGCCAGGCTGACTGAGATAAGATTTATTACAGCAGAAACATTTCTGAATAAATTGGAGTGCTTGCAATGCAGGGTGAGGTTTAAGGCTACATAATGAACACAGTGCAGTGAGTAAATGGAATTTAATTTTGTGGTTGACAATCTCTCTTTAATTAAATCATTTGTCTTTTAGTAAGTTCCGGCATGTATATTTGACTTATTTTAATGAGGAATGAAACTTCAGAGTTTTTTTTTACTTAGGGCAAAATACATTGTTGTCAATAAGGAAGATAACATTTTGGTGTTTTTAAAGTAAACCCAAGGTGAGTGTGATGTGGAGGCTGCCATATTTACAGTGGTGTGAAAAACTACTTGCCCCCTTCCTGATTTCTTATTCTTTTGCATGTTTATCACACTTAAATGTTTCTGCTCATCAAAAACCGTTAACTATTAGTCAAAGATAACATAATTGAACACAAAATGCAGTTTTAAATGATGGTTTTTATTATTTAGTGAGAAAAAAAACCTCAAAACCTACATGGCCCTGTGTGAAAAAGAAATTGCCCCCTGAACCTAATAACTGGTTGGGCCACCCTTAGCAGCAATAACTGCAATCAAGCGTTTGCGATAACTTGCAACGGGTCTTTTACAGCGCTCTGGAGGAATTTTGGCCCACTCATCTTTGCAGAATTGTTGTAATTCAGCTTTATTGGAGGGTTTTCTAGCATGAACCGCCTTTTTAAGGTCATGCCACAGCATCTCAATACGATTCAGGTCAGGACTTTGACTAGGCCACTACAAAGTCTTCATTTTTTTTTTCTTCAGCCATTCTTAGGTGGATTTGCTGGCGTGTTTTGGGTCATTGTCCTGCTGCAGCACCCAAGATCGCTTCAGCTTGAGTTGACAAACAGATGGCCGGACATTCTCCTTCAGGATTTTTTGGTGGACAGTAGAATTCATGCTTCCATCTATCACAGCAAGCCTTCCAGGTCCTGAAGCAGCAAAACAACCCCAGACCATCACACTACCACCACCATATTTTACTGTTGGTATGATGTTGTTTTGCTGAAATGCTGTGCTACTTCTACGCCAGATGTAATGGGACACGCACCTTCCAAAAAGTTCAACTTTTGTCTCGTCGGTCCACAAGGTATTTTCCCAAAAGTCTTGGCAATCATTAAGATGTTTTTTTAGCAAAATTGAGACAAGCCTTAATGTTCCTTTTGCTTAAAATGGTTTGCGCCTTGGATATCTGCCATGCAAGCCGTTTTTGCCCAGTCTCTTTCTTATGGTGGAGTCGTGAATACTGACCTTAATTGAGGCAAGTGAGGCCTGCAGTTCTTTAGATGTTGTCCTGGGGTCTTTTGTGGCCTCTCGGGTGTGTTTTCTCTGCGCTCTTGGGGTAATTTTGGTCGGCTGGCCACTCCTGGGAAGGTTCATCACTGTTCCATGTTTTTGCCATTTGTGGATAATGGCTCTCACTGGGGTTCGCTGGAGTCCCAAAGCTTTAGAAATGGCTTTATAACCTTTACCGGACTGATAGATCTCAATTACAGTACTTTTGTTCTCATTTGTTCCTGAATTTCTTAGGATCTTGGCATGATGTCTAGCTTTTGAGGTGATTTTGGTCTACTTCTCTGTGTCAGATAGCTCCTATTTAAGTGATTTCTTGATTGAAACAGGTGTGGCAGTAATCAGGCCTGGGGGTGACTACAGAAATTGAACTCAGGTGTGATAAACCACAGTTATTTTTTAACAAGGGGGGGGGGGCAATCACTTTTTCACACAGGGCCATGTAGATTTGGAGTTTTTTTTCTCACCAAATAATAAAAACCATCATTTAAAACTGCATTTTGTGTTCAATTATGTTATTTTTGACTAATAGTTAATGGTTTTTGATGAGCAGAAACATTTAAGTGTGACAAACATGCAAAAGAATAAGAAATCAGGAAGGGGGCAAATAGTTTTTCACACCACTGTATCTCCTTTTAAACAATACCAGTTACCTGGCAGCCCTGCTGATCGATTTGGCTGCAGTTGTGTCCGAACAACACCAGAAACAAGCATACAGCTAATCTTGTCAGATCTGACAATAATGTCAGAAACATCTGATCTGCTGCATGCTTGTTCAGGGTCTATGGCTAAAAGTATTAGAGGCAGAGGATGAACAGGACAGCCAGATGTATTGCTTAGAAGGAAATAAATATGGCAGCCTCCATATCCCTCTCACCTCAGCTTCACTTTAAGGCTCTTTCACATTTGAGGCTGAACAGCATGCTTGTCAGACAGTTCAGCCTCCTATGTGCTGCCCAGCGAGTATCTTCCAGCTGCAATGTAGTGCAGCCATATGTCAGCATTTGTAACATCATGCATATCAGCATTGGATACACCCTGCAGTTACCCAGCAGCAAACAAACACATCATGTCACCTCTGAGTGTGGCTGCGCTCAGAGGTGACCACCTCTCTACTGCAATGGCAACCTCTCTACTACCGGTACTGAGCAGTGTTGCCAACCGTCAGTAAATTTACTGACAGTCAGTAAAAAAAAGTCAACAAATTTGGGCTGTCAGTAATGTCCATGAAAAACTTTATGGTGTCAGTGAAAAAAAAAAACCCTCTCTCTTTCCCAGAAGATCACAGCACATACTGCTTGTCGTTATGCAGGAGAATAGAGGCGCCAAAAGGATAAAAGGAAGCTAAATGAGCTTAAAAACCAAATTCTTGGTAGTGGTGGACTTACCTCCTCCAAGTAGACACACAACGACTGTAGTAAACACAGTCAATATATTTTATTTATGAACTCCAAATATGCAACGCGTTTCGCAGGTTTGATCCCGCTTCATCAGGCAATAACAACGGAGCAATAGCATATGTGGTCAGTAGAAGAGCCAGGCACCTCTGTCTACTGCTTGTTTACGTATCACTCTGGAATGTACACTGCTCTAGCTAAAGGTGGCCATACATCTGTAGACTTGGCGGCCGATCAACCATCAGATAAGACAATTATTATTCATAGTTATTTGGGTTGAAAAAAGCAGGGCCGGGCCGAGGCATAGGCTGGAGAGGCTCCAGCCTCAGGGCGCAGTGTAGAAGGGGGCGCACAATTAATTCAGCTGTCATTCCTAATTGTGTTTGAAGCAGAAATAAATAAGAAAAGGGATACATGGCAGTGACAGTAAGCCAGATAACTGGATATTAAGGTGTTGGGGAGGTTGTGGGCCCTGTGGCGCTTCTTAGTCTAACAGCAATCAGTGTGGGACGGCTGGGGTGGGAGGGCACACTTTGGTGTCTCAGCCTTGGGTGCTGGAGGACCTTGTCCCAGCTCTGGAAAAAAGACATACAGTGGTGTGAAAAACTATTTGCCCCTTTCCTGATTTCTTATTCTTTTGCATGTTTGTCACACTTAAATGTTTCTGCTCATCAAAAACCATTAACTATTAGTCAAAGATAACATAATTGAACACAAAATGCAGTTTTAAATGATGGTTTTTATTATTTAGTGAGAAAAAAAAACTCCAAATCTACATGGCCCTGTGTGAAAAAGAAATTGCCCCCCCCCTTGTTAAAAAATAACTTAACTGTGGTTTATCACACCTGAGTTCAATTTCTGTAGTCACCCCCAGGCCTGATTACTGCCACACCTGTTTCAATCAAGAAATCACTTAAATAGGAGCTATCTGACACAGAGAAGTAGACCAAAATCACCTCAAAAGCTAGACATCATGCCAAGATCCTAAGAAATTCAGGAACAAATGAGAACAAAAGTACTGTAATTGAGATCTATCAGTCCGGTAAAGGTTATAAAGCCATTTCTAAAGCTTTGGGACTCCAGCGAACCACAGTGAGAGCCATTATCCACAAATGGCAAAAACATGGAACAGTGATGAACCTTCCCAGGAGTGGCCGGCCGACCAAAATTACCCCAAGAGCGCAGAGAAAACACACCCGAGAGGCCACAAAAGACCCCAGGACAACATCTAAAGAACTGCAGGCCTCACTTGCCTCAATTAAGGTCAGTATTCACGACTCCACCATAAGAAAGAGACTGGGCAAAAACGGCTTGCATGGCAGATATCCAAGGCGCAAACCATTTTAAGCAAAAGGAACATTAAGGCTTGTCTCAATTTTGCTAAAAAAAATCTTAATGATTGCCAAGACTTTTGGGAAAATACCTTGTGGACCAACGAGACAAAAGTTGAACTTTTTGGAAGGTACGTGTCCCGTTACATCTGGCGTAGAAGTAACACAGCATTTCAGCAAAACAACATCATACCAACAGTAAAATATGGTGGTGGTAGTGTGATGGTCTGGGGTTGTTTTGCTGCTTCAGGACCTGAAAGGCTTGCTGTGATAGATGGAAGCATGAATTCTACTGTTTACCAAAAAATCCTGAAGGAGAATGTTCGTCAACTCAAGCTGAAGCGATCTTGGGTGCTGCAGCAGGACAATGACCCAAAACACGCCAGCAAATCCACCTAAGAATGGCTGAAGAAAAAAAAAATGAAGACTTTGTAGCGGCCTAGTCAAAGTCCTGACCTGAATCATATTGAGATGCTGTGGCATGACCTTAAAAAGGCGGTTCATGCTAGAAAACCCTCCAATAAAGCTGAATTACAACAATTCTGCAAAGACGAGTGGGCCAAAATTCCTCCAGAGCGCTGTAAAAGACTCGTTGCAAGTTATCGCAAACGCTTGATTGCAGTTATTGCTGCTAAGGGTGGCCCAACCAGTTATTAGGTTCAGGGGGCAATTTCTTTTTCACACAGGGCCATGTAGGTTTTGAGGTTTTTTTCTCACTAAATAATAAAAACCATCATTTAAAACTGCATTTTGTGTTCAATTATGTTATCTTTGACTAATAGTTAACAGTTTTTGATGAGCAGAAACATTTAAGTGTGATAAACATGCAAAAGAATAAGAAATCAGGAAGGGGGCAAATAGTTTTTCACACCACTGTACGTCCATCGAGTTCAACCAATTATTATAAAAATCGGTGCCACCAAGAGCATGCCTTATTGACAATCAAACCAATGTCGGGCCGAAATAGGTTGTATGTATCGATCGCATGTAACAATCGGATAAGTTGGAAAATCTCAGGTTGGCGTGCTCAATCAGCCATGCAGCGGTAAGGGCTGCGATAATCGAGAACAAACGTGACGGAAACCCCTGGTCCCATCCCCCAAATGTAACTTCCCCCTCACCACACTGCAATCCATACCTGGCCATTTCTGATTTTGACAGCTGGGAGGGAGGGGAGATAGTTCTATCCTGAAGCAGACAGATTTTCCTCCTTTTCAATGGCTGTGAGATATTGGCAGGATACAGGGTGAAACTTGCAGGCAGAGGCGCACAGGAGACTGCAGTACAGCTGAGCAGTGTGTGTCTCTGCCTGTCGCTGTGCACACAGAGCTGTAAAGTTGTCACCTTGCATAGAGCTGCAGTTTCCCCTGTACACGGCAGTGAGGGAGACAGGCAGCAGTACACGGCAGTGAGGGAGACAGGCGGCAGTACACGGCAGTGAGGGAGACAGGCGGCAGTACACGGCAGTGAGGGAGACAGGCAGCAGTACACGGCAGTGAGGGAGACAGGCGGCAGTACATAGCAGTGAGGGAGACAGGCAGCAGTACATGGCAGTGAAGGAGACAGGCAGCAGTACATGGCAGTGAGGGAGACAGGCGGCAGTACACGGCAGTGAGGGAGACAGGCGGCAGTACATGGCAGTGAGGGAGACAGGCGGCAGTACACGGCAGTGAGGGAGACAGGCAACAGTACACGGCAGAGAGGGAGACAGGCAGCAGTACACGGCAGTGAGGGAGACAGGCGGCAGTACACGGCAGTGAGGGAGACAGGCAACAGTACACGGCAGAGAGGGAGACAGGCAGCAGTACACGGCAGTGAGGGAGACGGGCAACAGTACACGGCAGTGAGGGAGACGGGCAACAGTACACGGCAGTGAGGGAGACGGGCGGCAGTACACGGCAGTGAGGGAGACGGGCGGCAGTACACGGCAGAGAGGGAGACGGGCAACAGTACACGGCAGTGAGGGAGACAGGCAGCAGTACACGGCAGTGAGGGAAACAGGCGGCAGTACACGGCAGTGAGGGAGACAAGTGGCAGTACACGGCAGTGAGGGAGACAGGCGGCAGTACACGGCAGTGAGGGAGACAGGCGGCAGTACACGGCAGTGAGGGAGACAGGCAACAGTACACGGCAGTGAGGGAGACAGGCGGCAGTACACGGCAGTGAGGGAGACAGACGGCAGTGAGGGAGACAGGCGGCAGTACACAGCAGTGAGGGAGACAGGCAACAGTACACGGCAGTGAGGGAGACAGGTGGCAGTACACGGCAGTGAGGGAGACAGGCAACAGTACATGGCAGTGAGAGAGACAGGTGGCAGTACACGGCAGTGAGGGAGACAGGTGGCAGTACACGGCAGTGAGGGAGACAGGCGGCAGTACACGGCAGTGAGGGAGACAGGCGGCAGTACACGGCAGTGAGGGAGACAGGCAACAGTACACGGCAGTGAGGGAGACAGGCGGCAGTACACGGCAGTGAGGGAGACAGGCGGCAGTACACGGCAGTGAGCGAGACAGGCGGCAGTACACGGCAGTGAGGGAGACAGGCAACAGTACACGGCAGTGAGGGAGACAGGTGGCAGTACACGGCAGTGAGGGAGACAGGCAACAGTACATGGCAGTGAGGGAGACAGGTGGCAGTACACGGCAGTGAGGGAGACAGGTGGCAGTACACGGCAGTGAGGGAGACAGGTGGCAGTACACGGCAGTGAGGGAGACAGGCAGCAGTACACGGCAGTGAGGGAGACAGGTGGCAGTACACGGCAGTGAGGGAGACAGGCAACAGTACACGGCAGTGAGGGAGACAGATGGCAGTACACGGCAGTGAGGGAGACAGGCAACAGTACACGGCAGTGAGGGAGACAGGTGGCAGTACACGGCAGTGAGGGAGACAGGTGGCAGTACACGGCAGTGAGGGAGACAGGCGGCAGTACACGGCAGTGAGGGAGACAGGCGGCAGTACACGGCAGAGAGGGAGACGGGCAACAGTACACGGCAGTGAGGGAGACAGGCAGCAGTACACGGCAGTGAGGGAGACAGGCGGCAGTACACGGCAGTGAGGGAGACAGGCGGCAGTACACGGCAGTGAGGGAGACGGGCAACAGTACACGGCAGTGAGGGAGACAGGTGGCAGTACACGGCAGTGAGGGAGACAGGCAACAGTACATGGCAGTGAGGGAGACAGGTGGCAGTACACGGCAGTGAGGGATAGAGGTGGCAGTACACGGCAGTGAGGGAGACAGGTGGCAGTACACGGCAGTGAGGGAGACAGGCAGCAGTACACGGCAGTGAGGGAGACATGCGGCAGTAAACAGCAATGCGGAAGACAGGCGGCAGTACACGGCAGTGAGGGAGACAGGCGGCAGTACACGGCAGTGTGGGAGACAGGCGGCAGTACACGGCAGTGAGGGAGACAGGCGGCAGTACACGGCAGTGAGGGAGACAGGCGGCAGTACACGGCAGTGAGGGAGACAGGCGGCAGTACACGGCAGTGAGGGAGACAGGCGGCAGTACACGGCAGTGAGGGAGACAGGCGGCAGTACACGGCAGTGAGGGAGACAGGCGGCAGTACACGGCAGTGAGGGAGACAGGCGGCAGAACACGGCAGTGAGGGAGACAGGCGGCAGTACACGGCAGTGAGGGAGACAGGCAGCAGTACACGGCAGAGATGGAGACAGGCAGCAGTACACGGCAGAGATGGAGACAGGCAGCAGTACACGGCAGAGATGGAGACAGGCAGCAGTACACGGCAGAGATGGAGACAGGCAGCAGTACACGGCAGTGAGGGAGACAGGCAGCAGTACTCACTCTGTGTGGTGGTTTCTTGCACTTGATTCTCCCGCCCTGTGCATAAGCTCCGGTCTGCTACCTGCTGCCACCTGATGCTGGGAGGAATGCATGTCCCAGCAGTTCCTGTGTCCTCCTCCCTTTGCCATGCAGAGAAAATAACTGCTCCCCCTAGTGGCTGGAAGTGCCCAGTGCTTTAGCCAAAAACCAAAAACCGCAAAACAATCGCCCTGCGGGAATTAGTTCATGCTACATAGCACTATCCAGGGGCGCCACGAGGAGGCTTCCCATTGCCCCCATACAACCGGGGGGCCGCGGGGGTCCCAGGCTCTCTCACCGCCTGGAACCCACACAGCGGCACCCCGGAGGTGGAGGCTGGGGGGTGCAGGCGATCTCCCCAGCGTGGCCAGCGCCGGGAAGAGCCGCCCGCACACTCCTCCCAAGATTAAAAACAGGCACTTACCTTAACGTCCATTGCGTTCTGCTATATGCGCATGACCTGGGCACGACACATAAGGGGAGGACAGGCGCAAATAGCCTGCTCCAGGGCTCTCACCTCCTAAAACAAGCCACTTACCACTTGCCTCCAAAGAAAAGAAAATGCAATGCAAATTACAACAGAGAGAAAATGTGTGCATCAACCAACCACTCCTTTCCCATGCAGTGCCCCGAGTCGATGCGCAGCAGCAGAACGCAATGGACGTTTAGGTAAGTGCCTGTTTTTAAATTTTTGGGAGATGGGTGCGGATGGCCTCCCCCCCCCCGGCGCCGGCCACGCTTGGGGGGGTCGTCTGCGCTGCCCAGCTTCCTCCTCCGGGGTGTCGCTGTGGTCCCTAGGCAGTGAGAGAGCCTGTGAGAGAGCCTGGGACCCCGCAGCCCCCCCGGTTGTATGGGGGCAATGGGAAGCCTCCCCGAGGCGCTCCTGGATAGTGCTGTATAGCATGAACTAATTCCCGCAGGGCAACCGCTTCGCGGTATTGGTTTTTGACCCTGCAAAGTTTGACATGCGAAAGCAGATGCATTTCTGCGTGAGCATGTCTCATGGTAAGCCATTTTAGCCAGATTTGCACAGCTAGACTTGGAAGGGTTAAGCTTGGTGTAGAGCACGCATACATTTTCTTGTGATTGAGAAGGTGAGAGTACTAACCACTACACCAATTTTAAGCCAGTGAAGAGAACTTTTACTACCGATTTTTGCAGGTTGTGCAGTGAAAATCTTGTCTGTGAACATTATGACATGTTTATATGCAGATGATTTTCAGTGGAAAAAGGACCTTAAGCTGGCCACTAACGGTCCAATTTCTAGCGAAAAATCGTTAGAGCGATCAGAAATTCTGATCGGATTGGTTGTAAATAATCTCCATTGATGAACACAATCGATTATGAACGAGTGAAAAAAATGTCGCCCGAATGAAATTTCGTCGAACGAAAATTTGGATTTTCTTGGTGGTCGTGATAGATAGGAAGCAATGATTGGTTAGTTGATGGTGTAGTGAACGATTTTTCGTCCGATCAGAATTTCTGATCGCTCGAACGATTTTTCGCTAGAAATTGGACCGTTAGTGGCCAGCTTGCGTATCTGGACTTGAGCATTAAGCAGAAAGCATGGAATCTAAATAATGATAATAATAAAACTGCAACAGGGTGGCATAGTGGTTAGCCCTCTGGTCTTGCAGCACTTTGTATTTTGTTTCTCCCCATGTCTGTGTGGGTTTCTTCTGGGTACTCTGGTTTCCTCCTACATCCCCAAAACATACAGATAAGTTAATAATGCTTCCCCTAAATTGATCCTAGACTATGATACATACACTACATGATACAGACATGACTACGGTAGGGATTAGATTGTAAGCCCCCTCTAAGGCCTGTTAAAGAGAAACTCTGACCAAGAATTGAACTTTATCCCAATCAGTAGCTGATACCCCCTTTAACATGATAAATCTATTCCTTTTCACAAACAGACCATCGGGGGGCGCTGTATGACTTATATTGTGGTGAAACCCCTTCCACAAGAAACTCTGAGGACCGTGGTACTCCTGGCAGTTTCCTGTCTGTGAACCTTGTTGCATTGTGGGAAATAGCTGTTTACAGCTGTTTCCAACTGCCAAAAAAGCATGCAGCAGCTACATCACCTGCCAGCAGTGAAAATGTCCCCATGTAATAAATGTCAGAATGTAAATCAAGGATTTAAAATATTTTACAATGGGCAAACACTGACTAAATCATGTATACAAAATTATTGTAAATGTTGGCCATTTTCACTGGAGTTGCTCTTTAATTGACATGACAATATACTCTGTACAGCACTGTGGAAGATGCCAATGCTACATAAATACTAAATAATAATAAGATCATTATTAAATATAAACTGACAGAAGTTTAAAAAACCTTGATCGATGTTAGCAAAATCATTTCTATAAAATAAATTAAAAATTAAATAATCAAAATATTCTCGTTAGGAAAACGAGCAATAATATAAATAATAATATAGAAACACACAGACCTTACTCTTTAATGTTGCAGGCGTTTATTGATTTGCCGGATGAAAAGCTTTACAAGCAGAGTGATATACAGTATACAGGTATACAGTGATATACAGTATTGGCAGATCCGTCATACAAGCTGCAATAATGCCAGTCTTTTCTCCAGAGTCAGAACTATGCATTGCCTTGTGTTGCACAGAGACAGTCAGAGACAGTCCTGGTATTTATATAGCACTAAACAGCCAAAACATTCCCTTTCTGTATATGTAATTATATATAATTGCATGCCAATCACAACAAACACATCATTATTTCATCATTATTTCCTTAGTAACATTGTAATTGGATTTCAGGCAAGGCCAAAAGGGCCATGGCCTGGCGCAGCAGGAAGCAAGGGGTGGGGAAGTGGGCTGGAACATTCAGGCAGTTAAACTGCCAAACATGTAAACCACAGCTGTCACAGACGTGGTCAGTGGCCGACCTGCTTCCACAGGGCCGATCAGTCAAGCACAGCACAGGATAGGGGAAGCACAGCACAGGGGAGCATAGGACAGGGATGCTCAAGACCAGCGGAGACTCAGTGGATGCGGTGGGGTTGACGGTGGGCCTTGGGTGGTACAATGTACATTTTGAGAAATAGAAGCTGGCACCTCCTACATGATCTTAATTGTTCCATAGAAAGCATCAGAAAAGCCAACGTTTCAGGGCCGCATATGGTCCCTTTTTCAAGGCAAAAGCCTGCTTAGGGCAAGTATCTGTCTCCTGCTTACATATGCCAGAACTGCAGGCTCCCATACACTGCACATCACTTTGGTGAGTGCACAGAGGTGAATACAACCAAAGAAAGAACTTCAGCAAGTGTGTTTCCCTTTTTTATGTACAGATGTTCTGGCATATATAAGCAGTAGACAGATGCACTGGCGTAACAATAGGGGATGCGAACCCTGCCGTCGCGGGGGGGCCCGGGGCCCCCCAGGGCCCGTTCAGGGACTTTTGGGGGGCAGGAGGGGTCGCAGCATAAGAGGAGAATGTGGCAGATCGTTGAGGAGGGGGGAAATTCCCCCCCCCTCCCTCACCTCGGGCTCTCCTCTCAGCACTCCCCCCCTGCAATCATTGGTGGTGTTCGTGGCAGTAGCGGCGGTGGCGGCAGGATGACTCATTACCCCCTTCTCGCTGGAGGTCTTCCATTCTCTAAGTGCTTCATTCAACTTCCTGTGTAAACAGGAAGTTGCACTTAGAGAACGGAAGTCCTCCAGCGAGAAGGAGGTAATGAGTCATCCTGCCGGCACCGCCGCTGCTGCCCGCTGCCACCAATGATTGCCAGAGAGGGAGCGCTGAGAGGAGAGCCCGATGTGAGGGAGGGGGGGGGGGAATCTCCCCCCTCCCCACCCATCTGCCACACTCTCCTCTTATGCTGCGACCCCAAAAATCCCTGAGTGGGCCCTGGGGGGGGAGCGATTTTTTTTTTTGCAGGGGGGCCCGGGGATTTATAAGTACGCCCCCGGACAGATGCTTGCCCTGAGCAGGCTTTTGCCTTGGAAAAGGAACCCTGCTCGGGCCCAAAACTTTGGCTTTTCTGATGTTTCTATGGAACAAAAATGATCATTATAGAAGGTGCCAACTTTTTTTTTCTCAAATGGTACCTGCAAGTTGAGAAAAAACTTCAAAGGACTTCAAGTGATGATCAAGAAGAAGGTTCATTCTGCATCACTAGTGAATATTCAAATCATTCCTTTATGTTCCTGAAAAGTCAGGTGTACATTCAGAACTGCTGCTTGAAAGCACACTGATAGCGTATTAATGTTACAGGGCCACCCCTCCTAACTTGCAGACGACTGTTTCAGGTTGTTATGACCTTCATCAGCACAAAACAACTGTTTCTGAAGCATTAATACATAGTTGTCCTGTAAACCAGTTGTAAGGAAACGCGGAAATGCCGCCGTCTCTCAAGGTGAGGCGGCTGTTTCCGCGTCACAACACGGAAAAAACGCTGCATGCCGCATAGGCAGTGCGGCGGAATCCGCATCAGAGGCGGCCCCCGCACTAGATACATTGCATGACAGTACTGGTGTGGCTGGGACTGATAGTCCACCAAGATTCAGACTTACACGCGCGCGAGCAGAAAGGCAGAGTTTAAATAGCAGTTAGAAGGGTGTCGGCTGACCAGCTGGGTCAGCTGACAAATTCCACTGCTCTCATTGGACCAGCAATTAGGGAGGTCCTGGAAAGGTCCTAGAGTATATATACTGCTGGTTGTTCACTTGCTCTTTGTCTGGCGTGCGATCACACATGTGGGAGCACCCAGATCCGTAGTCAGATCCGCAAGTGTGCCGGGACCAGCTGGAGCTGTAATCCTACACTTAGCTAGATTCTGTTGATAGCTAAAGTACTAGTTTGATTGTGATTATCTGTTATGACTTTTGCCTGCCTTGACTACCCTTCTGAACTCTGATCTTGTACCTCGATATTTCTGATACTCTGTTGCCGAACCCCGGCTCGTTCCTTGACTCTGCTTCTGCCTCCTGATTTTGTACCCCGATATATCTGATACCCCGTTGCTGAACCCTGCCTGTACTTTGACTCTGCCTTTGCCTCCTGATCTTGTACTTTATCTGTCCGTGTGTGTACGACCTGGCTTATCCGACCTCGAGAACCGACCTTACCGTTGGAGGCGGTTCCTCGCTCTGTTAGCGACCCTTTTCCTGAGGGTCACTTTCAGACATCCTTCCTACTGTCAGTCTGACTCCTCCCGTCTTGGAGAGCTCAGGTCTGCGGAAGGAATCTGTGCAGTACTCCTTGCTGCACTGAGGCCTAGTCCTCAAAGTGATACTGTTACACCAAACACTACACTCTACTCAGGTGAACAGAGGTTAGTTTGTATATCAGATTATCGGTGAGACTGCAGATCACTTATAATCTGGTATATATCTGTATTTCCGGTGACACTGCAGCTCACCGGTAATCAGATACTCTCTGCGCCCACCGATCGTTACAGAACGCCAGACCCAAATACAAAATGGACGCAAACACTGATTGTCTGGGTGTACTTGCCGCTTCGGTGGACAACATCAATCAAGTACTGGGCACCCACATAACTCTTATTGATGCCCTATCAGGGTCTGTACAAACCCTCCAGACATCAGTGAATCATGTGCGATCCTCTCCTAGCTCTGACATACGTATGCCTGTCCCTGAAAGCTTTTCCGGCCACAGATCTGACTTCCGGAATTTTAGGAGTAGAGTATTTTCCTATTTTGAGTTGAGACCCCAATCTTCGGGTACTGAGACCCAGAGGGTCACGTTTATTAAAACTTTGTTGTCCGGCGACTCCCAGTCATGGGCATATAGCCTGCCCACCGGAGACAAAGCGCTTACCTCTGTAGAGGAATTCTTTAAGGCTATGGCGGTAATTTACGACGATCCAGACCTTGCCTCGACTTCTGAGCGGAAGCTCAAGCTATTGCGTCAAGGCGAAGGTCCGGTCGAAGATTACGCGGCCGAGTTTAGGAGGTGGTCAGTTACGGCCAGGTGGGACACTCATGCTCTGTTAGATTGTTTCTTGTCAGGGCTGTCCGATGAGGTCTCTGACATGATGTTAAGTCAGCCCGAACCCAGAACAGTCGATGAGGCCATCTCAGCGGCCATCCGGATCGACCGCAGGCTGGGCTACCAAAGGCAGACCAGGGGTAGTTCCCGTGTCAGAGGGGTGTCTTACGCCACAGCCCCAGTGATTCCACCTCCTACTGTTTCGTCTTCTCCGGTCTTGCTTCCATCCGAGCCAATACAGATTGGTCGGTCAAAATTGACCCAGGTGGAGCGAAGACGGAGAATGACCGAACAGCTGTGTCTGTATTGCGCTGAAGGGGGGCATATAGTACGAAACTGCCCTAATAAGCCGGGAAAACGCTACCGCCTGGGAGTGGTAGGGGGTAACACCCTGGGCGTCCGACTTTTACCCTTAGAAGAAAAACGGTTGCTTCTTCCCTGCACCATTACGTGGGAAGATAAGACCGAGGTCACGGAAGCCTTTATCGATTCAGGCTCCGCGGCAAATTTTATGGATTTTGAGTTTGCTAAGAAATTGGGTATCCCACTCACACCTGTACAACCACCCATCCAGGTTACAGCAGTGGATGACTCTCCTCTGCAAGGGAGTCACCCACTGTCTCAGACACCAGAGGTGGGAGTCACCATAGGGGTTCTGCACTGGGAAAAATTACAATTCTTTGTGTTGCATATGTCTACTTCCACCATTATACTCGGCATGCCATGGTTGCACCTTCATTCTCCGCACATCGATTGGGCCACCGGCCAACTGGTTTCTTGGTCAGCACGCTGCTTTCAGCAATGTTTAGGGAAGGTGACACTGGGCCAAACCAGGGTTCATGTACAAGGGGTACCTGAGCAATATTTAGAATATTCTGATGTGTTCTGTCCCAAGGCAGCAGACAAATTACCCCCACATCGCTCTTTTGATTGCCCCATTGATATCCGTTCTGGTTGTATGCCTCCTCGGGGTCATCTGTACAATTTATCTGGGCCAGAAAAGTTGGCCATGCAAGAATATATCCGTGAGAATTTAGCCAAGGGTTTCATTCGTCCGTCCCGATCGCCTGCTGGAGCAGGTTTCTTTTTCGTTAAAAAGAAAGACGGGGGCCTGCGGCCCTGTATCGATTACCGGGGACTGAATAAAATCACGGTAAAGAACCGATATCCGTTACCCCTGATAGACGATTTATTTACGCAGGTCACAGACGCCAAGATCTTCTCAAAACTGGATTTACGGGGCGCGTACAACCTGGTACGCATAAGAAAGGGTGATGAGTGGAAAACGGCCTTTAACACGCCAGACGGGCATTACGAGTACCTAGTGATGCCCTTTGGGTTATGTAATGCCCCGGCCGTTTTCCAGGAACTCATCAACGAGGTCTTCAGAGAGGTGTTGGGGAGATTCGTGCTGGTCTATCTAGACGATATACTTGTTTTCTCCAACAACCTCTCTGAGCACAGAACGCATGTGAAATTTGTACTCAGCAAACTAAGACAAAACTCGTTATACGCTAAACTTGAGAAATGTATTTTCGAAGTAACATCTGTCGCCTTTCTGGGTTACATTATTTCCACCACGGGCCTGTGTATGGATCCCGCCAAAGTCTCTGCTGTGTTAGAGTGGCCCCAACCCGTGGGGTTAAAATCTTTACAGCGGTTCTTAGGCTTTGCGAACTATTACAGAAGGTTCATAAAGGGGTATTCCACGGTCATTTCACCCCTCACCAGTCTTACAAAAAAAGGGGCAGATACTAACCACTGGACTCCAGAAGCTCTACGAGCATTCTCCACTCTGAAAGACTTGTTTTGCTCAGCACCCATTCTGAGGCACGTTGACACTTCTTACCCCTTTATTGTTGAGGTGGACGCCTCAGAGGTCGGGGTAGGGGCTGTGCTGTCTCAGCGATCAGGGTTGCAGGGAAGATTACATCCCTGTGCCTATTTCTCTCGTAGGTTCTCTCCGGCAGAGAGAAACTACGATATAGGCAACAGAGAGCTCCTTGCCATTAAACTTGCCTTTGAGGAGTGGCGTCATTGGCTGGAAGGAGCAGAGCATATGATTACGGTATACACCGATCACAAAAACCTGGAATACATCGAGGGGGCTAAGAGGTTAAGTCCCCGTCAGGCTCGATGGTCGTTATTTTTTTCGAGGTTCAGGTTCCTGATTACATACACCCCGGGCAGCAAGAACGTTAAGGCAGATGCTCTGTCCAGATGCTTTGAGCCAGAGACAGCCGAGCCTCCTGCCCCAGAGTCCATTATCCCACAGAGGCTAGTGTTAGCGGCAGCTGAGACTTGGGAGGACTGGACAGAGACCCTGAGGCCTTTTCAGCAGGATGTCCCCGAAGGGAAACCTGAAGGGGTGATGTTTGTACCCCTACCCTTTCGTCTCCGCACTTTGCAGATGTTTCATTCTCACAAGAATGCGGGACACCCTGGGGCATCTAGAACTCAGGATCTAGTATCGAGGTGTGCTTGGTGGCCTTCTTTAGCAGCAGACTGCAAGGAGTTCGTTAGGGAGTGTGCAGTTTGCGCTAAGAGTAAACCCTCCCGGCTGGCACCTGTGGGTACCTTGCAGCCTTTACCCACCCCGAGTGAGCCATGGACTCATTTGTCCATGGATTTTGTGGGCGAACTTCCCAAGTCAGAAGGTATGTCGGTCATTTGGGTGGTAGTCGACCGCTTCAGTAAAATGGCCCATTTCGTGCCCTTGAAAGGACTCCCCTCAGCCCAGGAATTGGCCGACTTGTTTATTACACATGTCTTCCGGCTGCACGGCATTCCGGAGAACATAGTGTCGGATCGGGGAGTCCAGTTCGTTTCTAGATTCTGGAGGGCATTCTGCCAACAGATGGGCATGAAGCTGTCATTTTCATCGGGCTACCACCCACAGACCAATGGGCAAACGGAGAGAATCAACCAGTCATTGGAGCAATTTTTGAGGTGCTACGTTGCGGAGACGCAGAGCGACTGGGTTAAATTTCTGCCCTTCGCGGAGTTCGCACAAAATAATTTGAAAAGCTCTTCCACCGGATTCTCTCCGTTCCAGGTTGTGTCTGGAAAATTGCCCAAGTTCTCACCATTTCCAGTGGCCTCCACCCCGTTTCCAGCTCTGGAGGCCTGGCAGAGGTCTTTTAAAGACATTTGGCGCACGGTGAGAGATAGTTTACAAAAGGCGTTTTTGAGTCAGAAGGGTCAAGCTGACAAAAAACGCTCAGTGGAGTGGAGGTTCAGACCAGGGGACTTGGTCTGGGTATCTACACGTCACTTGACCCTGAGACAACCTTCTGACAAACTTGGTCCCAGGTTCGTGGGTCCATTCCCGGTTGCTAGGAAGATCAACGAGGTCACATATACCGTTGATCTTCCCACCAGCATGCGGGGAGTGAGGTCCTTCCATGTATCACTTCTTAAACCCGCAGTCCAGGTGGGTCCCACTCCTCCTCCTCCTGTGTTAGTAGATGCCCAACCTGAATATGAAGTGGAAAAGATTTTAGATTCCCGCACGGTTCAAAACTCGGTTCAGTACCTCGTACATTGGAAAGGGTACGGCATTGAGGAGAGACAATGGGTACCGGGTTCACGCATGCATGCAGACGAGTTAAGAAGGGAGTTTCATGCCTTACATCCCGAGAAACCTGGTAGGAGTTGTCCGGAGTCCACTCCTCGGGGGGGGGGGGTACTGTAAGGAAACGCGGAAATGCCGCCGTCTCTCAAGGTGAGGCGGCTGTTTCCGCGTCCAGCATGGCGTCACAACGCGGAAAAAACGCTGCATGCCGCATAGGCAGTGCGGCGGAATCCGCATCAGAGGCGGCCCCCGCACTAGATACATTGCATGACAGTACTGGTGTGGCTGGGACTGATAGTCCACCAAGATTCAGACTTACACGCGCGCGAGCAGAAAGGCAGAGTTTAAATAGCAGTTAGAAGGGTGTCGGCTGACCAGCTGGGTCAGCTGACAAATTCCACTGCTCTCATTGGACCAGCAATTAGGGAGGTCCTGGAAAGGTCCTAGAGTATATATACTGCTGGTTGTTCACTTGCTCTTTGTCTGGCGTGCGATCACACATGTGGGAGCACCCAGATCCGTAGTCAGATCCGCAAGTGTGCCGGGACCAGCTGGAGCTGTAATCCTACACTTAGCTAGATTCTGTTGATAGCTAAAGTACTAGTTTGATTGTGATTATCTGTTATGACTTTTGCCTGCCTTGACTACCCTTCTGAACTCTGATCTTGTACCTCGATATTTCTGATACTCTTTTGCCGAACCCCGGCTCGTTCCTTGACTCTGCTTCTGCCTCCTGATTTTGTACCCCGATATATCTGATACCCCGTTGCTGAACCCTGCCTGTACTTTGACTCCGCCTTTGCCTCCTGATCTTGTACTTTATCTGTCCGTGTGTGTACGACCTGGCTTATCCGACCTCGAGAACCGACCTTACCGTTGGAGGCGGTTCCTCGCTCTGTTAGCGACCCTTCTCCTGAGGGTCACTTTCAGACATCCTTCCTACTGTCAGTCTGACTCCTCCCGTCTTGGAGAGCTCAGGTCTGCGGAAGGAATCTGTGCAGTACTCCTTGCTGCACTGAGGCCTAGTCCTCAAAGTGATACTGTTACACCAAACACTACACTCTACTCAGGTGAACAGAGGTTAGTTTGTATATCAGATTATCGGTGAGACTGCAGATCACTTATAATCTGGTATATATCTGTATTTCCGGTGACACTGCAGCTCACCGGTAATCAGATACTCTCTGCGCCCACCGATCGTTACACCAGTGTTTCTGGATGTATGCGTGGCTGTTAAGGAAACACAATCATCCGGAGGCTTCCCACTGCCTTGTATTTAACCTTTTTTTCTTTTTACAGGTTAGCTTTAAAGTGGTTTGAAACTCACGATTTCCTCTTTGTTTTAAAAGATTATTTACAGCATAAAATCTACTATCACAAAAAAATTTGTAGCAGAACAGCATTCAACAGTTAAGCACAGTGTTCTTCAGTGGAAAGCTCCTTAAGCTTTTGACTGCATAAAAACAGGTGATAACACTATCTTTTGTTTACATCCCTATGTTGCTACAATTAGTATTAGGGATGCTCATTCGGATTCCGGGGAAATGCAATTTCCAAAATTCCGATCGGAATTTGCATTTCCGCATCGGAATTCGGAAATCGGTAATGCAAGTGTGTTAGGTGGATTTCCGCCGGAAATCGCGGAAATTCTGCCCGATTTTAACATCGATTTTCTCAAAAACTATAAGGTCTTTTTGAAAACTTTTTTTTGCATCACAAGATTCAGTTTAATAAACCCTGAAAATTTGGTGTTTCTAGGACTTACGGGGGCTTTGCTATTAACCGCTAAAGTCGGCGGATTTTTACTGTAAAGTAAGATGCAGAAAATCTGCATCTGCCTATTTTCTGCATTTATATTACAGTAAAAATCCGCCGAATTTAGTGGTTAATAGCAAAGCCCCCGTAAGGCCTAGAAACGCCACATTTTCAGGGTTTATTAAACAGAATGTTCTAAACAAGATGCAAAAAAAAGTTTTCAAAAAGTCCTTATAGTTTTTGAGAAAATCGATGTTAAAGTCGGGTGGAATTTCCGCGCTTTCCGGCGGAAATTCCGCATTGGAATGTGGAAATTGGTACTGGAAAGCGGAATCGGTAATTGGCAATGGCGGAATGCAGATTTACCGCGGAATCAGAAATTGGCATTTCCGACCATCCCTAATTAGTATGCAGCCAGAATGCTGAAATGGAACTGCTCTGTGCAGAGAAGCAGAGGAAGCTGAGAAGTGATCACTGGACAGATTCTAATATATAAATACAGCAGCTATGAATAAAATGCAAGTGCAGCTTTCAGAGCAGATAAACTGTACCTTGGAACTTGTAATTTGTAAATGGGTAATATTACTTGTGCACAAAAGCAAATATGGTAACTGAATGGGTAATGAAGAAAGTAGGAAAACACATTTTTATTGAATGTTATGTCAGAGTTTTCTCCCACTTTAAAGTAATCGTGAAGTGAGAGAAATATGGAAGGTGCCATTGTGCTTGCCTCTAATTCGTTGTGTTACAAAACCAGAGGAAGTATTCTGAAAGGACGGCCTGACTCTACAGGCTGCATGTGTCTTTGGCAAGAATGAGGCCAAGGGTTCAGTGTGTCGGCCAGGCAACTGGCATTTGAAAATGTGACAGCAATATGGCAGCTAGTGATGAGCAGAAATTATGCCTATGGGTAATTATGCATTTTTTATCGCAATTATGCATCGTAATTGCAATGCAAAATTTCGTGGAAAATCATTATTCATTTCGTATGTAATTGTAATCATTCATAATTTTGCTTACTTTTTCATGTAATTTTTGCATAACTTTGTGCCGACCTTAGCAGTCAATAGCAAAGCTACCAAAATTGTAGTTTTTGAGAAAATCAATTTTAAAAATGCAAAGAAAAATGTTTTTTTAAACTGTCACAGTGTTCTCCCCAGAATTTTTTTCCAGCCCGGTGACATGAAATAGTAGCTGAGTGGGGCAAGTTGAAAGAATGCAGGGCCGGTGCTTATGTGTGCAACTATGCTTACAGCATAGGAGGAGGTGAGCCGATGACAGCCGGGTGCTCAGCAAAACTAGCCGGGTGGAGCACCCGGCTAAAAGAGCCCGGGGAGAACACTGTGTCATTCTTCTGAGTTTTTTCTTTGCATTTTTAAAATCGATTTTCTTGAAGGGGTTCTGTGGAGGGTATTAAAAACAAAAAACTGACACTTACCTGGGGCTTCGTGAGCGGGAGCGTGCAGTATTCGCCTTGTTAGTCGAATAATTAGACCGGGACTGGCAGCGGGGAACGGACAACCGTAGGAGGACAACCCGGGTCATGACAGTTACAGGGGGCCGATAGAAGCCCTAGGTAAGTGTCAGTTTTTGTTTTTAATACCCTCCACAGAAACCGTTTAACAACGACAAGGTTTTTAAAAAAATATATATATTTTTTTACTTTTACCCACTTCTTAACATATGTAGTGATTTTGGTGACAACAGCATATATGGGGGCTTCGCTATTCACCGCCAAAGTCTGCATGAAATTACGTGAAACTTACGCAATAATTCATACGAAATTATGAATGCTCATACAAAACCAATTGAATTAACAATCAGTAATTACATATAGGCGTAATTACGAAAATTGCCACAAAATTGAACATAATCGTAATTAGATGATTACAATCGTCATCACTGATTGCACCCTCTATAGTCTTTTATTTTCAGGTTGACTGTTACGCTCTACAGAGAAGCATTTGCAGCAAAGGATCCCTGGAAATGAGTGACTCGAGGCAATTTATCCCTGCTGTTGTTAGGGCCGGTTCTCTCATGAAGCAAGGTGAAACATTTCCATCAGGTGCAGAGATTACTGGGGCAGCATGTTTGTGTTTACAATTACAGGAGAGGAGTGAAAGGAGAGTCGGAGAGCATTGGAAAAAATCAGCCTGTTGTGTTGTGTGAGGAGTCTGACAGTGATTGAGGAGGGGGGAGGCAGGAGAGCAGCAGTATTTCATTTGACTTGCACAGCAGAAGGGAGGAAGTGGCACTGCTGTCCTGATTGAGGAGGGATGGAGGAGGACCGACTAGGCGAGGATGAGCAGTTTGTTTGTCATAGACTCACACCCAGCCAGTCAGTCAGCCAGTGTGTTATTGTGTTGAGCTGCAGCATGTCATGTCTCAGGTTGTTGCAAATACTCCCTTGATGAAATTAAATGAAGCAGATTAAATTGTCGTGTGCTATGCGATCATTCCAAACCGGGAGGGGGGGAGAGAGGGGGGGAATTGGGGTTGGGGGGGGGCGCATCCTCCCAAGTTTGCCTCAAGCAGGAAAAAGTCGGGCCGCTGTTGCCACTCGCACAGGTAACTTGGGGTTCAGTGGGTTTAACACCTCCCTACTTTTTTGAAATGTACAGGTAGGTTATTCTCACATTTGAAACATATTGTATTCTGTTTGTTTTTATTGCGTGTATCCAGTATGTATTTGTCACCAGCTCTTTTGCAATTAGTAATACGAAATGAACTCTCTACTTCAGCGTTCCTTATGTTGTTGCACCTTGCCTTGACAACATCTGCTCTTGCATGAATAAAGGTGTTGGTGTACCGTGCAGGAGCCGTTCTCAATACTTCTTTCATGATGTTGTCACATTCGGCATCAGAATTGATTAACCCTTCATGAATGTGGCGAGTTTGGAATTTCTCCCAAGTGCCACGTTGTGATGAAGCAGGAGTGAGCACAAGTGACGTCACACATAGCAGCAGCAAAGATGACTTGGTCAGCATCCTGTCCGGTGACAACTGCAAAAGGAAATGAGGACAAAATGTTATCAGTACAGTAGCTTAAAGTGCCACTGTAGTGAAAAAAAAAAACTTTATATTATAATGAATTGTATGTGTAGTATGGATAATTAATAGAACATAAATAGCAACGAAGAGAGTCTCATATTTTTTTTTCAGTTATATAGTTTTTATAATGTTTTTTTTTTTTACGACATTGCATCATTCTCTAATATTTGCAGTTTACAAACTACACCCTGCATTTTAAACTATGAAACAGAGCAGAGCTAATGACCCTTTGAACTCCTCTGCAGTAAAATCTTATTCCATTGTTTCTTTGATGTATAAGTGCTTCAGAAAATAGCACTGCTCTCTGACTAAATTAGTCTGTGCCAGGGGCGTTGCTAGCCCCAAAGATCAGTGGCACATGCCCTGGATCTATTATGGGGTCCCCCGGATGTCCCCCAGGGAGAGTCAGCTGTGCTGCCTCAATGGCGGGCATGCTGGGAGCTGTGGTGCATCAATCGGGGGTATGCTGGGTGCTGTGATGCCTCTTTGTGGGCATACTGGGTGCTGTGGTGCCACGCTGGGCAGTGTGATGAGGGCATGCCTTTATGGGAGCATGCAGGGAGCTGTGATTCTCCTATGGGGGCATGCTGGGAGTCGTGGTGCCTGAATGGGAGGCCCATTGGAACATGGGAGGGAGCCCACTAGAAGTTCAGGGAATGCTATGGGGGAACTGCTAGATAACCTGGCATCAGGCCAGCCCACCCAGCAGAAAGCCAGACCAGCCAGCACAGAAGCCAAGTAACTGCCTATTTATGTGATATGCTGCATTTTGTTTTTTGTATTAATGAAGAAGGGGGCTTCATCCAACATTTTGCTGGGCAGGCCTACTTAGACCGCTGTTAAGTTCATGTAAATTTGGCTGCACCCGTGACCACAACCACATTATGGTGCATGGCCACACCCATTTTCCAGCTGGATTGCACAAAAGTGCAGGGTATTTAACACCTTTGGGGCAGCCAGGCAAAGGTGGAGGCACAGTTGCTAGAACAGTTGGTGAGATTTGGTAATCGATTTGCGGTGTTTTGGTAGGTGACATATTTTTCTCTGATCTGATTTGATCAGAGAGGAATCTGTCTCATGGTTGCTCTAGCCGTACGTCGACTGAGTAAATTCTGGATTTGCAATGCTTTAGGTCAGAACTTCTAAGATATAATGTCAGAGGTTCTCAAAAAGTCTTAAGGTATCATCAAACTACTTAGTGATCGATCGACCATCCGATTCGATTATTATAATCAAATGAAAATCGGTGCTGTCAAGTACATGCCCGACCGACAATGCAACCCATTTCGGGTATTAGTCGGTCGCACATGCTGCAAGATGTAGGGCCTACTTGCTCTATCGGGTGCACGGAAGTACCGGCGTGTGATTTCAGGACAAGCAACAAACGTGATGAAACCCTCGGCACTGTCCCTTCTAATGTTAAATGTCCCCAGTGGTGCCCAGGGCAACTTATAGATTACCTATCCACGGCCTCCACTTGTCCTCCGCTGTTTCTGGGATTCCTCTGTTCTGCATACATGCGTGCCCCACATGGTTGCCTAGTAAGGGTGAGCATGTGTAATGTCACACGCGGCCACAATACTAGGCAAGCACGTGGCATGTGTGTATATGGAACAAAGGAATCCCGGAGGCAGCGGAGGACAAGCGGAGGCTGCGGACAGGTAATCTATCAGTTGCACTGGGCACCACTGGGGACATTTATCATTAGGGGGACAGCATCGGGGCATTGGATGTGGTGTCACAAGGCCAATTCCGGATTGATTTCAGCATGAAATTGATCGGGAATCGGCCTGTGGTATATGGGCAGCTGACAAATCTTTCTCCGATTAGATTCAATCACAGAGAGAGATTTATCTCTTGGTCGAATCTGCCCATCATCGCTAGATGTATGGCTACCTGTACTTGCAAGTTGTAAATAACTTTACAACATTTTAGTGACATTGATTTGTATAAAAGAAGCATTCTCCACACTAGGGGTATAGCAATTGCCATACAAGCCGCTATTATGTGCGTTTTGGCAGCCAGCCTGCATATATGCAACACTACCAGCAACTGCTTATTATAAATCGCAAGTGCAATGCTGGTCCTTCTGCTTTCCATAGACTTTCCATAGACTAACATTGCTGCATAAAACGCAGCGTTTCCCGCTCCGCTAGCACTTCTGCCATGTGTGCACCCGGCCTGACATAGGTAGCAATTTTGGTGACAATAGCATGTACTGTATTTCATCTTTTCTATTAACCTCTAAAGTGGGTGCAAGATTCTGCAAAAATTCAGCGAAATTACGAATGGATTACACGAAATTAGTTGATCTTAATTACGTATAGCCGAAACTGCGAGAATTTTGCCTAATTGTAATTAGCAGATTTTGATCATCACTGTGTAAGACCCATCGCCTAAGTGGAGACATGATCATTTTCTTCACCAGCCTACTTCATAGTTGCTTTGGTGGTGACCCAGGTTTCTGAGTATCTTTAAAACAGTTACTTAGTTAGTTGGGTTGAAAAAGACATCCGTCTATTGAGCTCAACCGGAAAAGACCAGACTGCACCTTTACATACCCCAGTTGATCACTTATAGTTCCCTGTGGTTTGTTATCCTACTATACTTAGAGCAGTGGTATAGCAACAGTGCTCTGGGCCGCCCAGCAAAATCATCCTGGGGTCCACTTCAGATTAACTCCTTCCCCACATAGTGTTCAGCCATTTCTCTACCCCCTGCATTGTGGTAAGTCATTCTGAGAACCCTGCCCCCCCCCCCCCACACACACACACACACACATACCCTGATGCAGAGTAGCACAGGGAGTGCTGTGATATTTACTTGACCATGCTGCGTTGGGTCTCATCTTCCTCCCAGGAGCCATGCACGATATCCTCTGGTTCCTGATCACGTTATGTCATGTGATCCAAAACTGGAGGAGGGCAGCATACAGTGCCTGGCTCCCAGGAAGAAGAGGAGAGCAGATGCAGCATGGATCAGGCAAATATCACAGCACTCCTTCCACTTCTATGCCAGGCTGGAAGGGAGGTGGCATAGCCCCCAGCTCCAACCCCGAAGGGCCAAATGTTTGGGGAACATTTGGCAACTGTGCATGTGCAGTAGAGCTTGCTTCTCATTAGCCATCTCAGCTTAACTGACCTGAGCATGTTGGGCATTATGGGTAATTAGTTCAGACCTCGCGAATACAACCAAAAATTAAACTGCAAATGCACAATTTCCACCACCAATGCGCGTTTGCACTGGTGAACACTAATTTTGGTTCTTCAAAGCGAAATACTTTAAAATTACATATAGAATGAAGCTACATAAAACGGATGGTGTTACTTACCGCCTTTATGGTGTCTTATTGTATCTTGTGATATATTGACAGTCACAGATGATATCTGTAATATAATAAAGCATAAGTATGCGTGAGCAACTAATACCATCTGGAAATATAGCATGAAACATAAAGTCACAACAGCAGAATAAGAGAAAAAATGTTTTCTCTTATTCAACAGAGGAATACCCAAGCATCTTGGGGTGACCCAAAACTACTAGGAAAATATAGAGGACTAAAATAGACCAAAAAGCCTTCCTACTAAAAAAAAAACAATGCTCGGTTTAGTTTGCTTTCTTAAAGAGAAACTCCAAACCAAGAATTGAACTTTATCCCAATCAGTAGCCGATACCCCCTTTTACATGAGAAATCTATTCCTTTTCACAAACAGACCATCAGGGGGGTCTGTATGACTGATATTGTGGTGAAACCCCTTCCACAAGAACCTCTGAGGACCGTGGTACTCCTGGCAGTTTCCTGTCTGTGAACCTTGTTGCATTGTGGGAAATAGCTGTTTACAGCTGGTTCCAACGGCCAAAAAAGCATGCAGCAGCTACATCACCTGCCAACAGTAAAAATGGCACTATGTAATAAATGTCAGGATGTAAATCAGGAATTTAAAATATTTTACAATGGGCAAACACTGACTAAATCATTTATACATAATTATTGTAAAAATGAAACACTTTTTTTTATTACATTATTCTCATTGGAGTTCCTCTTTAAAACAGAAGGAATTTGTGATAATTCAGCTTTAAGCGAGAGACTGTGGTCTCCCACAAATGCATTATTATTGAATATACAAATTATCTCTATATGTCTCTGAAGCCAGGCTTGCATCTATAACCACTAGTGTATATCAAGCCTATAACTTGCCTGTTTCGGACTGTTGTTCCTCCTCAGTGCATGGCAGGGGTTGATATGGCTCTTTGGGATATTGGCTTGGACAAGAAAAACAGAATACCCAAGCAGCTCAAGATGACCCAAAATTACTAGGAAAGTATAGGGGATTACAAGAAACCAAAAAACCCTCCTACTAAACTCCAATGCTCAGTGTAGTTTGCCTTCTTAAAACAGAAGGGGGAAACAGTCCGAAACAGGCTGTCTGCATGTTGGATTAATGTGGCTCTATACATTTTATAAGCTATTGGCTTGCTATACACCAGCGGTCCTGGATGTAAGCCTGGCTTCAGGGGCATAAAGAGATAGTTTGCATATTTGGCAGCAATGCATTGTGGGGAACCACAGTCGCTTGCTTAAAACTGAATTATCTCAAATACCTTCTGTTTACAGAAGGCAAACCACACTGAAAGTCAAAATAATAACCTGGAGGTTCTTCAGTGCCGGGGAACACCAGACAGCATTGAGTAACATACTGTAAGTGCTTCTACAAACTTGACATAATAAGTCATTTTTAATAAATACAGGAGAAGTTGTATACATTTAAGTAAGTTCTAACTGCAGATGTGTGTGCACACAAAAGCAATTGCACAGCTACTGTTTCCCTTAACGTCTAAGAATAGTTTCTTTTGGCACATCAGTGCAAGCCTAGTTTGCAGGTTCTCAATATCAAATATTTCCCTGTCCTGGAGAAGCCTAGCAAATCAGGTGTAGAGTTGGGCCGAACGGTTCGCCGGCGAACGTGGTTCGCGCGAACGTAGGTGGTTCGCGTGCGGGTACCGCACGCGAACCTTTTGCGGAAGAAGTTCGGTTCGCCCCATAATGCACTGAGGGTCAACTTTGACCCTCTACATCACAGTCAGCAGGCCCAGTGTAGCCAATTAGGCTACACTAGCCCCTGGGGCCCCACCCCCCCCTTATATAAGGCAGGCAGCGGCGGCCATTACGGCCACTCGTGTGCCTGCATTAGTGAGAGTAGGGCGAGCTGCTGCAGTCTCTCATATAGGGAAAGATTAGTTAGGCTTAACTTCTTCCTGGCTGCATACCTGTTCTGTTCAGTGAGCCCTCAGTCCACTGCATACCTGTACTGTGATCCTGCCACTGCATACCTGTTCAGTGATCCTGCCACTGCATACCTGTTCTGTTCAGTGAGCCCTCAGCCCACTGCATACCTGTACTGTGATCCTGCCACTCCATACCTGTTCAGTGATCCTGCCACTGCATACCTGTTCTGTTCAGTGAGCCCTCAGCCCACTGCATACCTGTACTGTGATCCTGCCACTCCATACCTGTTCAGTGATCCTGCCACTGCATACCTGTTCAGTGATCCTGCCACTGCATACCTGTTCTGTGAACCCGCCACTGTATACCTGTTCTGTTCAGTGGACCCACCACTGTATACCTGTTCTGTGAACCCGCCACTGTATACCTGTTCTGTTCAGTGGACCCGCCACTGTATACCTGTTCTGTTCAGTGGACCCGCCACTGTATACCTGTTCTGTTCAGTGGACCCGCCACTGTATACCTGTTCAGTGAACCCGCCACTGCATACCTGTTGTGTTCAGTGAACCTGCCACTGCATACCTGTTCTGTGAACCCGCCACTGTATACCTGTTCTGTTCAGTGGACCCGCCACTGTATACCTGTTCAGTGAACCCGCCACTGTATACCTGTTCTGTTCAGTGGACCCGCCACTGTATACCTGTTTAGTGAACACGCCACTGCATACCTATTGTGTTCAGTGATCCTGCCACTGCATACCTGTTCTGTGAACCCGCCACTGTATACCTGTTCTGTTCAGTGGACCCGCCACTGTATACCTGTTCTGTGAACCCGCCACTGTATACCTGTTCTGTTCAGTGGACCCGCCACTGTATACCTGTTCTGTTCAGTGGACCCGCCACTGTACACCTGTTCTGTTCAGTGGACCCGCCACTGTATACCTGTTTAGTGAACACGCCACTGCATACCTATTGTGTTCAGTGATCCTGCCACTGCATACCTGTTCTGTGAACCCGCCATTGTATACCTGTTCTGTTCAGTGGACCCGCAACTGTATACCTGTTCTGTTCAGTGGACCCGCCACTGTATACCTGTTCTGTTCAGTGGACCCGCCACTGTATACCTGTTCTGTTCAGTGGACCCGCCACTGTATACCTGTTTAGTGAACACGCCACTGCATACCTATTGTGTTCAGTGATCCTGCCACTGCATACCTGTTCTGTGAACCCGCCACTGTATACCTGTTCTGTTCAGTGGACCCGCCACTGTATACCTGTTCTGTGAACCCGCCACTGTATACCTGTTCTGTTCAGTGGACCCGCCACTGTATACCTGTTCTGTTCAGTGGACCCGCCACTGTATACCTGTTCTGTTCAGTGGACCCGCCACTGTATACCTGTTCAGTGAACCCGCCACTGCATACCTGTTGTGTTCAGTGAACCTGCCACTGCATACCTGTTCTGTGGACCCGCCACTGTATACCTGTTCTGTTCAGTGGACCCGCCACTGTATACCTGTTCAGTGAACCCGCCACTGCATACCTGTTGTGTTCAGTGAACCTGCCACTGCATACCTGTTCAGTGAACCCGCCACTGCATACCTGTTGTGTTCAGTGAACCTGCCACTGCATACCTGTTCTGTGAACCCGCCACTGTATACCTGTTCTGTTCAGTGGACCCGCCACTGTATACCTGTTCTGTTCAGTGGACCCGCCACTGTATACCTGTTCTGTTCAGTGGACCCGCCACTGTATACCTGTTCAGTGAACCCGCCACTGCATACCTGTTGTGTTCAGTGAACCTGCCACTGCATACCTGTTCTGTGAACCCGCCACTGTATACCTGTTCTGTTCAGTGGACCCGCCACTGTATACCTGTTCAGTGAACCCGCCACTGTATACCTGTTCTGTTCAGTGGACCCGCCACTGTATACCTGTTTAGTGAACACGCCACTGCATACCTATTGTGTTCAGTGATCCTGCCACTGCATACCTGTTCTGTGAACCCGCCACTGTATACCTGTTCTGTTCAGTGGACCCGCCACTGTATACCTGTTCTGTGAACCCGCCACTGTATACCTGTTCTGTTCAGTGGACCCGCCACTGTATACCTGTTCTGTTCAGTGGACCCGCCACTGTATACCTGTTTAGTGAACACGCCACTGCAAACCTATTGTGTTCAGTGATCCTGCCACTGCATACCTGTTCTGTGAACCCGCCACTGTATACCTGTTCTGTTCAGTGGACCCGCCACTGTATACCTGTTCAGTGAACCCGCCACTGCATACCTGTTGTGTTCAGTGAACCTGCCACTGTATACCTGTACTGTTCAGTGAACCCACCGCATCAGTGCGCATACCTGTGCAGTTAAGTGAACCCACCTACCTACGTGAGTGCACGCAGTGTGATATACCACTCCGTGCATACCCGATATGGACAAAACAGGTAGAGGAAGAGGTAGTGGCAGAGGCAGAGGAAGGCCACCCGGCAGGTCTGCGCGAGGTCGTGTAAATGTAATTTCGTGTGGACCTGGCCCACAGTACAGTGCTCGGAAGAAGGCACGTCCCATCACCTCCCAAGATTGTCAGGACGTGGTTGAGTATTTAGCGACACAGAACACCTCATCTTGCTCAGCCACCAGCGCTACTACTAGCACCACTTCCGCTGCATTTGACACTTCGCAAGAATTATTTAGTGTTGAAATCACTGATGCACAGCCATTGTTGTTACAGCCAGATGAATTTTCACCAGCTAATATGTCTGAGTTACGCGGCAACACTATGGATGTAACGTGTCAGGAGGATGAAGGACCTACTGATGGTGCAAGTTTGGATTTGTCTGAGGCAAGCGAAGCTGGGCAGGATGACTACGATGATGACGGTAATAGGGATCCTCTGTATGTTCCCAATAGAGGAGATGAAGAGGGGGACAGTTCAGAGGGGGAGTCAGAGAGTAGTAGGAGGAGAGAAGTTGCTGAAAGAAGCTGGGGTAGCTCTTCGTCAGAAACAGCTGGTGGCAGAGTCCGGCACCATGTATCGCCACCTATGTACAGCCAGCCAACTTGCCCTTCAGCATCAGCTGCTGAGGTCCCCATAGTGCCCACATCACAGGGTGGCTCAGCGGTGTGGAAATTTTTTAATGTGTGTGCCTCAGATCGGACCAAAGCCATCTGTTCGCTCTGCCAACAAAAATTGAGCCGTGGAAAGGCCAACACTCACGTAGGGACAAGTGCCTTACGAAGGCACCTGGAGAAAAGGCACAAACAGCAATGGGATGGCCACCTGAGCAAAAGCAGCAGCAGCACACAAAAGAAAAGTCACCCTCCTTCTCCTCTTCCTCCTTCAGGTGCATCATCTGCTTCTGCCGCTTTCTCCCTTGCACCTTCACAGGCACCCTCCTCCACTCCGCCTCTGCCCTTGAGCGGTTCCTGCTCCTCTGCCCACAGCAGCAGTCAGGTGTCTGTGAAGGAAATGTTTGAGCGGAAGAAGCCACTTTTGGCCAGTCACCCCCTTGCCCGGCGTCTGACAGCTGGCGTGGCGGAACTGTTAGCTCGCCAGCTGTTACCATACCGGTTGGTGGACTCTGAGGCCTTCCGTAAATTTGTGGCCATCGGAACACCGCAGTGGAAGATGCCAGGCCGCACTTATTTTTCGAGAAAGGCCATACCCCAACTGCACCGTGAAGTTGAGAGGCAAGTGGTGTCATCTCTTGCGAAGAGCGTTGGGTCAAGGGTACACCTGACCACGGATGGCTGGTCTGCCAAGCACGGGCAGGGCCGCTACATTACCTACACAGCCCATTGGGTGAACCTGGTGGTGAACGATGGCAAGCAGAAAGCGGCGGACCAAATTGTGACACCTCCACGGCTTGCAGGCAGGCCTCCTGCCACCTCCTCTCCTCCTGCTACATGCTCTTCGCTGTCCTCCTCCTCCTCCTTGGCTGAGTGGCAGTTCTCCTCTCCAGCTACACAGCCCCAGCTCCGCAGGGCCTATGCTGCATGCCAGGTACGACGGTGTCACGCCATCTTAGACATGGCTTGTCTCAAAGCGGAGAGTCACACTGGAGCAGCTCTCCTGGCTGCTCTTAAGAAACAGGTGGATGAGTGGCTGACCCCGCACCACCTGGAGATAGGCAACGTGGTGTGCGACAACGGCAGCAATCTGCTTGCCGCTTTGCATATGGGGAAGCTGACACACATACCCTGCATGGCACATGTCATGAATCTAGTGGTTCAAAGATTTGTGGCAAAGTACCCTGGCTTAGCGGATGTCCTGAAGCAGGCCAGGAAGTTCTGTGGGCATTTGAGGCGCTCTTACACAGCCATGGCACGATTTGCAGAAATTCAGCGTAAAAACAACATGCCGGTGAGACGCCTCATTTGCGATAGCCCCACTCGCTGGAACTCGACCCTGCTCATGTTCTCCCGCCTGCTAGAACAGAAGAAAGCCGTCACCCAGTACCTCTACAACTGGAGTAGAACGAAACAGTCTGGGAAGATGGGGATGTTCTGGCCCGACAACTGGACACTGATGAAAAATGCATGCAGGCTCATGCGGCCGTTTGAGGAGGTGACCAACCTGGTGAGCCGCAGTGAGGGCACCATCAGCGACTTAATTCCCTACGCGTACTTCTTGGAGCGTGCTGTGCGTAGAGTGGCGGATGAAGCTGCGAATGAGCGTGACCAGGAACCGTTACGGCAGGAACAGGCATGGGACCAATTTTCATCAGACCCAGCTGTTTCCTCAACACCTGCGGCAGCACAGAGGGGGGAGGAGGAGGAAGAAGAGAGGTCGTGTGCAGAAGACGAGTCAGACTCAGAGGATGATGAGCAAGGTGTTTCTTTGGGGGAGGAGGAGGAGGAGGAGGAGGAGGAGGGGACAGCGGCAGGAGAACAACCGCAGCAGGCGTCGCAGGGGGCTTGTGCTGCTCAACCTTCCCGTGGTATTGTTCGCGGCTGGGGGGAGGAGGTTGACTTACCTGACGTCACTGAGGAAGAGCAAGAGGAGATGGAGGGTACTGGATCCGACTTTGTGCAGATGTCGTCTTTTATGCTGTCCTGCCTGTTGAGGGACCCCCGTATAAAAAACCTCAAGGGGAATGAGCTGTACTGGGTGGCCACACTACTAGACCCTCGGTACAGGCACAAAGTGGCGGACCTGTTACCAACTCACCGGAAGGTGGAAAGGATGCAGCACATGCAGAACCAGCTGTCAACTATGCTTTACAATGCCTTTAAGGGTGATGTGACAGCACAACGCCAGCAAGGTACCACTGCCACTAATCCTCCTCCCGTGTCCACGCAGTCAAAGACAGGATGCTCCAGCGATCTCATGGTGATGTCGGACATGCGGACGTTCTTTAGTCCAACGCCTCGCCGTAGCCCTTCCGGATCCACCCTCCACCAACGCCTCGACCGGCAGGTAGCCGACTACCTGGCCTTAAGTGTGGATGTAGACACTGCTGTGAACAGCGATGAGGAACCCTTGAACTACTGGGTGCGCAGGCTTGACCTGTGGCCAGAGCTGTCCCAATTTGCCATCCAACTTCTCTCCTGCCCTGCCGCAAGCGTCCTCTCAGAAAGGACCTTCAGCGCAGCTGGAGGCATTGTCACAGAGAAGAGAAGTCGCCTAAGTCACAAAAGTGTTAAGTACCTCACCTTTATCAAAATGAATGAGGCATGGATCCCGGAGGGCTGCTGCCCGCCCCAAGACTAAGTCAGTCCCCGCACACACAGCATCTCTGCCTGCACGCCGTGTGACTGGCTGCCTGGCCTGCCCCAAAAAGACTAAGTCGCTCCCAGTCCCTCCACACAGCATGTCTGCCTGCAGGCCGCTTGACTACCTTCTCCGCCACCACCAACAGGGTCCGGGACTCCAGGCGGATTGCTGAATTTTTTAGGCCGCTGCTAGCAGCGGCCGCTGTAATAATTTTTATGGTGCGTGTACATGACTGCCTAATTTTTCTGGCTGCACTGAGGGCAGCTGCAACAACAAAAGAAAAGGCATGTACATGCGCCCATTCCCCTTCGTGATCATTACCTTGCCGTGGTGAAGGGGCTTGCGTATCACAATGAAGCAATGACCGGCGCCTAGATGAGTGTCTCGGGGGGCACACAAAAGATAATAAGGTCGTTGCTTCATTGTGGTCAGACCAAATTTGATCAGCTGGACAGTCACTGTTCTGTCATTCAGCTACATCAGCCAGGCCGACCATATGGGCTGTAAAGCCACCAAAACCTGCACTCTCGCCATGGTGCGCACCAGTCCAGCACGGCCGTCACTAGTACAAACAGCTGTTTGCGGTGCGTTACACGGTGAGTTTGGTGTGTCAGTGTGAAGCAGTACCTTAATTACACTACCTGATTGATGTATACACATGCAAGATGTTTTAAAGCACTTTAGGCCTGTCATTTAGCATTCAATGTGATTTCTGCCCTTAAAACGCTGCTTTGCGTCAAATCCAGATTTTTCCCGGGGACTTTTGGCGTGTATCCCACTCCGCCATGCCCCCCTCCAGGTGTTAGACCCCTTGAAACATCTTTTCCATCACTTTTGTGGCCAGCATAATTATTTTTTTTTTTCAAAGTTCGCATCCCCATTGAAGTCTATTGCGGTTCGCGAACTTTAACGCGAACCGAACGTTCCGCGAAAGTTCGCGAACCCGGTTCGCGAACCTAAAATCGGAGGTTCGGCCCAACTCTAATCAGGTGTTATGTCTGCTCGAGATGTCCATGGTCCGCTTCTGTTCTATATACATACCTGTGATGTACAGTCCGTAGCTTTGTGGACTGTTTGTTTGACACTGGGTTTTTAATCTTGAAAAAAGAGGAACTTCTGAAACTGCAAGTCTTGAGCGACCAGCCATTGTGTCTGTTTCTGCAAATATAGGTTTCACTTCTATTTTTTTTTTCTCAGGGTAAAGCTGAAATAAACTTATTGTGAACTAAAATGTTTGAAACCATCATTACATTACATAAGGGAGCTCAGAGCAATAATCAATTATAGCATAATTTATTAATCATATCTGCGTACAAAAGACCAAAAACACAATAAAATTCCCACCCATGGGTGTGGGATTTTTATTGTGTTTTTGGTCTTTTGTACGCAGATATGATTAATAAATTATGCTAGAATTGATTATTGCTCTGAGCTCCCTTATGTAATGTAATGATGGTTTCAATTTTTTAGAGTGAGACGAGCCTAGTGAATTTATTTGGTTGATATCCTGTAGTCCTCTTTGGTAGTATGAACTAAAATGTTTACTTGATTAAACTGTTTTTAAAAACTCCATTATGCTTCGTAAGAGGGTTAAAGCCTCAGGGAAAATATATTAATATTCTATGCACATTATATGTATTTAAAGTGAACCTTACCTGAGGCAAAAGAAGTCTCAGGTTTTATACTCACCTGGGGCTTCCTCCAGCCCCCATGAGGCGGCTTGGTCCCTTGCCGTCTCCCTGGGCTGCTCCTGTGCCCCGCTGGACGGCCCGATACTCTGGAAGCCCCAGGTGAGTATTAAGCCTAAGGCTTCTTTTGTCTAAGGTGCATTTTAACTATGCAAAAAAATAATTGCATTTGCAAAACAAAAATTGGGAAATTCATACATGGTTATCTCCATCTCAGTGATCTCATCTTGCCTACATGAATCTTCTATTACATATCTGATCAGCCTTGTTAATATAAGGGTTAAAGCCTCATACGTGTGTGCCAGGCCTCCCATCATTCCACGTGGTTCTGCAGACAAATACTTAGACAGAACCTGCTGGTTTTCCCTGATTTACAATCCACAGACAAGTTAACACGCTCCTCGCTTCCAATTGTGATGATTGACACATGGGAGCTTGTAATATAAATGAGAGACATACAAATATGAGATCCACTTTTGAATTCATGGGATACCAGCCTTCAGTGCATTTGTGCCTTAATCCGCTACTCCTGAAGAAGGGAATTATACAACTGTATATTATACAACACGAAACACGTCAAGACTTCGAGTATATCGCGGCCATTGTGTATCTATTGCTATTTAAGTATATACAGACACTCTGATCCCAATGTGACCCCACATTAGTTTATATAGTGGGTGGTGGCTATTTGGGAGTGAATACCGTTTGAAAGCCCCCCATACAGGGGAGTAAGCAAAAAATGTATGATGAGCTATTGTTATTAAAGAGGGATCTATCTTTTTGGCACATCGGGCAGCCATCTGCTGAAGAAAATTCTGTTCCTGGCAGGGGCCATGTCTTTTTCTCATAGTGTGAAGCTAAATCCTGATGTCATTTCATCCCTTAAGTTTTTTCTTTTCTCCTCCAATCTGCTGTGTCATTTTTGGCTTGCTTGTAAACACGTGTGAGCACAGGATTATGTTGCAGCCTCATCCTGTCACACTGAAGTGTTCTCAGACCAATCAGTGAGAAGCATGAATGTGGGAGAGGGTGATGACAAGCTTTCTCCTCAGCAATGGCATAGAATAGAGGCTGAGAAAATAAAACTACAGCAGAGATAGTTTTTGCATAGATTGGAGAGCTTGCACTGCAGGGCGAGACTCCTGGCAGCATTACAAACACATTGCAGTGTTTAAATGGAATTTTATTTTGTGTTTGACAATTCTGCTTTAAATCACCCCTCTCTCCCATGCAGTACAATACTGCAGCTTTGCATTAGAACAAGCCCCACACTGCTGTGATAGACTTCCAATGGCATTTTAAGCCTCCTGGCGGTATGCAGTTTCGGTGGTTGCGTCCACGGGAGTAATTTTTTTAATAAAACTTGTTGTAAACCTTGTAGCTAGCACTAGGCTAGCTACCTGTGTCCCCTAAGTCCCCCAGCACCTTTCTGATCCCCCCGATCGCCGGCGCTTATATTTACCCAGCCACGATCCCGTGAGAGACGCTGCCTCCCCAATCAACTTCAGTTGTCGCTATGGCGACGATCAGACATGACGTCTGACGGACATGACGTCTGAGCCAATTAGCAACAGGTTTTGGACAAGTACATTTCCTCAGGGGGGGATTCTGAACAAGCACGTGAGCAAGCGCAGGACGCACAATATGGCTGTTGTGCCGTCCAACTACCCCCTGGTCACCCGATCCCATCCATCACAGTACATGTAGAGGACGCCAGGTTTGAAATGAACTTTACTTTTCATGTTATGCTGGATCTGTCCATAGGAATATGATGGCAATTTTTCTGGGTTAATAAAAGGGTTTTCATGGAGAGACGGCGCCCGGATCTTTCTCTAGTGTTACAGATTGTTTCTTCCACAATATTGGTTGCTCGTCTTTCTCTGGCATCCAGAAGCCCACCATGTGCATGTAGATGGTCACATACATCGCTGTTCGCGATCTGGACAAAAGCTTTACCCCACTAGCTGAGTGCCGAGCAATTTTTCCTTTTTCCTTTTGTGTGCCTTTTGATTGTCGAAAGTACTTTGTGTAATGCAGTGAGACCAACCACAAGAATAGAGTGCAAGTGAGTTGCTGGCCCAACCAACATCTTTTGACGGGTAGGGCTCTTGAAAAGTATAAAGTATACCTTGAGAATCTCCCATGAGGAGCGCACATGTCCAAAACCAGTTGGTAAGTGATTAAGTGTCAAGAAGTTTAGCTTCCCAAAACATTTTTGTTCCACCAACTCTGTTCTCCTAACAGAAACCCCCAAAGAAAGGCTTCTTTCAAACTCTAGGCCAACATTCTTGTGGCTCATTCTATGTGCAGACCCGATGGACGAGGTGAGCCGTGCTGCTGCTGCTTATAATTATACATGGGTGTGCGGAGGATAACACGGGGGGAGCGGGAGACAGAAGGACGCACATGAGGGACAATACAGAGAGACCCCAACATTGTAGCGGTTCGTATCAGCAGGCTGTAATCAGGGCCGGCTCTAGACTTTTTGCCGCCAGAGGCAAATTTAGAAAAAATTGCCGCCCCCCCCCCAAGCCGTGGGAGGGGGGGCAGCTGAGCTGGAGGGGTAGCGGGCAGAAAGGGGGTATTGGGCCTAGCAGTGGGGAGGGGGGTCGGACCCCTCCCTTCCTCGCCTGGGCCCCCCGATCTGCACTCCACCTACAGCTTTAAATAGTTCCGTAGCAGCCGATGGTAAGAGGGACGGGCGGGGATCACTCACCTTTTCCGATTCCAGCGTGCACTCCACTGACGTCACTTCCTGCAACGCCGCCCACTTACAATACAGTGGGCGGCGTTGCAGGAAGTGACGTCAGTGGATCGCACGCTGGAACCAGAAGAGGTGAATGATCCCCGCCCGTCCCTCCTTACTATCGGCTGCTACGGAACCATTTAAAGCTGGAGGTGGAGTGCAGATCTGGGGACCCAGGCGAGGTCCGACCCCCCTCCCCACCGCTAGGCCCAATACCCCCTTCCTGCCTGCTACCCCTCCAGCTCGGCGGCCGGCACCCCGCACCCACGGACGGGCGGTTGCAGCCCCACAAGAAGTGCCGCATGAGGCAAAAGTTTCACCCCGCCTCATGAGCGGGCCGGCCCTGGCTGTAATATCCTTACCTTCCAGCGGCAGGTCCCGCGGCGTCTCCCGCTTGGTCCGAGCGAACGGTGGGACTTCTGCACTGGAGTCTTCTGAAGGATCTTCCGCATCAGGCGGCATCCCCGGCGTCTCCTCGGCGGTGAATCAGGGCGTGCGCACTTCGACCAGACGCACGCTCCGGCGGCCGGCACCCCGCACCCACGGACGGGCAGTTGTCGCCCCCCAAGAAGTGCCGCCTTAGGCAAAAGTTTCACCCCGCCTCATGAGCGGGCCGGCCCTGGCTGTAATATCCTTACCTTCCAGCGGCAGGTCTTGCGGCGTCTCCGGCGTGGTCCGGGCGAGCGTTGGGACTTCTGCACTGGAGTCTTCTGAAGGATCTTCCGCATGGGGCGGCATCCCCGGCGTCTCCTCTGCGGTGAAGTAGGGCATGCACGTGCGCACTTCGACCAGACGCACGCTCACGCGCGCGAGTCAGAGCAGCCTTTACAGGCTGAGGAGGCGGATCTGAGGGGATGTCATCAGATGACATCACCTGGGGAGTGGTTTTGGGGAATTGCTATGGTGTATTTAAGGCCAGTGAGCTACTGAAGCTCCTGATACTAATCCGTTTGCTGGTTCTTGGCCTAGCTAGCTATCTTGTGGGAGCTATATTAATATATTGTGCGCAGCCCAATATATATATACTCCATTCAGTTAGTGTTATTTGATATTATATATATATTGTAATTTATTCGTAATATCCTTGTGGTATTATTGAAGTACCATCTATTGTATTATTTATCTGTGTACCGACTTTTGCTACCTCCTGACCTCGCCTCTGTCTAGTCCTTCTGTACCGCTGCCATCTGATTTACGTTACCGACTCGGCCTGTCCCTGACCCTGTTACTGTCTGATCCTTGTAACACGACTGACATCTGATACACGTGTATGACCCTGCTCGGATTGACTATGATTTAGCTTAACGACTTTGTACCTCGATATCACTAAACTTGTGCACAAGTTCTGACTGGTCTAAGACTACTCACTCATTGAACTGTTAGGGCCCTTTTACACTTCAGTTTTGCTCTCAGTTAAAAGTTAAAACTGAAAGAAAACGGATTTACAAAGTAATGCCCATGTTTTCCCATGGCACCTTTCACACTTTGGGGAGGGGGGGGGGGGGGAGAGAAAAAGTCCATCTTATATGCCCCAAAAATACAGTAACTTCGTTAAAGAGCGTTTTGTAATACAAGCAAACATTTTTATGAAATTTTGACTTGATAATAAAACAATGTCTTGATATACAAGAAAAAAATGTACATGCGTGTCACGTTATCGCAACTTAGCCGATGGTTCTTCTCCCTTTGACTGTACAATGCTCCATGTCCGTGAAATCCTCAAAAGTAGACAAAAGCAAGCAACTGTCATTGGATAAGTTCCTTGTTAAACCCAGAAGGGGGTGGGGAACAGTTTGTTAATGATTACTACACATATATAGAAAGTATTATTACCAGCACAAGACCAAAAGAGAGCTAATACTGTGGTTAAGGATGGGCCCCATGGGGACCCTCTAGAGCAGAGGTGCCCGCACTTTTTCGGCTTGTGAGCTACAATGATCTACCTATGTACAATTTTAGGAGCACAATTGTATATACAGAATGGAAAATGTAGTGTGGTCGGGATCTACTACAAAGTCCATCGCGATCTACCAGTAGATCGCGATCTACCCAATGGGCACCCCTGCTCTAGAGTCTAGACCAAGGGCCACGATGCAGTCGCTACCTCTGCACCCCCTATTACTACGCCACTGGTTGGGGTGAGCCAACAGATAGCAATAAGTCTGTTATAGTGAAAGTGTTTTTTACATTTTTACTTTATACAGTACAGTGCTTTGTATTAAATATTTTTCTATAACTGGTTTTGGATTGTGGAAAGAATCCCCTGGGTCTCCATGAATTCTTATGGGGAAATTCCCTTGGATCTAAGAGTGCTTTTGATTACAAGCATGTTTTTGGAACGAATTACAGTATGCTCACAAACCAAGGTTCTACTGTATATCTTTTCTTATTGTAGGAACCTGTCAATGTATACAGAGAGAACCTGTCAATGTATACAGAGAGGTTAGTTAGTTAGTTGTAGTCTGAGTTAGATCTGTGATTATCGGTACTGTACAGGATATTGTCTATGCCTGATGTTCGGGTCCTTGCAGCCCTCCGCTACCTTACTTAGATAAAGGTTAGAGCAGTTGCTCCCAGAAACCTACAAGATGGCAAGCTACAAAGCTCTTACTTTGGTGACGGCATTGGCCGTCTGATGTCACCAGAGTCTTACACTAGAGGAATTGCTATTGGATACTTTGAAGGTTCTGTAAATTCCAATGGACATTACCCACACTAAAGACTCTCTATTAGCTTGCTCATTAATTGTAACTCTTCTGTGGTATTGTAATCTGTGTGCAATTACTTGTCTTTGCCGCACTTGTAACTTTTGAATTGTTTGCTCAATAAAAACTTTATTGATGAAAAAAAATGTATACAGAGAGAATTTCAAATATATTATATATATATTCAAGTATATATTTCAAATAAATACAGTTAAAGTGGATCCGAGGTGAACTTTTACTCATTGCATAATTGTGTTCCTTTCCTATTGTTTATAGGGAATTCCTCAAGCCAAATACTTTTTTGTTTTTGTTTTAATACTCTAACTCCCGATAAACTAAGTAAACCACGTCCACAGGTTTTCAGAGAGCCTTGGCAGTAGCAAGGGCTCATGGGAGCTCAGTCTGGGCAGGAGGAGAAGGAGGTGTTACTAGCCATTGATTTCAGAGGCAGAGGGGAGGAGGGAGGAGGGGGGATTAGGTTTTTTCACAGGCTTAGTGATCAAGATACAGATAAGCTGTAGACAAGTTACTTGTTATAGTTAGTTTTTCATCTTGGATCCGCTTTAAGCTACAACAGTTTCATCAATGTGTCCTGCAAAATCATGGTGCTACTTTAAAGAGGACCTCCAGTGAAAATAAGGTAATAAAAAAAGTGCTTCATTTTTACAATAATTATGTATAAATGATTTAGTCAGTGTTTGCCCATTGTAAAATCTTTCCTCTCCCTGATTTACGTTCTACATTTATCACATGTGGAATTTTTAGTGCTGGCAAGTAGGGCTGCACAATAAATCATCTTAAAATCGATATTGCGATTTGCGGCAAGACGATTTCTTAATCGTCAAAGTGGCGATTTTTTCATGTGTACAGATGTGGGCTTTTTATGCCTACTATTTTAAGGCTGCTTTCACAGTGAGACTTTACAGGCGCACGTTAGTGCAGCCTGTAACGCAGCCCAACTCACAGCAATGATTAATCAATAGGCTGTTCACAGTGCCCACGTTGCATTACATTGTAATGCAGCACGTACGTTCAAAGTGCTGCATGCTGTGCGTTCTGCTGTGCGCACATGCTCAGTAGTGTTGGAGGAGGAGGTCTTCCCTCCTCCTCCTCCTCGGCCAGCCACATGGCTAATTAATATTCACGGCACGGTGTGACGTGCAATGTTTACTTCCTGGGGCTCCGCTCTGTGCGGCGATTGGCTGGCGCGACCACGTGATGCCGCATGCGTCCAAGAGTACGCATCACGGCATCACAGGACGCATGAAGAGCCGCTTAACGCGGCTCAATCTGACGTCCAGCTTCTACCCCACTATGCGTTGCGTTAGGTGCACGTTATGCGACCTTAACCTCCTTGCCGGTTATCCCGAGCTCAGCTCGGGGTAACCTGCGCAGGAGGATTTCTCAGGCCCCGCTGGGCCGATTTGCATAATTTTTTTTTCCTACACGCAGCTAGCACTTTGCTAGCTGCGTGTAGTACGCGAACGCCACCGCTCGCCGCCGATTCGCCGCTACCCACCGCGCCGAGCCGTCCCCCTCCCCCGCCCCAGACCCCTGCGCAGCCTGGCCAATCAGTGCCAGGCAGCGCTGAGGGGCGGTTCGGGATTCCCTGTGACGTCCCGACGTCCATGACGTCGGTGACGTCATCCCGCCCCGTCGCCATGGCGACCGGGGAAGCCCTGCAGGAAAACCCGTTCTCAACGGGATTTCCTGCATACTCTGATCGCCGAAGGCGATCTGAGTGGGTGGGGGGATGCCGCCGCTCAGCGGCTATCATGTAGCGAGCCCTGGGCTCGCTACATGATTAAAAAAAAAAAAAATTAAAAAAAGTGCGGCGCTGCCTCCTTGCCAGATTTTTTAGACCGGCAAGGAGGTTAACATAGCACCTAACGCAACGTCTTGGTGTGTAAGTAGCCTAAGTGTTCCATGCGTAGAATTATTTGTGTTGGCCGCGCGGCGCACTTCCGGCAGGAAGGAGTCAGAGCGGTAGTAAGTAGTGTAATGTGGCCAGCACGTTGCTTGTGGAGGAGACCGATCTGCACATTAGGCACTCCTGTTCTGCACTCTGCATCCTGTCTCCCGTGGTCACACAGTGTACTGTACATTTGCTCACTGCCCTGGATCTGTTATCTCTCCACTATCCTGGCGAGCAAACAACTTGGATCACCACCACTGCCCAGTAAGTGGTTACTCCCCAGGATCTGCTGTGGTACTCAGCTTTGTATTTATTAATTACTGTTATTTTGTTCTGATAAATTCACAATGTGGTGAAGTTTATAAACATGACAGAAAATGACATCATACTATCAATTTGATATTGTGGATGTGTGTAAATGTTACTGTACATTGTGAATTTAATGTTCAAGCTTGATTTATAGAAACTTGAGAAAAAATTGAAATCACAATTTTTGACAGAAAAAAAAATCGCAATTAAATTTTTTCCTAAAACCGTGCAGGCCTACTGGCAAGTGATGTCAGTGGAAGGAGATGCTGCTTGCTTTTTTGGCAGTTGAAAACAGCTGTTATTCCCCACAATGCAACAAGGCTCCCACAGTGTGATGTCAGAACCATGGTCCTAACATCACACTGTGGGAGGGGTTTCACCACAATATCAGCCATACAGACCCCCTGATGATCCGTTTGTGAAAAGGAATAGATTTCTCATGGAAAAGGAGGTATCAGCTACTGATTGGGATGAAGTTCAATTATTGGTTACGGTTTCTCTTTAACATGTAAACAATTTGGCTGTTATTTCGCAATAGGATTTTGGTCTTAGCACTAAGCAGCCTTTTTTTAGTTTTCTTTGAGAAATTGTTTGTCAATAGTGTTGGTTCCTGTTCTTCTGCACAGAAATGGAACTGAAATAATTTTCAAGTAACAATAACAATAAATAAATATATATATATAAAAAGCATACTTTAACAGCTTTTTTTATTCAGTGGCATGGCAGGTACATACAACCATTGTGTGGAAAGTGCAGCTGGTGGGAATCGGGAGAGGAGAGATAATGAACCAGGGGATGATCAGACGGCACAACAGCCATTTTGCATATTGATGAGCACACATTTCGCATAGTCGTAATTTGGCACCAAAATTCACAATTACGATGCAAAATCATAATGCAAAATTTTGAGAAGAATTGTAATTAATCTAGTCTGTAATTGTAATCATTCGTGATTTCACATAATTTTCGCATCATTTTTGTGTTATTTCGTGCCGACTAGTAGTTAATAGCCTTTTTCCTTTACATTTTTAAAGAGACTCTGTAACAAAATGTCAGCCTTATTTCTTCTATCCTATAAGTTCCTATACCTGTACTAATGTGGTCTGGATTACTGCAGCCTTTTCTAGTTGCACTGTCTCTGTAATATATCGAATCTTCTTTTCTTAGTCAAGCTTTGTCGATCCAGAGAGGAATGCACTTTCTCTGCTGTGATAGGGAGAAGTTATGCACACCCCCTCTACGCTCACTCCTGAGTGCTGTGTTTATTCTTCACAGACAGCTTCTCTGCTCTCAGTCTCAAGTGTGTCTGTGAGGCTGAGGGAGCTATAAACTGTGAGAAAAGCAGATCTTCACAGACCCTCTGCCTCCCGTGGCTCTGTGCTGCTCAAGCATGTCAAAAATCCTGGAACCCGACTCCTTAGTAATCACAGCTGGTCTTCTGAGTCACATGTCTGGGTTCTGCACTAGTTTCTAAACTCTGCTTTTCTCACAGTTTTCATCGTGTGACAGCTCCCTCAGTCTCACAGCCTCACAGAGACACTGAGACTGAGAGCGGGGATGTCTGTGAATATTAAAACCACCACTACAAGCAGGCTTTTCTGATGTACTTCCTGTTTGGCGGCCATCTTCATTGTTTACAAAAGCAGTTTATGAAACTGCTTTTTTATCGCCAGGATCGCGGGGGGGGGGGCGGCGAACATGTCACAGAGAGGGGTAAAAGAGGACACCCAACAGGATGGTAGGTTTATTTATATAGGATTTTTTTTAATACAGATTCTCTTTAAAATTGATTTTCTTGAAAAATAATTTTGTAGACTTGTACCCACTACTCTCCTTAACATTGACATATGTAGCAATGTTGGTGACAATAGCATCTATGGGGGCTTTGCTATTAACCGCTAAAGGAGGCACAAAATAACGCAAAATTTTAAGGAAATCATGGATGATTACATTAAATCGATTAAATTTACAAATCATAATCATGCATGGATGTAATTACGAAAATGTATACAAAATTTTGCGTAATTGTAATTAGCTGATTTAGATTGTGGCATGGCATGAACCCAGGAGGTAAACTCCATAGCTCCACCCACTGCAACCCCCCCCCCCCCCTACCCACTTGTGATTGGAGTGACGTTCTATGTCTAACATTCTCTACTCATGGGAGTAGAGGGAAGGGGCGTGGCAGCAACTCCATGGCTGAATCACAAACAAGTGTAAAGATCATGCATAATTTAACCACTTCACCTCCAAGGGTTTTAAAAAATAATGAAAATGTATTTAATTTTTCTATGGGAAGGTGTATAATAGGGTATTTGGATGTGCTTTTACCTTTTGGCCACAAGATGGAGATACAGAGTTAGTGTGTTCTAAAAATAGAAGACAGAACCAAGTGTTTATATGTGTTTATATACAGGGACATAGATACTCGTGCTGGGGAGGTGAAGTGGTTAACCTGTGCAAACTTTAGCAAAACATATTTCAGCATACAAACACTGTGCTGTGTATAATGTGATTACGCCACTAAATTCTAATACATTGTATTTTTAAACTCAGAGCACCAGTAACACTAATGGAAGCAGGGTGAGGAGGGGGGGGGAGGGGCACTAGAGGTGGATCTGGAGACATCTGAGGAGGACAGTGCCTCTAATTTTTCCACATCTCAGTCAAGATGTGTCAGAGGAGTAAGCTGATGTCAGAAATGTCTTTGCTCATAGCGCAAACTCTACCCTGGCAAATAGAATACGTAAGCAAGCATTGTGAGGATGTGAAACGGCTGTTGTGCCATCTGATCATGCACTGGTTCATTAACTCTCCTCACCCGTTCCCCACCAGCACATGATCACGAGTAAACCTTCGCTTATCACGGGAAGTAACGATGTGATAGCAGTTATCATGCTTTTGTGAATCAAGACCAATGGGTGAGAAAAAGGCCTGGAAGCGTAGCGCAGCAAAGTCTGCAGGGCCTGCACATGATAGGGTGGCCTGCATGGGAAGTAAGGGGTTAAGATAATAAGGGGGAGTGGTTTCATGAGAAAGTAATAGGTTTGAATAGAGGCGGGGGGCGGGGTTGTAGCAGTCAGGCGTTAGCAGAGAAGCTCCCTCCCTCCCTCCCTTGGGATTGGGTTATGCATGTGTTTTTATTTTACAGGTTGAGAATTTCGTCATGGCAGCCGGAGGGGTAAGGGCTCCGAAAGTTCGTGTTTTGGGGGATTTGCCTCAGGTGCAAACCTCCAGGTTTTTGTTTAGCAGCAAGTAGAAGTGTTCGGTGGGCAAGCAGATGTCCCTGAGCCAGTGCCGCGGCGGGGGCCGGTTACAGGCTGCTTGCCAGTTATCCTCAAGTTCCAACAAGATGGTGTGAATATCGGACCCCTTACCTCAGCTCTCTGAAGCTATGTCTTATTTTATTATTGTTAAATAAACGGGCTGCTCTGGCCTATTAAATCCAGCTAAGTTGTCTGTGAGTTATTTGGGTTTATATGGGGATGGTTTAAGGTCTGGGAAGGCTAGGCCATTCTACTATCATGTGTGTACCTTCCATGCCATGGAATAAAGCTTTGAAGACAGTGCCCAGCCAGCCTATGTTTCATGCTTGTATGCATATGTGTTTCTTTACTCTCTGCCTTACTGTAGGTAATAAGGAAACAGGTGAGAAGACACCCAGAATATAGGTGGGAGACTAGCAGCACCAGATCTACCATATTTTTCGTCATATAAGACGTACTTTTTCTCCCTAAAAATGCATGGAGGAGACCTGCAGCTCTGGAACAGGTAGAGAGTATAATATTACCTGCTTCCAGTGCTGGGGGTCCCCTCCACACATCACAGCACACTCACTCTGCTGCAATTCACTGGCTCCCTATCACATGACCAATATAAGTCATGTGATCGGGAGCTTGGCGAAAGGCAGCAGAGAGTGCTGATTCTGTGATACATGGAGATTCATTGTACTTGGAGCAGATAAATATAATGCTCTCTGTGCTGCTCGGCATGTAGATGGGAGGAGGAGGGGCTGCCAAAGCCCCTGGGCCCCCCTGCAATCGCAGGTTGTCGCAGGGGCTATTGTTACGCCCCTCTTCAGCTATTAAAGTGGACCCAAATTAAAAATACAAGATTTCAGAAATAAAATCTATTTTCTAAATTATAATAATAAATAGCAGCCTTTTTTCAGCTGCATGATAACAAATATAAAATATTTTACATTTATTTGAGGAACCTCTCCCTCCCTTTCATATTGCCGGGACAGAATCCGGCAGACTGGTGGAGTAGAAGGTGTCCGGCAAAGGAGAAATTGCTAATGGCTGCCACCTGTATAACCCTAGTTATGCAAAGAGAAGGGTGAAAAGCATGCGCTGAAATGCTCATAGGCTTAAAGGAGTGTTTATTTATCTTTGTATGTGTCAGAGTGGTGCAACTAAATATTTTGAATTAAAAAAATGTTTGGTTTGGGTCCGCTTTAACCCTCCTGGCGGTATGAAAAATTCCGGCAGGAGGCTGCGTGGCAGTTTTTTTTTTTTAAATCATGTAGCGAGCCCTGGGCATCCGCGGCATCCCCCGCCCGCTTCGATCGCCTTCGGCGATCTCCGATCAGGAAATCCCGTTCAAAGAACGGGATTTCCTGGAAGGCTTCCCCCGTCGCCATGGCGACGGGGCGGGATGACGTCACCGACGTCAGCGATGTCGTGACGTCATTGGGAGTCCCGATCCACCCCTCGGCGCTGCCTGGCACTGATTGGCCAGGCAGCGCACGGGGTCTGGGGGGGGGGGCGCGCGCCGCAACGGATAGCGGCGATCGGGCGCGGGGCGGCGGCGATCAGTGTGCTGGCGCAGCTAGCAAAGTGCTAGCTGCGTACAGCAAAAAAAAATTAGGAAAATCGGCCGAGCAGGGCCGGAGAAAACCTCCTGCGCGGCTTACCGCCAGGAAGGTTAATGGTTGGTCCAAAGATTTCCTGAAAAACTAATATGGCATGTCAGTGAAATCAAGAGCTAGTATTTTGGGTAATAATAAATTTGTTCTTAGGTTTTGTGCCTGTCTAGATGTGGGCAACAAGCAGGAGGCATGGAAGATATATGAGAGAAAATATATACTTAAAATCTAAAAATAAGCAGGAATGTATAAAACCAATGTTTTATATATAGTGATGTTCGGATAGTACTTTTTAAAATCCGAATTGACCCCAATCCGGATACCTAGATATCTGGATCCGACTCGAATATCCGAATCCGGCCTTTTAGATAACCGCGTTCACGCATTATTCGCGGATATCTGGCCTATTCGGATATCTGGATAGAAAAAACGGAAGTGCCCTTTAAATAGCTTTAAAAGGGGTTTTGGGGGTAAATGAGGCATGTATCATCATTATTTTGCAAAGGGAAACACTAATTGATGATGTGGGGACTTCGAATCCCCCCCCCCAAAAAAAAAATGACTGTCAATTAACGTTAGGCCTAGATTCCAGACAGCGGACGTGCAGCCCACATTGTGTCCAAAGTCCAACCGCACAACTGGGACATGACAGTTTTCAGTCAAGACACCTCCAAAAATTGATGCTGCAATTTTGTTTTGGGTTAAATATAGGTGGTATCAGTGGCCTGTGGCACCCTGTCCTGGCGGTGGGAGCTGCACAGGCAGCAGGAGCAGGGCAATGCAGCAGCAGCAGGTGTAACGTGTGCCAGCCAGGAGCATGACAGACGTGGTACGTGGCACTTGCCAAGTGTCACGTGACAAGTGCAGAGTGACAGACAGCAGAGGAGAAGACACTAACTGGTGCACACTAACACATTAATGAATTAACAATAGTGGAGTGATAGTGAAGGGGTTAATCACTGAGCTTATCACTGTGTACAGCCCTTGGCCCAGCAGCAGCACTGCAGCTGTACAGCACACACTCTAACTGTCACACTATGAGACATCAGTCAAGGTAATTAACGATTACTATAGAGTAGTGAAGGAGTTACTGATACAGCTGTATGAGATAGGGCTTGGACCAGCAGAACAGAGTAACCAAGCAGCTCAGGGTGACCCAAACCACTCGGAATGTATAGGTGGATAAAAGGGACCAAAAAGACCTCCTACTAAAAAAATCAAAGCTTGGTGTAATTTGCCTTCTTGCCGACCAGTGGCTTTCTGGCTGATCTGTGCTGCGTAGGCTCTCCAGCCCGCAGCACAGATCAGGTTTTAGCCAGGGCGATCAGACTTACCCCCTTTTTTCCCCACTAGGGGGATGTCCTGCTGGGGGGGTCTGATCGCCGCCGGCTCTCTGCGCTTTGCGGGGGGGGGCTCTTCAAAGCCCCCCTCCGCAGCGTTTTCGGCGCTCCCTGGCTTCCCGTCCCTCCCTCTCCCTCCATGGCCTGCGCAGGACGGTTATCCGTCCTGCGCATTGAAGGATAGGCTTCAGCCTATCATATGCCGGCGATCCCCGGCCAATCAGAGGCCGGGGATCGCCGATCTGGCTTACGGCGCTGCTGCGCAGCAGCGCCGTATGATGTAAACAGCGGGGATTTCTTCCCCGCGTGTTTACATTTTGCCGGAGAGCCGCGATCGGCGGCTCTCCGGCTGTTCACGGAGACAGCCTCCGTGAATGGACATGGAAAGGCCGCTCGAACGAGCGGCCGTTTCCATGGAAACTTGCAGACGACCAGTTTACGCCAATCGGCGTTAGCTGGTCGTCAAGAGGTTAAAGGACTTCCGAGGCCAAAATCTGCCCCCAAAACGTAAAAAAAGTGAACTACCTGCATGACTTTGTAAGGCAAGGAGGACGCCGTCCGCGCCCTCCATGCCGTTCCGCCTGGTCCCCTCTGCTCAATAGCCCCCTGAAAGGCTGTGACCCCACGGTCCGGGTCGGTATCTGCAGCCTGCATAAAGATGGCCGCCGGAGCTGGCCACGGCGGCGCAGCTCTAGGGCCAACCCCCGGTCCACGTAACAGGCAGCGTGGATCGGAGGGTTGGCCCTAGAGCTGCGCAGCCGCAGTAGCGGCTATGCGGACTGCGCAGCTGTGGCCAGCTCCGGCGGCCATCATTATGCAGGCTGCAGATACCGACCCGGACCATAGGGTCGCAGTCTTTCGGGGGGCTATTGAGCAGAGGGGACCAGGCAGAACGGCACGGAGGGCGCGGACGGCGTCCTCCGTGCCTTACAAAGTCATGCAGGTAGTTAACTTTTTTTACATTTTGGGGGCAGATTTTGGCCTCGGAAGTCCTTTAAAACAGAATAAAATCTGCAATAATTCAACTATAAGTGAACATTTGTGATTACCCACAATGCACCGCTACTAAATATGCAAATTATTCCTTTTCACCCTTAGTAAGCTAAGCAAGCTTATAGCTTTAAGTTTTACACAGTCATATCAAACCCACATGTGACAGCCTATTTCAAACCTTTGGTTCTCATCAGTACATAGCAGGGATTGATATGGCTGTATGAGATTGGGCTTGGACCAGAACAACAACAGATTAACCAAGCAGCTCAGGGTGACCCAAACTACTAAGAATGTATAGGGGGATAAAATAGACCAAAAATCTCTCCTACTAAAAAAAGCAAAGCTTGGTGTAATTTTCCTTCTTAAAACAGAAGCAAATCTGCAATAATTCCGCTATAAGTGAACATTTGTAGTTACCCACAATGCACTGCTACTAAATATGCAAATTATCCCTCTTTGCCCTTGTTTGATATGACACTACTTCTTCTTCTTGCTTGGACCAGCCCTTTCTTCTTGCTTGGACCCGCCCTGGGGGCAGGGCGCTACTTCTTCTTCTTGTTTGAAGGTTGAGGCACTTACTCTATTATATATATAGATTATTTAAAATTGATTTATTGAAATATTAAAAATCTACACATTATCATTAGGAAAACAAGCAATAGAAGAGAAACACACAGACCATACTCTTTAATATTTTATTTGCAGGAAGAAAAGCTTTACAAGCAGAGTGATGTACAGTATTGGCATAAAAGCTGCATATACATTGTCCCATAATAATACCAGTCTTTTCTCCATGGTCAGATCTATGCATTACCTTGTACATGGCTCCCTTTTTGGGAACCCAGTCCCTCTGTTCCTCTTTCTTCTTTATTTGTCCTTCTTTCAGGACTCATGTACTATAGATATATATTGTCTACAGGGCAGTCTCTAGGCTAAATTGCACCAAGGGCGAGGGTGTAAAAATTGCTCCCCCTTGTTCCCACCCCCATAGGTCACAAGTAGATCAGTTCGGGTAGCTAACTCCACTATGGGTGCCGTGCACTGACAGCCTGCAGTACCGCTACAGGACATCAGGTGTCAACCAATACGTGATGGTGACATGATGATGACTTGACAGGAAGCCTAGGAGGAGTCAAGGAGGGTGATCGAGGTGGTGATCCTGTTTTTCCATTTGGCTGCACCACGCGTCACCAGCTCCCTAGCGGTTATGTCCTTCTGCCTGCACCCCACTTCTTCTACTTGCCGGTCTGCGCCCAGGGCGGTCGCACTGTCCGCATTGCCCAAGAAACAGACCTGATTGTCTATGGGGAGGTATTGGGGAGGATCATACTGCGCATGCCGTCATGACGTTGAAGATATCATAACGTCATGCGCAGTATGTTCTTCCCCATAGTGGAGCTGTGCAGGGAGGCTGCTGCGATCGCTGGATTGGGGCTTGGCATTATAAATATAGCGGCTGCATCGGGGACAGGGGGGAGATCGGGGGGGGGGGGAGTACACCCCAGGCCTAGATAGCCTATCAGGTCTCTTTTATGAGAAGTTTTCTCACACTCTGTCTCCCTTGCTGGTTCATCTTTTTATTGTGTATTGGGAGGGCTTATTACCTAGGTTGTCTGCACTGCAGGCCAACATATGGCATCGGAGGAGATCCTAGATGATCCTCAACTAACTATTATCTGTTAATGAGACAGCTAGTTGGTTATCTACTAGGTCTGGATATGACTGGATGACTCTACTTCCTAAGGTGCTTTACTTTTTCTGTACACTTCCAGTCAGGATTCCAAACACACACACACCGCCCAGTCTACTTAGGGCTACCCTTTATGTTCACAAATGGGAGGGAGGCCTTGAAGCTCCAAACTTGCAGCAGGACTATGAAGTAGCACAGATTGTGCAGTTAGCAGCTTTATATAAAGGATTGGTAATGCCAACGTGGTTTGAAATCATAGTAGCAGCTCCACAGTCAGGGCCGGCCCGCCCATGAGGCGGGGTGAGGCGGGTTCCTCAGGCGGCAGGAAGTGGAGGGCGGCACCAGATGAAGTGGCTGTGACTGAGCGGGGGGAGCCAGAGCCGCGGTGAGGGCAGCCCGACCTCTCCCTCCCTCTCCCCGGGCCGCCCTCCATGCTCCCCCCTCGGACTTTAGGCAGCAGAGTTAGCGCGCAGGGAAGCGCTGCTGTACACAGCCTGTTACTCACCTCCCTGGATCCGATCGCCGCTCCCGCCCTGCTGGTCTCCTCTCTGCAATGTAGCCGCTGATACATTACACACGCTGCTTCCTGTTTACACAGGAAGCAGCCGCGTGTGTATCAGCCGGCTAGGCAGAGAGGAGACCAGCAGGGCGGGAGCGGCGATCGGATCCAGGGAGGTGAGTAACAGGCTGTGTACAGCAGCGCTTCCCTGCGCGCTAACTCTGCTGCCTAAAGTCCGGTGCCCCCCAGTATAGGATAGATAGGTAGCTGCCCCCAAAACAGGTTAGATTAGGTAGGTGCCCCCCAGTATAGGATAGATAGGTAGCTTGCCCAGGTAGGTGCCCCCTCATAATGGCGGAGGGGGGAGCCGGAGCCGCGGGGAGGGCAGCCCGACCTCTCCCTCCCTCTCCCCGGGCCGCCCTCCATGCTCCCCCCTCGGACTTTAGGCAGCAGAGTTAGCGCGCAGGGAAGCGCTGCTGTACACAGCCTGTTACTCACCTCCCTGGATCCGATCGCCGCTCCCGCCCTGCTGGTCTCCTCTCTGCCTAGCCGGCTGATACACACGCGGCTGCTTCCTGTGTAAACAGGAAGCAGCGTGTGTAATGTATCAGCGGCTACATTGCAGAGAGGAGACCAGCAGGGCGGGAGCGGCGATCGGATCCAGGGAGGTGAGTAACAGGCTGTGTACAGCAGCGCTTCCCTGCGCGCTAACTCTGCTGCCTAAAGTCCGAGGGGGGAGCATGGAGGGCGGCCCGGGGAGAGGGAGGGAGAGGTCGGGCTGCCCTCACCGCGGCTCTGGCTCCCCCCGCTCAGTCACAGCCACTTCATCTGGTGCCGCCCTCCACTTCCTGCCGCCTGAGGAACCCGCCTCACCCCGCCTCATGGGCGGGCCGGCCCTGCCTCCGCCATTATGAGGGGGCACCTACCTGGGCAAGCTACCTATCTATCCTATACTGGGGGGCACCTACCTAATCTAACCTGTTTTGGGGGCAGCTACCTATCTATCCTATACTGGGGGGCACCTACCTAATCTAACCTGTTTTGGGGGCATCTACCTATCTATCCTATACTGGGGGGCACCTACCTAATCTAACCTGTTTTGGGGGCAGCTACCTATCTATCCTATACTGGGGGGCACCTACCTAATCTAACCTGTTTTGGGGGCAGCTACCTATCTATCCTATACTGGGGGGCACCTACCTAATCTAACCTGTACTAGGGGCAGCTACCTATCTATCCTATACTGGGGGGCACCTACCTAATCTAACCTATACTGGGGGCCAGCTACCTATCTATCCTATACTGGGGGGCAGCTACCTATCTAACCTATACTGGGGGGCAGCTACCTATCTAACCTATACTGGGGGGCAGCTACCTATCTAACCTATACTGGGGGGCAGCTACCTATCTATCCTATACTGGGGGGCAGCTACCTATCTAACCTACACTGGGGGGCAGCTACCTATCTAACCTACACTGGGGGGCAGCTACCTATCTGACCTATACTGGGGGCAGCTACCTATCTATCCTATACTGAGGGGCACCTACCTAATCTAACCTGTACTGGGGGCAGCTACCTATCTATCCTATACTGGGGGGCACCTACCTAATCTAACCTGTACTGGGGGCAGCTACCTATCTAACCTATACTGGGGGGCAGCTACCTATCTAACCTATACTGGGGGGCAGCTACCTATCTAACCTATACTGGGGGCAGCTACCTGTCTATCCTATACTGGGGGGCACCTACCTAATCTAACCTGTACTGGGGGAAGCTACCTATCTATCCTATACTGGGGAGCACCTACCTAATCTAACCTGTACTGGGGGGCAGCTACCTATCTAACCTATGCTGGGGGGCAGCTACCTATCTAACCTATGCTGGGGGGCAGCTACCTGTCTAACCTATGCTGGGGGCAGCTACCTATCTAATCTATACTGGGGGCACCTACCTAATCTAACCTGTACTGGGGGCACCTACCTAATCTAACCTATACTGAAGGGCAGCGACCTAATCTAACCTATACTGGGGGGAAGCTACCTATCTAACCTATACTAGGGGCACTTATCTAACCTGTATTGGGGGCACCTACCTACCTAGCTAGCCTATACAGGTGGCAACTATACTGGCTACCTATACTGGGGGCACCTACCTAACTAACCTATACTGGGGGTACCTACCTATCTAACCTATGCTGGGGGCAACTATACTGGCTACCTATATTGGAGGCACCTACCTAGCTAACCTGTACTGGGGGCACCTACTTATCTAACTTATACCAGGGGGGGGGGGGTGCCTGCCTATCTAACATACTGGGGGCAACTATACTGGCTACCTATACTGGAGGCAACTACCTGGCTAACCTATACTGGGGGCAACTTTACTGGCTCACCCATGCCTGGCCACCTATACTCGGGGGGGACCTATAGCTGGTTACCTATACCGGGGGGGCGCAATTTTTACACCCTCGCCCTGGGTGCATTTTAGCCTAGAAACTGCACTGTTGCCGCCGGCCTCCGAGTCCGATGACTCTGAGCTCTGCGGCCTCTCCTGTCTCCTCCAAGGCTGCATGCTGGTGACGCTGCCTAGTGCCTAAGCCTGCTGATTTGATGGCGGCGGCTGCCGCCCGCTCTGCTGCCCTGGCTGCGGCTGATTGTCACGGTCAGTCACTGAGCAGCGAGCGCCGCCGACGTGACGATGATGATGATAAGGCTGGCCGGCTGCCGCCGGCCGCCGCTCATGTTATGTAGAAAAAATTGGGGGGGGGGGGGGGGGGGGGTCTGGGCGCCTTTACGATCTTTGCCTCAGGCAGCAGAAAGTCCAGGACCGGCCCTGTCCACAGTCAGTACAGACTCCTATCTGGCTGCCGAGACAGCATAGACCCCATACTGCAGGCGTTATTTATAAACATTGTTAAAGGGACACTTAAGCCAGGAATAAAAAAATCAGTTTTACTTGCCTGGGGCTTCTAACAGTCCCCTCCAGCCATCCTGTGCCCTCGCAGACACTCACGTATCCTCCGGTCCCCTGCCTCTAGCTCGTTTCCTTTTTGCTGACAGGCCCTGACAGGGAGTCGGCGGGCTTTCTGCGCAGGCCTGGCCACGCATATCCTTGTTCATGTTCCCGTACTCAATAGTGTCCTGCACAGGCGCAGGACGTTATTGCGAACAGGAACTGGGCCTTGAGTAAGGGGTAAGTGCAGGGCCAGTTCTCTCATGAAGCAAGGTGAAACATTTGTATTAGGTGGCAGAGATTACAGGGGTAGCATTTTTGTTCTGTGTTTACACTAACAGTATGTAGTCAGAGTAGGAAGAGAACGTTATGAGACTCACAGACTCACAGCCAGCCAGTGTGCTATTGTGTTGAGCTGCAGCATGTCATGTGAGAAGATTAATTGAAGCTGCATTTAGATTGGCAGCGTTCACCCCCCCCCCCCCCCACCCAGGGCCGGCCCGCTCATGAGGCGGGGTGAAACTTTTGCCTCAGGCGGCAAATTTCTAGGGGCGGCATTCGCCCATCGGTGGGTGCGGGGAGCCGGCCGCCCAGCTGGAGGGGTAGCGGGCAGGACGGGGGTATTGGGCCTAGCGGCGGGGAGGGGGGTCGGACCCCCCCTCCCTCGCCTGGGTCCCCCGTCCTCCGCTCCCCTCCAGCCTTAAATAGATAAGAAGCGCAACTCGTAAGAGGCAGTGGGCGGGGAGGACTCACCTCTTCCTCGCTCGATCCAGCGTGCGCTCCACTGACGTCACTTCCTGCAACGCCGCCCACTGTATTGTAAGTGGACGGCGCTGCAGGAAGGGACGTCAGTGGAGCGCACGCTGGATCGAGCGAGGAAGAGGTGAGTCCTCCCCGCCCACTGCCTCTTATGAGTTGCGCTTCTTATCTATTTAAGGCTGGAGGGGAGCGGAGGACGGGGGACCCAGGCGAGGGAGGGGGGGTCCGACCCCCCTCCCCGCCGCTAGGCCCAATACCCCCGCCCTGCCCGCTACCCCTCCAGCTCGGCGGCGGTGGTCCTCCCCCCCCCCCAGGGGGGGGGGGGCGGCGGCAGCAATCATGTTTTCCTCAGGCGGCAAAAAGTCTAGGGCCGGCCCTGCCCCCACCCTCCAATATAGATTTATGTGGCCAAACATTTAGATTGGCAGCGTTCACCCCCCCACACACCCTCCAATATACATTTATGTGGCCAGGAACCTGTAAATATCAATATAATCAACTCACCTGGCAGATGACTCCTCCAGCGCTGATCTCCTCATGTTCGCAACAGCTCTGGCGGCTAAATCTCCCGTCTCACGCTGAGCCAGCCTGTAATGAGTTCCGGGTGATGCGGTTGGAGTGCGTATCGCTCCGCATCATCCCAGCTCAGCGCTACAGCCAGCCCAGCATGGGTTAAGATCGCTCTGCTCCGCTGCCGCTCTGAGTCTGCACAGCTTCTGGGACCTCAAAGAGAGCCAGCGGCTGGTGGGCCGCAGCAAGAGGCTTGGCGGGCCGGATGCAGCCCGCGGGCCGCCAGTTGGACAGCACTGCTCTAAGAACCTTTTATCTCCCTCCCATTTGCCCAGATCTGGCTCAGGTCTATGTTATAGGGACTATGGAGGTAGGGCACATATTCTGGTCCTGTTAGAGACAACTAGAGAGTGATCTGGGGTTTGGGGACCCCGCTTCTTGAGAGCTTGGCAACGTTTGTTTTGTCTTTTCTCCTATCTCATCTCTGTTTTTTGTTTTCCTTTTTTCGTTGTTCTGTGTTTTCTTTTCTTTCATCTGGTTCTGTCTCATGTGTCCTTCTTTCATCTTTGAATTACCACCATCAGCACTGAGAGCTTGAAACTTACCAGAGCTGTAGCTAGGGATGTAATGTAATCCTGGGAGCAAGTCCCATATTTTAGTGAATTTATGGTATGTTCTGTTTGTTGATGAGCCCCATTTTCGTATACTTACTTCAAGGCCTGCAAGCCTAATATTGTGCCGTTGCTGGCGCTTTTTAGCTTCATTGGCAATAATATCCTTGTGAAAACGTTAATAAAAATGTTTAGAAAACTTCTAATGTCTGCTAAAAGGACCAGGGCACCCTGACTTGATACAAAGCCCAATATTGACCCAAGTTAATAAATAACCAGTTTTGGAACCCTTCTAGCGTTTTGTGCGTAAACATTCATTAACCTTCTGCAGTCACACATGACACATGTTCACAAAAAAACTGGAACTGTAATAATAATAAAAATAACTAGTTTGTCAAAATGGGGGATTTTAATTTCCAAAATAGATTTCAGTGATTTTGCACTAGGCCAATTCACCCTCCTTAGAACCCGTCCATATTCTACCTGCACCAGTCATCACACAAGCAGACATTTCATGCTCTAGATTAGAATCTGAGCTGAGAAAGTCAAGGGCATAACTACCTAAAAAGCACTAAGCCTCCTTGTGGGAGACATCTCGAGCTCACTCCAACCTGAATTATCGCAAATTCTTTCTGTTTTAGGAAAGCAATTTTTTGTTTTTCTTAACATCTTAGTAAGGGGGCTTTTAGGACCATTGTAGTCCCTTACACACTCCAATGAGTTCTGGGTCACCATGAGCTTGCTGGTTAGTCTGTACCTCTCGGTTTACAAGCCCTACTCCATAGAGCCAAATTAATCCATGCCATGCACTGATGAGGATCAAACAATCCGAAACAGTCTGTATGCATGTTGGATTATTGTGGCTCTGTACAATTTAACAAGCTGACACATCATTGCATTCCAGCGGTTCTGGAGGTGTGTTTAGCTTCTAAGGGTACAATGGTTAATTTGCATATATTCAGCAGTGGTGCTCTGGGAGACATCTCGATCTCACTCCAACCTGAATTATCGCAAATTCTTTCTGTTTTAGGAAAGCAATTTTTTGTTTTTCTTAACATCTTAGTAAGGGGGCTTTTAGGACCATTGTAGCCCCTTACACACTCCAATGAGTTGTGGGTCACCATGAGCTTGCTGGTTAGTCTGTGAAATTTTAGATGGGGCGTCCTCCTTTTAGTGCTTTCTGTGCGCCTGCCTCTCTACCCCATTTAATACTCTATCCCTTCTATTACTCTTTCTCAACTCCCACAATGCTCACCTTTGTTATGAGGCACTAGGAGGGGGGTTGCACTTTGCACTCTGGTTCTGAAGAACCTTGTCTGGGCCTTGAGTAAGGGGTAAGTGCAGGGCCAGTTCTCTCATGAAGCTAGGTGAAACATTTGCATTAGGCGGCATAGATTACAGGGGTAGCATTTTTGTACTGTGTTTACACTAACAGCATGTAGTCAGAGTAGGAAGAGAACGTTACGAGACTCACAGACTCACAGCCAGCCAGTGTGCTACTGTGTTGAGCTGCAGCATGTCGTGTGAGAAGATGAATTGAAGCAGAGTAAATTGTTGGGTGCTGTGTGATCATCCCAAATCGGGTGGGGGGGCACATCCTCACAAATTTGCCTCAGGTAGCAAAAAGTCTAAAACCGGCCCTGGGTAAGTGGTGCAAGAACCATGTCTCCTCCTAACAGTAATGTTGGGAGTATAGTAGCACTTTTTCCGACCTATCAGAATATGTGTCACGGTCCTCACAGGGACCTATACCAGGATTCTCCTCCTCGACCTCAGGTCTGTGATACTGTAAGGTCTGACAGGTTATGTCCCCAATCAGTCTCTATGCCCCAATCTATAACCACGGCTCTGAGCCCGGCCCAAGGTCTTCACCTATAGACAAGTCTCAGCGTAAACAGGACACATTTTTTGTCTCATGACTACGGTTACCCCCAGGTCTTAACGTGCAAGGCATACAGACTGAAGTAGAGAGGGCAATAACCCACCAGAACCCCACTGAGGCAAGTATAACACAGTTCAATAGTTCATAAATATCACACAGGACTAGTACCTTGAGTTAGGAGGATGAGGCCCTCAGCATTGATAATCAGTAGTGGCAAATGATTCAGGAACAGGCAGTGGGTGATTCAAGCAACACGTGAGAGAGTTCCTGCAAGGCCCACATGCAAAGTTATCCAAGCAACAAGCAAGGGTCAGTCCAGGTATAACTAGAGTAGAGTGTCCAGTAAACAAGCAAGGGTCAGTCAAGGCAGCAGGCAAGAGTATCCAGGTAACAAGCAGAGGTCTGTCCAGGCAGCAGGCAAGAGTATCCAGGTATCAAAGCAAGGGTTAGTAACAGCAGACAAGAATGGTCAAATACAAGCCATAGTCGAGTTCCAGTAATTCAAACCATGTGAGTGCGCACCCAGCAACTAGCCACAGCTATGCTTATCACGGGCGATGACTGGGAGCACTCTGCAAGCTTAAATACAACTTTCTTCCAATCAGTGGCCGGCAACACTCCACAAATCCAATCACACAGCGGTACACCTACCTAGGAGTCAGCTGTAGCGTCAGCTGACACTGCGCTGTTTACATCTGTAGAGGGCGTACTGGGAACATGCTCTCCGCCTATCAGAATGTGCGGCCTGTGTTCCAGCAGCTGCGTCATCAGCGGGAAAAAAGCACCGAGACGCGGAATCGACGGATTCCGCCTGGGTCTTGGCAGAAACATTATCAACAACAGGCAGGTTCCTTATATTATGATATAATGAACTGCAAGTCTAGTACGGGTACGGATAATTAATAGAACAATAGTAGCAAAGAAAAGTTTCATATTTTTATTTTTTGTTTCTATAACATTGCATCATTCTCTAATATTTGCAGCACACAACTACAATCTGCCTTTTAACTATGAAACAGAGCAGAACTAATGACCCTTTGAACGTCTCTGCAGTAAAATCTTATCTGAAGTTGTCTTTCATTGTTTCTGTGATGTATAAATGCTTCTGAAAATAGCATCGCTCTCTGACTAAATTAGTCGGAGAGCTCAGAGAAGCTCTTTTGCATAGATAACAAGCGAAGTTTCCTAACTCTTCCTATACTGGAAATGTTCTACTAATGTTCTATTTCTTAGCTGTACTACACATACAGTTCCTTATATCATGAGTTTATTTCCATTTCAGATTCCTTTTAACATTTACCATGTCCATTAGTAACTTTAAAAGGTTCGCAATATTGACAGGAATCGCCTGATTGGGAAAGGGGGATCAGAATGAGGATCAGAGCATCCTGACCTGACATTGGGTAGCCAATATTAACCTGAGTTAATAAATAACCAGTTTTGGAGTTTTTTCTCCTCTCTAGGGATGGGCATTGCTGGTCATGCTATAACAATACAGTACATAAATGCGCTGGTGGAGTTTATGAATACATTACATCCTTGCTGACTGAAGGAGCTGCAGCAAAAATCCAGGTAAATCTGTTATTTAACTCTTCGGGTCCTTTAACACTTGGTACAATGCAATTGGCAAGCGGCAAAATGTCTATCACACTGCACTCCACTATTACATACACTTTAGTTTATGCAGCAAACTGCATGGACAGGTAAATTGGAGGCAACCTGCCTGTAAAAAGTCGCACTCTTCAATCACGTGCATACTGCTGGACAGGAAGTACGTCATCTGAAAATCTGCACCTGTGCATGCGCACCGCAAACATCGGCAAAATGTTTTAATTTGCTTGTTCCCATTGACTTCCATTACTTCCAGTACACAGTAATGCGCTACAGCTTCTGCGTCAACTGGAGTACTTCCGTTGCATCGCATCGCCGGAAGTGTGACATGTTCTTTTGACTTCATGTTCTTTTGACGGTCATTGCGATGAGGTGCGTTAGTGTAAAAGAGGCGTTAAGGTGGTTCAAGTTAGCAAACCTGCCATCTCTTTGAATTACTTTATTAGCCCTGTTGAATTTAAACGGTCACTCCTGCCAAAACACTAAATGCACTCCTTTAGGATGGGTTTACACTATATGCATAGCTTTGTGCTGTATTGTAGCCAGAGCCAGGACAAGGTCCTCCAGCACCCAAGGCTGAGACAGCAAAGTGCGCCCCTCCATCCCTCCCACTCCAGCCGTCACACACTGATTGCTATTAGACTAAGAGGCGCCACAGGGCCCCCAACCTCCCCAACACCTTAATATCTAGTTATCTGGCTTGCAGTCACTGCCATGTATCACCTTTTCTTATTTCTCTCTGCTTCAAACACAATAGGGGAATGATAGCTGAGTGAGTTGTGCGCCCCCTCCTACATTGCGCCCTTAGGCTGCAGTCTCTCTCGTCTCTGCCTCAGCCCTGGTTGTGGCAGCTGCATTGTAGCATGTGGATGCAATGCTCCACGGTTGAGCATGGTTACATCTTTGGGATTTTTCACTTTATACAGTGTGTTTTTGGATAGTGTTCCTGTATATGCGCACATTACATACTTACCTCTCACACATTGACCGCCCATCCAGAGTTGCAGTCTCCCTACTTGTTAATTACCAGGGCTGAGGTTTGCAGAGCTCTGGATTTCGGATTGTGAATTCTCATTAAAACTTGTGGGCCACAGCAGGGGTGAAATTAACTTACCCTTGTAGCCGCCTATAGCCGAGGCGTTCCATGTCACGTTCCACATCCCTCCAATACTTCCACCTTCCGGGTTTGAAGGAGAAAGCATTGGAGAGATGGAATGTGATGGAAAGCGACATGGCATACATTGGCTATAGGCAGCCCTGTGTCGCGTCATGCAAGTTTTACGTCGGAGCTCCTGGAGATCAAGGCCTTGATTCACTAACCGGCACTAAGCTGGTTAGTGTGCCTTATCACTTAGGTTGATTAGGTTGATCTGAGGTTAGTGTGCCTTATCTGAGGTTAGTGTGCCTTATCTGAGTTAGTGTGCCTTATCTGAGGTTAGTGTGCCGTATCTGAGTTAGTGTGCCTTATCTGAGGTTAGTGTGCCTTATCTGAGGTTAGTGTGCCTTATCTGAGGTTAGTGTGCCTTATCTGAGGTTAGTGTGCCTTATCTGAGGTTAGTGTGCCTTATCTGAGGTTAGTGTGCCTTATCTGAGGTTAGTGTGCCTTATCTGAGGTTAGTGTGCCTTATCTGAGTTAGTGTGCCTTATCTGAGGTTAGTGTGCCTTATCTGAACTTAGTGCCCCTTAAGTAGCTTTGTGCACACTAAAAGATGCACAAAGCTACATCGCGCACTGCACCACGCACAGCGCGCACAGTGTAATGCGTCGATCTTTGCGCGCGGTGTGACGATAATGTTGCACCCGCTATACTGTATATGATGCGACCGTAAAGACCGTAAAAATCGGTTTTAAATTTCGCTTTCAGGAGTGTAACAAGTACATTTTTGTTTATACTTACTTTATTGTTTTAAAATTCGTTTTCATACGTAAAATGCTTAAATATCGTTTTCAAGCTTATTGCATTAGAAATACATCGCTTTTGGTATTAACCTTGTTTTCAGAATTATAATGCGTTGATTATAGTTTTCAGATTTATTATCTTACAAATATAACGGTTTTAATATTACCATTATTTTAAGATTTTTAATGCGTACGTGATTGTAAGGCTATTTATTCTATTATATATATATATAACTTTTTCTATTTATAATATTTTTTATGTGTACGTGATTTTAAGGCTATTTACTCTATTAAAAATATATAATTTATTCTATTCATGCTATTTGTAGTGAAGTATTTTACGGTATCAAATATATTATTGTTTATATGTGTGTAAGGGTGTTTGTGCAGTAGGGATGGTTAGGGTTAGGCACCACCAGGGGGTGGTTAGGGTTAGGCACCACCAGAGGGATGGATAGGTTTAGGCACCACCAGGGGGTGGTTAGGGTTAGGCACCACCAGGGGGATGGATAGGTTTAGGCACCACCAGGTGGGTGGTTCGGGTTAGGCACCACGAGGGGGGTTTTAGGGTTAGGCTCCAACAGGGGGGTTTTAGGATTAGGCACCACCAGGGGGTCTAGGGTTTAGGGATAGGTACAGGGAGGGTTCTGTGTGAGAGTGCAGTTAGGTATAGTTGCAGTAAAATACCTGTAATATCTGCAATTGTATTACTATGGTTAATTACTATGGTTACGATATTTTGCCGTTTCATTTCCGTGATTTCAACAAGTGTAAATATCGTTTTTTTGTTATAGACGGTATTTTGCCATTTCATTTCCGTTAAGTCAACATATTTAGCACTTGATTTTTGTTTATAAGCTATAAACAAAAAATATTGTTTTAGATAAAAACTTGTCACGCCCTTTTTTCCAGACGCCCTTTTTGCATGTATGCAAATTCGGCCTCTTATTTACAGTAGAAATTTGGCCTGATTAGTGGCAGAAATACTAAATTTCAGCACCCAATAGCATTGATGGGTTCCAGAAGCTTGCAGAAATGCAAATTGTGGTATTGCATAGCAAGTGTAAGTCGGCGGCCGCTAATCAGGCGTCTCCCAGCACCAAATTTAACCTTCCTAGCTGCATATCATGGCTCTTTGGCGGGTGGCGGGGGGTTAAGGTTTAGGAGGGTGGCAGGGTTAGGTGCCACAGGGAGGGTTAGGGTTAGGCACTGAGGGAGGATCTTACGGTTAGTCACCACTGGGGGTTATTAGGGTTAGATACCCATAGGAAAAAGCTCAGCCAGTTTGGTTATGCTCTAATGCGTAGGCATGAGTCGCCTGCACAGTAGAGGCGAACCGATTAGGCTTGGCTATTTCCGCGGAAGCCCATCGGAAAGTCTCTACTGCACCTGCTCTGGACCGGGGAAGGTAAATATTTACATGTTCGTTCTTCAGCGGCTGACAGCGCTGGATCCTGGAGGGTGAAGAGGACAGGGGAAACCTCATTAAATTCCAGAGGCTTCCCTCTCCCAAGGTAAGTACCTTTTTTCTTACAGATTTTCTTTCATTTCCACATGGTTAATGTCACTCAGGTATGTTGGTGTTCTGTTACAGATCACCGCTGTCTGTCACTGCGTCTGTCACCGCGTCACCGGATCGACACTATTAGGTAAGTAGACAACGTATTTTTGTGTTCTATATTCTCTTTTTTTATTTTAGTACCATGAATGTCAATGGTTTCACACCACTAAAATGATCCAGGGCTGGTCTGGGACAAGATGGGTCACCGGGCATAAACCAGGTTAGGCCTTCAGACAGTAGAGTCTTAGTTATCCAGCACCAACAAAGATCATCTGGGCAGCACGGGTCGGGCCCCCCTCCCCTCTGCTGTGTACCCGCTGCTCCCCCTCCTGCGCTGCGCCCCCTCCTGCCCCTAAAAATGGCCCGAGGGGGCACAGGCTTCTCCCCCCATAGTCCACCCACAGCTGCATCACCCAAGCTTTCCCATACCTCCTCATACCTCCTATAGTATGGGAACATGTAGAGAATAAAGATCCCAGCACTTCAGCATTCATATACAAAACTTGCTTCTTCCACTGGTTAAATTCCATCAATAAAAAGAGATAAGAAAGTTGTGTGCAGACCTACCCGGACCAGTGAGGCAGTGGGGGCACACAGGTGGACATTTATTCTCTACACGTTCCCATAGTTGTTATTGTTGCTCTTTGGTCCCAGAGCACACAGGAAATGGTCTACAGCCGTGCAGTGAGCTACCCGGAACATCCTCACATTGCTCAACATTCATTCATTACTTGAAGGAAGTAAAAAAAAGTTCCCTTTTTTCTCTTGCTTATGCTTGTCTGACTGCAGTCAATGAGCAGAGTCTTCCTGAATAGAGATGGCGCGAAAAGTATTCTGCAAACATCGGCTGTTCGTATTCGCGGAGAACAGCAAACATTTGGCGTGTTCGATTCGCCCTCTATATATCATCATTGAGCTAATCTTTGACCCCTTACCCCACAGTCAGCAGACACATGGCAGTCAATCAGCTAGCACCCATTCCTGGACCCCCCTATCAAAAAGCAGTGGTGACCATATTGGATTAATTCTCTGTTGGCTGCTGACTGCTAGTGAGAGCAGGGTCAGACTTGCTGCAGATAGGTAGGGAAAGCATTAGCTAGGCCTGTGTCCTTGTTCCTCCTCACTAGCTGTGAAAGCAAACAGCCCTTTTGAGGACTAGCACATCAGTATCCTGTGTGTGTGCACAATACTGCTATTGTTGTTGCCTCATTAAGTTGCAGACACAGAACCACTCAGTGCATTATTATTTCACTGTATTCTGATAGTACTATTGCATTTCTCTGTGTGAGACACTCCACAGCCCACTGACACCCAGAGCTGTGCATAATGTGATTTCTGCCCTTTAGGGTTTAAAACCCAACTTTGCATCAACTCCGTAATATTTGGTGAGACTTTTGGCATGCCCCTGTCCAGGTGTTAGACCCTTTAAAACAAATTTTCCATCACTTTTGTGGCCAGAAACAGTCTTTGTAGGTTTTAAAATTCGCCTGCCCATTGAAGTCTATGGTGGTTCACCAAATTCGCCCGTTCGCAAACATTTTCCGGAAGTTCGCGTTCGCTGTTCACAAACGGAAAATTCTATGTTCGCGACATCTCTATTCCTGAATAGCTTCCCATTGTCAAAGTAGAAATGAAGGAGGCACTCAAATGGCGTTTTAAACTTGCGTTTATCAAAACAGTAGTCGACACAACATGTTTCGGGGTTTCCCCCTTCCTCAAGTGTACATGCAACTTCACCAACACAGCAAACTTATGAACTTCAATTGTCCACACCCAAATTGAAAGACCCTCCTCTTTGGTCAGCTGACCAACCTCCAAATTAACCCCTCGGGGTAAGTCCAAGTCCATCCTATTGGGCACTACAATCAGATGTCTACCCAAATAAACACCTTCAGGAACATAAGTGTGAGCAACCGTATAGGCACATGCCTACTCAATACACAGACTTTACAGGGAATACATAAACTTCACAGGATAAAGCATGCATCAACTCACTGCACCAACGATGCAGATGTTCCCTCTCTCCACCCACCATAGCGATGATATTTCATCACAACCTGTAAGAGAGAAACAACAACATGACATACTGACATTTTAACGTTTACCTACAAGAAGCATTTCAAGCTAAACATTTCATTAAGGCCTCTAGGTGTAATTGAGTCTAATTTTCTCATCCCCCAAGCTTCTTTTTGCAGCAATAATTTGTCCCTGTCTCCTCCTCTTTTGGGCGGGGGTACGTGGTCCAACACCATCCACTTAAGCTGCGATACACCATGTCCACGGGCAAAAAAATGTTTACCCACCGGGGTATGACTGCTTACTTCAAATGGCTTGAATCCACGAATGGAGCCTCTATGCTCCTGTACTCTGGTTCTGACAACCCTTGTCGTCTTTGCCACGTACAGGAGCCCGCATGGGCATTTCAAAGCATACACAACAAACATGCTATCACAGTGATAGACGTGCTCTCACAGAGGCGCTATTTGTGCTACTGACGAGCTACTGTTTGTCCCCTATCTTATTGCCTGATGAAGCGGGCTGTGGCTGCGAAACGCGTTGCATCTTTTGGGGTACCAATAATACATGTATTTGTTTAATTCAGACAGTATTTTGAGTCTGCTTTCCGGAGGTAAATCCACCACTGCCTCCCAGCAAATTTTAAAATTTTTATTACCTTTTATCCTGCTGGCGCCTCTGTTCTCATACGATAACATCTCACAAGGGTCATAAAACAAGTGTGGCCATCATCTTCACACCTATAACAAGCATAGCCACAAAAACACCTGATCTGAATTATAGTCCCCTGTATCGGAGGAAGGGAATGTTAGTAGTTGGCTCTAGGCCCTCCTGTGATTGCAGGGACTGCTCCCCTCTACTAACACCCCTGAGAACACCCCTCCACCAGAGTGGAAAATCACCCAAACACAGAAAACTTGAACAGAGACACCAAAAAGAGTAAGAGTAACAACTTTTTCTTAAAGGAAAACCAAGGTGACATGTGACATGATGAGATAGACATGTTTATGTACAGTGCCAAGCACACAAATGACTATGCTGTGTTCCTTTTTTTCTTTCTCTGCCTGAAAGATTTAAACATCAGGTATGCAACCGGGTCGGACTGGGTCAGACTATAGCATAGCCCTCACTGATAAGTAATTACAGTCATAAAACACTTTTCTGTCAATAAATGGCTTCTGAGAGCAGGAAAGAGATAAAAAGGTTCAATAATTCATAGATTTGAGCTCTGGCATACTTGACAATGAAGGTGTCATTGAGCAGAGACAATAAAACAGTAAAAAGTAAAAAACTAGATTTAAAGAGAACCTGTAACAAAAAAAGTTCCCCTGGGGGATACTCACTTCGGGAGGGGGAAGCCTCAGGGTCCCAATGAGGCTTCCCCCGCTCCTGTAGCTGCAGGCAGTCCAGCACTGGCTCCCCCGAAGTGTCCCGGAATCCTCCATCGACAAGCCTGACAAGCGCTGATAAGAGCTGATTTATTTACCTTTCCTGGCTCCAGCTGGGGCGATGTTGCGGCTCTCCGCAAGGCGATAGGCGAAAATAGCCGATCTCTGTCGGGTCCGCTCTACTGTGCAGGCAGTAGAGCGGCCAGACAGCGTTCGGTTATTTCCGCCTATCTTCATGTGGAGAGCCAATATTGCACCTGCGCTGGAGCCGGGAACGTAAACATTTACATCCTTGCTGTTCGGGGAGCTTATTCGCCGCCGCTGTGGCAACAAGGAGGTTGGGGGAAGCCTCAATAGGATCCGGAGGCTTCCCCCAGCCGAGGTGAGTACCCCCCAGGGGAGGTTTTTTTTCGTTTCAGGTTTTCTTTAGATATAAAATAAAACTGTAGGATATTCAAAAAAAAAAGTCATTTTTAGGAGGAGGATAGATAAAATTGTTTTTCTCATCAGTTTATTTTCACTTCGTCTGTCCGTTAAAAGATAATAAAATAGTGGTGGACTTACATCCCCAATACAAAAACAGACAGTGTCAGTGTCAGTATGTCAATTTTAGTTCAAAGAAACTTTAATCAGTGTGGAGTAGTTGATTAAAGTTTGTTTGAACTGAAATGGACATATCCTTGTCCTCTTGGGGAGGTAAGCCCACCATTACCTCACATTTTATACATTTTGAAGAAAAAGTTGTTTTTACTCTTCTTGGCGACTCTGTTCAGGTTTTCTGTGTTACCTAGGTAGCGGGTAGTCCAGAGGCTTCCCACATCTTCCTTGACCCCACCATTGCCACGCATGAGCTCTCTGAACGTATTTGACAAGAGCTTGTAAGGTGTGTTCTTGTAACCTTGCACCCTGCACAGTACGGCCGCGCCTGTGCACGAGGGGGAGAGCAGATGCAAACTGAAAGAGAGTGCCAGCCAGCGGCGGTCTGGATTATCCAGGAGCTTCCTTCTAACTAGGTAAATATCTCGAAGCATGTTGCGTGGAGTGGTGAGACTTTTGGAAAAGGAATAAATATGCATGGTAATCTAGGCCCCCTGTGCATTAACTTACATCATAGGTACTAGTGATATCTATGCCCTCTGGATTGGCGTTTCCTGCTTTATCACGCTCAACCCGACCGATGATTCCGTCTGTCAGGAAGTGGATATAGCATGCCCGGCAGGTACGTCAGGAAGCGGAAGCGGCAAATCCGGCAGGTTAGCGATCCCGGCTGCAGCCACAGAATGTTCCAGAGCGGATGCAGGACATAATTGCGCCCACCTATGTGCTGCGCCCACCCCTTGTGAGCCTTATCAGGGTGAGTGGCATGTGGTGGTGGGCTGGGTCACTGGTTGTAACCCAGCAACGGGTGAAATGAATGCTTGTGCGCAGGCACATCCACCAGAACAATTAACCAGGAAGCTAATATGAGGAGGGAGCCGCACAATGCAGATCCAACACCTCCCCTCCTGATTCACACGAACCAGGTAAAAATTAGCAGTTGTCAAGTCCCGATGTTATTTCTGCCTTACTGCCTCATAATATTGTTTTCTCTCCATAATCCACAGCATTGCCCATTATGTTCACTACACACATTGGGCTTGATTCGCTAAACCGTGATAACTCAAATATCACACCTTATGAAAAGATATCACACCTTATCAAAAATATCACACCTTATCAAAGTTAACACGCCTTATCAGAGTAGCATAGCGAGCTGAGCTGAACTTATGCCTGCTAATCGGCACACAAAGGCACTCGTCCTTCCCTTAGCCCCTGCGGGTTCGTAGCGCTCGCGATGCTAATCTGATGAGGCATGTTAACTTTGATAAGGTGTGATATCTTTGATAAGGTGTGATATTTGAGTTATCACGGTTTAGGGAATTAAGCCCATACAGTGGTGTACGAGAGGTATCGTCGCAGGAGACTTGGGCGCAGGATACAGCCGATATAATGCTGATCCTGCTGTTGCAGTTCCTGGCCGTATTAAATAGCATTTCCCCTCCAGGCCGCCATGGATGGTGGGGAATGAAATAATTTGTCTTCCAGCAATTGCTGGAAGCCAAATTATTGTGTTTTAACGTATTTTTAAGTGTTTTTTGTAACGATCGGTGTAACACAGAGAGGGTCTGATTACCGGTGATCTGCAGTATCACCGAGAATGCAGAATATACCCGAGTATAGATGATCTGCAGTATCACCGATAATCAGATATATCTACTAACCTCTAGACACCTGAGTAGTAAGAGTGTTTGGTGTAACAATATACTTCAAGAACGGCACCTCAGGAGAAGGTGCAGGAGCAGTAAGGAGTACTGCCCAGAAGTAAGTTCCTTCCTATGGCCTAGACTCTGCCGGGGGAGGAGCTAGGCTAAGAGTAGGAAGGACAGAGCGTGAGTGACACCAATGAGGGGAAAAACAAACGTTTGCTTTCCTAAAACAGAAAGAATTTGCGATAATTCAGGTTGGAGTGAGCTTGAGATGTCTCCCAGAGCAACACTGCTGAATATATGCAAATTAACCAATGAGGGGGTGTCACTAACAGATCTGGGAACTGCCTCTAACAGTAAGGCCAGTTCTCGAGGTCGGACAATCCAGGTCGTTAACACACAGACAGATAAGGTACAGATTCAGGAGACAGATTCGTAATCCAATAGACAGGCAGGGTTCGGCAACGGGTATCAGAAAATAGCAAGGTACAGAATCAGAATTCAGGAGGATAGTCAGGCAGGCAAAAGGTCATAACAAATAATACAGTTCAAATTCCTAACGCTAAGGTGTGAGGTCCGTGATCGTCAACACCTTTGGAAACTATGCTAGAACACAGATACGAACAAGGCCTGAGTGCTACCACGTTGTGATTGCAACGCCAGACAACCAGAGAATGACCAGCACCCAGTATATATACACCAGTGCTCTCCAGCACCTCCCCTAAGTGCTGGACCAATGAAAAGAAGCAGAGTTGTCAGCTGACCGGCTTAGTCAGCTGACCCTTTTCTGGCTGCCATATAAGCTCTGCCTCTCCGCGCGCACGCGTGTCATTCTGAATCTAGGTGGACTACTGGTCCCAGCCACACCTGTCGAGTCTTGCAATGTCCCTGCAGAACCATGCGCGGGGTTGGCTGCACCGCTACCCGCATAGGCGGCGGCGGTCTCCCCGCACTGGGACAAATTGTCAGTGCCGGGTTCATGCGTGCTAACCGCCGCGTCAGACGCGGCGGTTTTTCCGCGTTCCGCCATGCCATCCGCGGAAACAGCCGCCTTGCTCTGAGTAGAAGCGGCGGCTTTTCCGCGTTTCTTTACATTTTTAAGTAACTTCAGCTGATGGCGCCAAAGTTACTCCCTGTGCGCGGCTATAGCCGTAATTCCTATTACGGCCTATGGTGGCGCCGGCTGCGCCCAAGTCTCCTGCACTGGATTAGCTGTGTTCGCATCCAGTGATATCCTCTATAGATGATTCTTTCAAGTGATTTTTGCAGACAATTTTATTGAAATCAAATTGCACAATGCTGTATTGTGTAATATTGCGCTTCTTCACAGGCAGGAGGCAAAATTCAACTCATGATAGTCCTTTCTGGCTTACTGATCTCAAGAGATAAATCCAGTGACATTCTAGCTGTAACAATATCTCCTCTCTGTCAAAGCACCCCCTCCCCCTCCCGATTGTTCTGAAGTCTAAAAATTCTGTTGAATTTAAGTCCCTTGGGGATCTCCCCATGTGTTTCGCCAAAGTGTTCAGCCAACTGACTACAATACTGCATGTATCAAAAAAGGGCGCCTGGAAAAAAGGGCGCGGGGTATAGCCGAAATTTTAAGTTTTAATGCAAAACCATATTTTTCTTTTAAGGGGTTGTAAACGAAAATTTAGTGCTAAATAGGTTAAATAAATGGAAATGAAATGGCAAAATACCGTCTATAACAACAAACGAATTCTGAAAAGAAACGTCAAATAGCGTCTATAACAAAAACGATATTTACACTTGTATTAAGCATAGCAATGCAATGGTAGGTTTTACAGATATTTTACTGTAATTATACCTAACTGTAGGCTCACACAGATCTCTCCCTATCCCTAACCCCTAGACCCCCTCTTTGTTTAAATATACATAATTTAATAAATTGTATATATTACATATATTGTGCTGTAACTATACATAACCTTACTCTCACACAGAGCCCTCCCTGTACCTATCCCTAACCCCTAGACCCCCCTGGTGGTGCCTAACCCTAAGACCCCTCTGGTGTGGTGCCTAACCCTAACAACCCCCCTGGTGGTGCCTAACCCTAACCACCCCCCTGGTGGTGCCTAACCACCCCCCTGGTGGTGCCTAACCCTAACCACCCCCCTGGTGGTGCCTAAACCTAAGCACCCCCCTAGTGGTGCCTAACCCTATATCTCCCCTGGTGATGCCTAACCCTAATTATCCCCCTGGTGGTCTATATTGCACTGTAACTATACCTAACCCTCCCTGTACCTAACCCTAACCCCTAGACCCCCCTGGTGGTGTCTAACCCTAACCACCCCCCTGGTGGTGCCTAACCCTAACCCCCCCCTGGTTGCGTATATTATACTGTAACTATACCTAAGCCTCCCTGTACCTATCCCTAACCCCTAGACCCCCCTGCTAATGCCTAAACCTAACCATCCCCACCGCACAAACACCCTAAACACATATAAACAATAATATATTTAATCCTTAAAATACTTATCTACAAATAACATGAATAAAATAATTTATATATTGGTAATAGAATAAAAATCCTTAAAATAGCCTTAAAATCATGTATACATTAATATTATAAATAGAGAAAAGTATATATAAATATATACAATACAATAGATAGCATTACAATCACGTATGCATTAGAAATCTTAAAATAACAGTAATATTAAAAGCGATATTTTAGTAACTATAATCAACGCATTATAAGTGTAAAAACAAAGTTAATACCTAAAGCGATGTATTTCTAATACAATAAGGTTGAAAACGGTATTTACGCATTATACATATGAAAACAAATTTTTAAATGATCAAAGAAGTGTAAACGAAAATTTAGTTGTTATACTTTTGTAAGTGAAATTTTTAAACTAAAAAATAAGTAAAAACTGATATAAGCGAAATTTAAAACGAAAAAATAAGTATAACACAAACTCAAAACGAACTTGTAAACGATATTTGTTATAAACCTTATTCTGTAAACGAAAACTTTTGTTAACACGATCCCTGTAACCGCTATTTCTCGGGCGCCCTTTTTTTCTGTCGGGCGCCAAATAGCCGATATTTTGCATTGCAGTCTATGGCAGCGCCCTTTTTGTCCACTATCCCTGTGCGCTCTTTTTTACTAGCACCACAATACTCTCCACTGGGCTGTCTTCCACATGTTATGCTACTTAAGTGTTCACCAATTAATGTTTTTAATTTTTGTGTTGTCATCCCCACATATATCTTTGGGCAGGGGCACTCGATGTCAGCACCCCCCCCCCCCCCCCAAGTAAAGTATACATTACCCGTCTGTATCCGCTGCTGGCTCTGGACTCCGTCTGTAATCCACATACAGGCGCCCCACGTGGTTGCCGGAGTAACGTGGGCACGTGCATGATGTCACACACGTGCTCACGTATACGCTGTCAACCATGTGTGCTGCTTGTTAGCGGATTGCGGATGGGAGCCAGCGGTGAACATGGATAGGTAAAGTATACTGCAACTGGCACCGGGTGTGGGGGGCTTCATCAGGCACCTGTAGGCATGTGCCTACAGTGCCTTAAGGTAAAAATGGCCCTGACTCCTACCTACATTTTTTTTGTAAATTACTGCATTAATTTGCTGACATCTTAGAAATAAAAATGCTGTGACAATGTATCAGGTTAGAGCTTTTATTGTCTGTCTCTTTTTAGGTCTTAACAGGCAAAATGAGCCCCATATTCTCCACCCTCCTGATACTTGGGTTTTTTCTGACCTTCACTCACCTCTCTTCTTGTGAGAACTGGCCGAAGTTTCAGCAGAAACACATCAGACCCCTCGCAGTCAACTGTAACTTCCATATGAATCAGGACGTATTCTATATCAAAGGAAAGTGTAAGAAACTCAACACCTTTATCATCTCACGGCCTGACAATGTAAAGGCGATCTGTGCAAGTACTGCAGGTAACCAGAAAGTACGGAGCACAGAGATATTCACACTCAACAACTGCCGCTATCAAAGTGGCACACCTGGAAAATGTGTATATGGAATCCAGCCTGTGAAAGACTGGATATGTGTAACATGTGAGAACAGAGTGCCTGTACACTTTGTGGCAGTCGGCAGCTGCTAACTCGCCTTCTGTAACTTTTCAGTACAGCGAAGTAGAAATCTCTCTTTATTAAGTCTCCCTGCATTAAAAATGCCAGCTTAGCAATATTTTAACCTCAAAGACTAGATAGCAGCTTAAAGAGAACCAGAGACGAAGCACCCTCATGTATTTTACCATATATATCAATGGGAACATGACAGTAAACACCTACTCTGCTCTTTGTTTCATCTTTCACTGCTCAGTCTCCTTGTTACCAGCTATGATAAAATCTCCGACTGAGCATTGAGTCTAGCTTTGTCCCAGAATGATTATAGCTGAGTCTGTGTTCTCTCATGTCTTTTCAAGCCCAAGCCTGCCCCCTCCTGGCTCTGCTTTCCTGCTACGAGGAGACAATTGTATTTGTTTATAGGGTTGAGTTCACGGATTGGAACAGTTCCAAGTGCCGCAGATTTGCATTAGATTTCGGCCGCTTTGTGTAAAATTACAAAACTCGGTTTCGAGTACCACGTTCAGTTTTGGCATCAGAAGCAGGAATTTTCTGCAAACAACATCCTTAGAACAATGGCCTGTGATAGGAAGTGGAACTGAAGCTGGTATATGAAAATTAGGTATTAAAACAAGAATTTTCAGACTAAAGTGATGTCAACAAAATGGCCGCCAAGTAATCCCAGGTCCCAGGTGGCTACGCTATGGTGGCAGGACGAGCGGTTTTCCAAAAGGAAAGGGGGTCCAGGGGACCGACCAGGGGAAGGGATGCCTTTGTCTCCCTATCCATGTGGAAAACTGCTTCCCACTGGGGATGAACCCGGTAGCCATTTTGTTGGTGTCACAGCTTACCAAAAATTCTTGTTTCAAAGTGTCACTTCCTACTGTTCTCTCTAACATATGTATGTATTTTGTGATGATAGCATGTATGGGGGCTTTGCTATAAACCGCAGAAATTGACACCATTGAATTTAATATATTGCCGGCCCGGCCTGGCTGCATGTATGTAATGCAGCCAGGTAACCATGGAGACCAGGACACACACCACCAGCTGGAAACAGGTACTTGTGGTCTCAGCTCCCCGACTCTACACTTTGTATGATTGCAATACCGCCCGCACCGGTATCCAGCCCAGGCAGAGACCACATGCGGCCAGCCAAAGCATCCAGCAGCTGCTGCGGCCAGGACACATTGTCAGGGGAAGTGGCGGACATCTTTTACTGGCAAAGGGGGCCCCAAGGGACTCTGTGGCCTGGGGGCAATTACCCCATTTGCCTTACTTGTAGCACCGGCCCTGACATGAAGCCCATACAATTGTATGGGATGTGAATTTAAATGCGGTATCACTGTGCAAGGCAACAGGCATAGTGTGAATGCACTCTTGGGGCGGGTTCACACTAGCAGCACTTTTTTATAGGAAGCAAATAGTCCAATACATTAGATTAGTCTTCTCCTAGCAGCCGCTGGCCTAGTCGGTGGCTTCTGCGCTTGTGGGACGCGCAACTCCCGATCCCACTCCCGCGGCCGAGAGTGTTTTTCACAAGCGCAGAAGTACTGCACCTGCGCAGAACACTCCCAGGCATGAGAGTGCATTTGCACACTCGAGCTTGCGCAGTAGCTACCAACCCAGCCAGGTCAGTGGCCACTAGGAGGGGACCCCAGGAGACTGGCTGAGAGGAGGAGGAGAAAAGTGCTGCCAGTGTAAACCAGCCCTTACTGGCATAATGATTTGCACAGAAAAATGTACAAACTCTTTTAACCCCGGGAGCCTCCATTCCACTCAATTTGCAAAGCATGCTTGTCTTTTTAGAAAGAAATCACAACACCGTGGAAACTCTATGTACTGGCAGAAAAGGAATTTGGCATTTATATTTTTAAAAAAAATAGGTTACATCAAAACCTATAAGTAATCTGTGTTGGATCAATCCCTATAACCATAACTGAGAAATAATAAATAAGAAAGTAGGAAGAAAGTGTCAAACTCAAAGGTCTGCATCAGAAAATAAATCTTATTTGTCTAGAATGCATAAAACCATAAAAAACTCAAAAATACTATGATCCAAGACTGACTCAATACACCAACACCAATTCCATAATGGGAATATAGTCTGACAATACAATTTGTATAGTAATATCATGAGCTTTGAGACCTTGTTCCCATTGCATTCCGCTCGGCGCTCGCATGGCCCTTCGCATTGGCCATTTTTTTGTTTTTGTTTTTTTTATTTCTGTGCGCTGGATGTTGGTAAGCGCTTTTCTAAGCACTTTTGCAGAGTGATTGCAGTATTTCCCTTCTTAACATTAGTGAGCAAGTGAACTCTTTGATCTGGAAAACAATAAATACAATGGGCATGATCCTCAAAAGGGTGCTAACATAGTTAGAACGCCTAAAAGCTTTGGGTGCTAAGTAGTTTGCACGTCTAAAGCTGTTACTGATCGCGCGCAAAGTTAAGCGCTACACGGTGCACCGTCTGCTCGGACGGTGCAACTTTTCGCCCGCACCGCTAAACGTTTGCGCGCATCTTCGCACATGCAAAGTGCCCTTGCACGTGCTAAGGGGCTCTTCACTGGCGTGCTAACACTTAGCACCCTTTAGTGAATCAAGCCCAATGTATATATTCTTAAAAACGCTCACGCAATCGCTGCACAAAGCGATTTTTGAAGCATTTTGTGTTTTCCTGTACCTTCCATTGAGGCGCAATCGCCTCAAAAATGGCCCACGCATCGCTCATCTGAGCGGATCGGAAACGAACCGCTCAGATGTGAAGTTTCTCATTGAGAATCATTGCACAAGCGCTTTCAGGGCGGTTTAAAAAACAAAAATAAGACAAAATCGCCAAAGCTTAAAAAAATGTCAAAAACACCCCTACTGTGACCCTGAGTGGTGCTCCTATAATATCACCTGTAGTCATTATTAACCACCCTGGCGTTCTGATTAAATCGCCAGGGTGGCTGCGGGAGGGGTTTTTTTGAATAAAAAAAAAACTATTTCATGCAGCCAACTGAAAGTTGGCTGCATGAAAGCCCACTAGAGGGCGCTCCGGAGGCGTTCTTCCGATCGCCTCCGGCGCCCAGAATAAACAAGGAAGGCCGCAATGAGCGGCCTTCCTTGTTTTGCTTAGATCGTCGCCATAGCGACGAGCGGAGTGACGTCATGGACGTCAGCCGACGTCCTGACGTCTGCCGCCTCCGATCCAGCCCTTAGCGCTGGCTGGAACTTTTTGTTCCGGCTACGCTGGGCTCAGGCGGCTGGGGGGACCCTCTTTCGCCGCTGCTCGCGGCGGATTGCCGCAGAGCGGCGGCGATCGGGCAGCACACGCGGCTGGCAAAGTGCCGGCTGCGTGTGCTGCTCTTTATTTGATGCAAATCGGCCCAGCAGGGCCTGAGCGGCAGCCTCCGGCGGTGATGGACGAGCTGAGCTCGTCCATACCGCCCAGCTGGTTAACATACTAATTGTTAAACCATCTCAATAAGCACATAGATAGAATAAATGAAGTGATAACCAATTTATAAGATTAACGATTAATTAATTAATTAAATGATATCAATAAAGTACTGATAGTAAAGCACATTTATTCACACTTACCTAAATTATAATTTATGCATGTTTATTAGGGGTAATTGATCACTTTTACCAGCAGGTTATTGATTACTATTACCAGCGATTTATTGATTTATTTTTTTTGCTGTGAGTTCTTCTAACCTTATAAATTATTATGGTAATCTTTAGCACTTTATTTATTCTATTTACCTTATTTTTTGGACTATAAAATGTACCTTTTCTCCCCCACTCATTGGGAGAAAAAGCAACTGTGTCTTATGGTCCAAATACAGGAATACAGGGATATATACACACACACACACACACACACACACACACACACACACACACACACACACACACACACACACACACACACACACACACACACACACACACAAACTCCCAAACTCCCAAAACCCTATCTATCTATCTATCTATCTATCTATCTAACTATATACAGGATATATAGATGCAGGATAAATATATACACCAATCGCAGTACAAGGAGGCAGGCAGAAATCATGGTCAGAACAAAGCATACATTCAACAACAAATCAGTCGCGGTACAGAAGGGAAGGTAGGAATCAAGGTAGGCCACAATATAGGTTCAGCAACAAAATAACAGGAATATGGGATAACAAGGAACCAGGATTGTCCAGATACTCAAGCCTGTGAGCACAAAGTTCTGGCACATGTTACCTCTTGCAGGGATCTTATATAATGAACCACACACCTGTTGCATGACTGAAATGCAAAGTCAGTATAGGGTAACTCTTGCAGTGGCAGAGCTTTTTCCAAAACAGTGTAGAGCCACCTAATGGTGGAACAGAGAAAGTCCAGGACATGCAAAGTCCCCAGAGCCACCTGCTGGTGGAACAATGGAAGTTCAAGAAAGTTCACGTCAATGCTGCCACCAGCAGGCAGAGAGTGGCTTGACCTGATTCCTAACAGGCACAGTGGGACAAAAGGAGAACACAGGGGAGAAACGGAGGACGCAGTGGGACACAAAGGGGCACAGAGGAGGACACAGGAGACAAGCAGAGGACACAGAGGCACACAAGGGGGACAATAGAGGAAACAGAAGGACACAAAGGGACATGGAGTAGGACATAAGGGAGACACAGTTGGACACATGGGAAACACAAGAGGTACAAGGGGGCACAATAATTGGCGGTACACATCCACAAGATGCCCCTGCACCATGGACACACCAGGTTTGGTATAATTTTCCCCTGGTTTTTGTCCTCTAAACCTAGGTGCATCCTTTGGTCAAGAGTGTCTTATAGTCCGAAAAATATGGTATATACTGATCTGGTGCAGACATACGAGTTTGACCCTGCTATATTCTGTTTCATTTCTTTGTGCATTGATATTACTCTACTCAGAGGAATGCAGTTGTATAGGGTGACCAAAAGAGACAGCTTGGAGAAAAAGCACAGAGACAACAGAAGCCCCAATAGCATAGTAAGCAATGCAAGGATTGTTAAAATTGTGGCATAGAGTGGTACTCACAAGCAGAGGTTACAGATGGGCAACCAACCACTGGAGGCAAGTGGAGATCAACGACCCTGACTCCACTCAGGTATTCCAGAAGCACTGGACGCTGGTCGCACTCTTGGCAAATAACTGCAAATTGGTTGGGATGGTGAGGGTGCACCTAACCAAAATGAAATACCCCTGTGTGTGTGGGTAGCACAAGGGGGGAAGAGGTGCCCAAATATTGAGAAAGCCGTGTTCAAAACAGGCAAAATGGAAAACGGCTGAGGTGGCCCACCTCAATTATGACAAATTTGTATATGGAATAAACAAATGTTATTCCATATACAGTGGCTGGATAGTGTAATGGTTAAGGGCTCTGCCTCTGACACAGGAGGCCTGGGTTCGAATCTTGGCTCTGCCTGTTCAGTAAGCCAGCGCCTATTCAGTAAGAGCACAATAAGGGAAAGAGGCGCCCTGATTTGAATAAAAGCTTTTAAAACCAGTTTAAAAATGAAAAAGAAAAATAAGGTATCTTACCTCAATGACGAAATCTCGGTAAACTTACAAAAGATTTTTATTTGAGCACAGGCTATGTGCTCAAATAAAAATCTTTTGTAAGTTTACAGAGATTTCGTCATTGAGGTAAGATACCTCATTTTTCTTTTTCGTTTGTAAACTGGTTTTAAAAGCTTTTATTCAAATCAGGGCGCCTCTTTCCCTTATTGTGCATAGTTATACCCCCGTACATGTTTGTCCGAGGGGTGGTGACAGAACACCCGTTGTTTTACCACGGTTAATGTTTTGTCCATCCTTTTTCATCTAAGAGAGCGACCACAACCAGGTCCGTCCAGGACCACCCCGAGTGGAGTCGGGTTTATGGTCTCCACCTGCTTCCTGTGGTCGGTTGCCCCTTGCAACCCTCCTTTGTGAGTAGCCCTTTCAATCAATTGATTTCTATATATATATATTTTCATGTAGTGACATGTATGTTTTCCTGATGACAGCATAACCAGTGCATTGCAATGGGGCTCTTGTCACATCATACATGATCTGAACAGGGCTCTGCTGAAATTCAGGATTTCGGTGTGCGGAATCACACATAGAGCTCTGTGCTTTTGACCATTCTTTCCTTTTTAGCATTTTGACTCAAGAAAAAAAACAAAAACAATAAAGCTCAGGTTCTGCTATATCAAAAAGAGCCGAGGTGAACAAGACATAAAGCAATAGAACGCCCAGTTTGGCAGAGTAGAAGAAATGGAAAGATCAACAGGTGCGGTGGTTGAGCGGTGGTTAATGCTGTTGAGCGGATCTTTTCATTTCCTCTACTCTGCTTATGTGGCCTGGCTGCCAGTGGTCCTGCTCCCAGTGTCAGTGGTGGAGTGGTGAGCGGTGTTACCCTTGTATGTACAGCCCAGTTTGGCAGTCAGGCAACTCTGAAAATTCTGGAAGTACTGGTGTGTAAGGCCCCATTTACACTTCATCAGTTGCTCTCAGTTATAACTGAAAGGACAACTGATTTTCAAAGTAATGCCCATGTTTTCCTATGGCTCAGTTCACACTTAATATTGGCCTCAATTCACTAAGCTTTATCAAACACTTTATCAAACGTTTGATAATTTACCTCATTGATAAAACCTGATTTTGAATTCACTAAGGAGTTATAGATTTATTGAATGTTTTATCGATAAAACATTCAATAAATATATAACACCTTACTGAATTCAAAATTCGATTTTACCCATGAGGTAAATTATCAAACGTTTGATAAAGTGTTTAATAAAGCTTAGTGAATTGAGGCCATTATGTGTTTTAACTGAAATCTTTTTCACAATGCACTGCTATGAGGAAGAAAAAAAAAAAGTATACTAACTGAATAAGTGTAAACGGGGCTTTAGAGTAAAGATATGTGTGCTGAACACCTATGGGTTGCTATAGTGCCCTTCTGGCTTAATCGTCCAATGACAAAGCACCAAAGGCTGGTAGAGGCTCACACATTTGACCATTCAATGATTGTGGGTGGAGCTTAGAATCAAAAGTCCCAAGCTGAGAAAGTCATTTATACAGAGGAAGGAGTGTTCCAGCACACACGACAACAATAATATTCCATCTTCCTGCAGCTTTTATGTTTTCTGTATCTGAAATCTGTTCTGCTTTATGCTCTGCAATAAACTTTCTGTTATCTGCAAGCTGCCTCTGAGCCTCATTTCACCACTGAATACTCTTATTGCATAAATATCCAAATAACATGCAAATGTATTTTACATGTGGTTAATTGATGGAAATGAGGACTGAGATCATATGCCAGATGACATGAGCAAAGCTTGTAGATCCTGGGAGGAGCAGAAATGCACATGATGGTTTTTTTTTTTTCCTTGCATGAACTTACAATGCTTTACTCTGCTTATAAAAACTCAAAGAAGGGGGAAGAAGGTGTAAGAGTTGTGGGGTGGTCATGGCTGGATTTCAGGCAAGGCCACAAGGGCTATGGCCAAGGGCACCAGGAAGCAAGGGGCGGGCAGTGGTCTGGCACACTCATGCAGTCAAGTTGCCAAACATGTGAACTGCAGTGGTCAGGTAAGTGTCTGGGACTTGTGATGTGAGCTGTCACTCACTGTCAATGCCGGCTGCTCTTCAAGTCCAACCTCCAACCTAGTAGAGCTGTGGGGGCTGGAAACTTTGTCACATGACACTATGCATGACTCAGTGATGGCTGGGGAAGTCACACAGTGCCGCTGGGACTGACAGGAGTAACCCCATGGCACAGGAGCAGCAAGAGTGACCTCCCTGAGGAAGAATAAGAAATTGGAAGGAAAGGAGAAGAGAGGGATAAGAAGGTATCCAAATTGTCTGTGTTGTGCTATGTAATTTAAAAATAGCACCACCAAGGTCTTAAAGAGAACCCGAGGTTGGTTTGAAGAATATTATCTGCATACAGAGGCTGGATCTGCCTATACAGCCCAGCCTCTGTTGCTATCCCAAACCCCCCTAAGGTCCCCCTGCACTCTGCAATCCCTCATAAATCCCAGCCATGCTGCTGACAAACAGCTTGTCAGAGCTGGCTGTGTTTATCTCTATAGTGTCAGTCTGCTGCTCTCCCCGCCTCCTGCAGAACTCCAGTCCCCGCCTGCATCCCTTCCCTCCCTGCTGATTGGAGGGAAGGGACGGGGGCAGGGACCGGAGCTATGCAGGAGGCGGGGGAGCAGCTGAGACTGACACTACAGATGTAAACACAGCCTGCACAGCGAGGCTGTAATTTATGAGGGATTGCAGAGTGCAGAGGGACCTTAGTGGGGTTTGGGATAGCAACAGAGGCTGGGCTGTACAGGCAGATCCAGCCTCTGTATGCAGATAACATTCTTTAAACACACCTCGGGTTCTCTTTAAGGTGCCATTAACTTTGAGCAATTTTACCGAATAATCAACCTTCTTATCTCATGATTGTGACCAGAGGAAAACAATCGGAAAGCATCCATTGGGCCCATAAATGGAAGAAAATGATAACCAACCTGACCATTTCAGATGGAATAGATCCGCAAAACAGACTGAAAACACAGTTGACAAACTGATTGTTTGTAGTTGATTGGCACCATCAACAATTTGATCTATTGGAAAGGTTGATTGTTCAGTAAAATTGAAACATTAATGGTCACCTTTAACCACTTATTTATTTTCAGATGGTATATCTGCAGGACTTTAGTTCCTGCTCAGGGACGTAGCTATTCATCAATTGTGACGAATGGCCGCTGTGCGCACCTGCACTCCCAAGTGCATTCTTACTACCACTCGTTAGTGGGGAGATCAGTGAATGGGAACACAGTTCCCATTCATTGATCTAAGTCACCGCATCATTGAGATGCCTGCAGTCATTGTAACCAGGGCTGGATTTAGCACTAGGCACTGTAGGCACATGCCTACAGGCGCCTTGTGCACAGAAAGACAGCCAGGCAGCTAATTTCGTCCTGGCCGTCTGCCCACTCAGCAGTCCATGCGGCTCTTTACATCAGCGATTGTCACATCCGTCCTAGAGTGTCACCCATCCCTGACAAGTGACTAGGAGGAACGGCAGGACAGTGTCCATCCTGCCCACCCAAGTCTGTTGGAGGAGAGTGCCTAGCATGATAGACGAAAGGTGGCATGAAGGACTTACCCAGCTGCAGCCGGTGACACTGACCACGAGATGCAGCCTCCGGCCAGCCGCCCGCCTCACGCTGTAAGTATATGCCACCAGGTAGCAGGAGTGTGTCTCCTCTCCTCCATGCTGCATCTTGCAGCATCTCCGTCTTCCTGACTGTATGTCAGGCTCCGTTACAGCGGCCCCACCCACATTCCTCCAAGCAGCTCTTCTGACTGGGAAGTTTGTTTCCTGCCTGCCCCACTGTTCCATCACACAGAACAGCGGTCAGAAATCATAAGGAGAGAGGATTGTGGTCAGTGGTCAGTGGCTGCAAGGGTCCAAGCCTGACAGAATTACAGGAGCCCTGAGTGGAAAAGATAACTGCTGCAGATGCACCATAGCCCATTCTCCCTTACATCCACAGACAGACAGACACTCTCTCTCTCTCCCTCTCTCTTGCTGTCTCTCTTTCTCACTGTCTCTCTCCCTCTTTCTCTCCCCCTCTCCCTTTCTTGCTGTCTCTCTCTCTCTCCTCTCTCTCTTTCTCACTGTCTCTCTCACTCCCTCTTTCTCTCGCTGTCTCTCTCTCTCTGTCTCTCTTTCTCTATCGCTGTCTCTCTCTCACTAAACTACATCGCCTGCTGCCACCAGCTATTACGCCACTCCAATAGCTGCATCGACCTACTCATCCTGCTCCTGCTGCTCCTGTCTGTCTAATTGCACTTTTATCAGCTAGCCCAGTGTTTCCCATTGCCTTAAGTTTCTACAGTCCCTAAGCTGGCTATCAGGATTCTCTTTTCATGGGTGCCTCTTGATGACTCACTGTGTCAACAAACAAAGCTGCAGGGGATTTGCATAAGCAGGAGAAAGTCTCCCATTGACCTCTGGGTGCCTTGCCATGGCAGAGTAAGTCACAGAGGGTGTGGCTTATCAATATAATTGTATATTATAGTTTATTCGCATATTTTTGTACATATATTGTACTGTTTTTGCCTACAATTTTTAACATGGATTGTAATGCTCTGTTTTCATATTCTGAGTTCAGTTCCTCTTTAAAGCTATTTAAAGGGCACTTCCGTTTTTTCTGTCCGGATACCTGAATAGGTCGGGTATCCGTGGGTAATTTGGTCGGATATCCGAATTCACTCGGATATTCGCAAGGTCGGATCCGGATATCCGAATTGGATCTGTATATCTGGGTACCCGGATCTGGATCCGGTCAGGTTTTAAAAGGTGCAACCCTGATAATAAGTCTATGATTCTTCCTCTCTTATAGCCTGAATTAGCTCCATTTACATTTATTGAGCGCAATTTTAAATCAACCATTTTTTATTCATCCTCTATAAAAAGAAAACCTGTGTCCCTGCGTGTGCTGTCTCTGTGTAGCTGGTCTGTGCTTTTTTCTACTGTGCATGTGCGCAGCACGGACCCAGCCTCACAGAGACAGGAGGACGGGAACAGGGCCAAGGAGCCGAGCAGGCGGCGTGTGAGTGGGCGGCCGGGTGTGCGGCGTGTGAGCAGGTGGCTGGGTGTGCAGCGGGTGAGAAGGTGGCCGGGTGTGCAGCGGGTGCGCGCGCGTCTGATGCGCGCTCGGCGGGTGGTGGGTGCGCGGGTGGCGAAAAACACAGACCTAGAGCCCATTTTTAAATGGGCTTAGGTTTGCTAGTTTATTTATATTAAATAGAAAAGGAAGACCCAAGGGAAAGAGCAGTAAGCACCCCACTGGCCAGTAGGGCAAGTGGACAGGAAAGTGGACACACACCCCGGGGACACCACACACACCCTATCACCTCTATCATCCAACACCAACCCACTGGTCCACCGACCAACCACACACACAAAGATCTAGTCCGATCTGTCAACAAAGGTTGACAGATGTCGGTCTTCTCCACTCCTGCTTATTAACTGTGAAAAACAGGAGTAGAGCCCTCACTAACTGGTCTTTCGCCCGCTCCCATCACCCCTTCTTAAAGGGACACCGAGCAGTGCAGAAACTATGGAAAGATGCATATCGTTTTAAAGCTCTCTTTCTCCTCTTTCCAACGATATATAAACTGCTGCACTACGCCTTTTAGTTTTCGCTATTTTCGCGATTGAAATTGCCGCGGCCGCGATTTCGATCGCGGAAATAGAGAAAACTAAAAGGAGTAGGGCCGCGGTTTGGGTGTCGCCAGAAAGAGGAGAAAGATAGCTTTAAAATGATATCCATCTTTGCATAGTTACATTGTATTACACAGGGCGACTTTTTCTCAGAGTCAGCAGCTCCATTCAGCAGAAAAAGTCGCCCTGTGTAATACAATGTAACTATGGAAAGTTGGATATTATTTTAAAGCTCTCTTTCTCCTCTTACTGGTGACACCTAAATCGTCACCCTACGCCTTTTAGTTTTCTCTATTTTCGCGATCGAAATCGCGGCCGCGGCAATTTCAATCATGAAAATATCGAAAACTAAAAGGCGTAGGGCGGCGGTTTATATATCGTTGGAAAGCGGAGAAAGAGAGCTTTAAAATGATATGCATCTTTTCATAGTTTCTGCACTGCTCGGTGTCCCTTTAAGGAAGATACTTGGGGGCTGAACAGCATCAGATTATGTCTTCTCCCAGCCTGTGATATGCAAATGCAGAAGCTCCAGTGTACTCAGAATGTTCTCCAGTGGCTCTCCATCTTTGAGATTATATATTATACAGAAGCAATCAAAAGTATGTGAACCCTTTGGAATTGTATGGATTTCTGCGCAAATTGGTCATAAAATGTGATCTCATCTTCATCTAGGTCACAACAATTGTCAATCACAGTCTGCTTAAACTAATACCACACACATAATTAAATGTTTCCATGTTCTTATTGAACAAACCATGTAAACATTCACAGTGTAGGTGGAAAAGGTATGTGAACCCTTGGATTTAATAACTGGTTAAAACTCCTTTGGCAGCGATAACCAAACGTTTGCTGTAGTAGCAGATCAGACATGCACAACGATCAGGAGTGATTTTTGACCATTCCTCTTTACAGAATTGTTTCAGTTCAGCAATATTCATGGGATATCTGGTGTAAATTGCTTTCCTGAGGTCTTGGCACAGCATCTCAATTGGGTTGAGGTCAGGACTCTGACTGGGCCACACCAGGAGGCATATTTTCTTCTGTTTAAGCCATTCTGTTAATTTACTTCTATGATTTGGGTCATTGTCCTGTTGCAGCATCCATGCTGAGCTTCAGCTGGTGGACAGGTGGCCTTAAGTTCTTCTGCAAAATGTCTTGCTAAACTTGGGAATTCATTCATTCCTTCGATGACAGCAATCCGTCCAGGCCCTGATGCAGCAAAGCAGCCCCAAACCATGATGCCCCCACCACCATACTTCACAGTTGGGATGAGGTTTTGATGTTGGTGTGTCATGCCTCATTTTCTCCACACTCAGTGTTGTGTGTTTCTTCTAAACAACTCAACTTTGGTTTCATCTGTCCACAGAATATTTTGGCAGTACTCCTGTGGAACATCCAGGTGCTCCTTTGCAAACTTTAAATGTGCAGCAATGTTTTTTTTTTTTTGGACAGCAGTGGCTTCCTCTGTGGTATCCTCCCATGAACTCCATACTTGTTAATATTTTACGTATCATAGATTCGCTAACATGGATGTTAGCATATGCCAGAGACTTTTGTAAGTCTTTAGCTGACACTCTAGGATTCTTCTTTACCCCACTGAACATTCTAAGCTGTGCTCTTGCAGTCATCTTTACATGATGGCCACTTTTAGGGAGAGTAGCAGCAGTGCTGAATTTTCTCCATTTATAGACAGTTTGTCTTACCATGGATTGATGAACAGCGAGGCTTTTGGAGATACTTTTATAACCCTTTCCAGCTTTATGCAAGTCAACAATTCTTAATCGTAGTTCTTCTGAGAGCTCTTTTGTGTAAGGCATCATTCACATCAGGCAGTGCTTTTTGAGTAAAGCAGACCCAAAAATGGTGTGTGTTTTTTAAAGGGCAGCTGTAACCAACACCTCCAATCTCATCTCATTGATTGGACTCCAGCTGTCTAACACTTCACTCCAATTAGCTCTTGGAGATGTCATTAGTCTCGGGGTTCACATACCTTTTCCACCTGCACTGTGAATGTTTACATGGTGTGTTCAATAAAAACACGGAAACATTTAACTATTTGTGTGGTATTAGTTTAAGCAGACCGTGATTGTCTATTGTTGTGACTTAGATGAAGACCAGATCACATTTTATGGCCAATTTGTGCAGAAATCCATATAATTCCAAAGGGTTCACATACTTTTGATTGCTACTGTATATAGATTTAGAAAGGGTTTCTAATAATAAAAGCAGGAAATATGCATAGAAAAAGGTATCCCGAATAACTGACGGCATTCTCCTATGTGTTACTACAGTGCCTCTTTACGGTACCCATACACTAGTAGATGGTCAGCAGATTCCACCATCAGATAGATCCCTCTCTGATCGAATCTGATGAGAGAGGGACCTATTGCTGGCAGTGTAGTGCAAACTGATTTCCAATAGATTTCAGCATGTCATTTTTACGAAATCTGTCCATCCACCTCTGCCTGCTGGCCCCCAGGCCTCCCCATGAATTGTATCCCTGAGCCCGGGGTGAGTGTTGCAGGCTCACCAGGAGAAAGACACGAAAGGTGAAGGACACAGGAGCCTCTCATCTATGGATGAATGGGAGAGACCCTCCTTCAAAGCATCTCATCCTGATGAAGCCCACGATTAGGCAAATGCATCTATGGGAGGAGCCTTGTAAGCATTGAGAATGACTCTCACTGAAGCCTGCATCCCTGCGTGTTTGTGAGACTCCAGCAGGTTGAGTGAGTGGAGACAGGCTTACAGTGTGCATACTGACTGGGAAAAGCCATCCAGAGTGGTGAGACAATTGCCCGCGTGTCTTTGTGGAGCGCAGAGTCATTAAGCAATAGCTTTTACGCATATATGCGTGTCTGCATGAACTGTGACATAAGCTATGCATTGAAGTTGGGGTAATATGCAGAGTGCTCAACAATATCTCATATCTTTACATATATGCATGCAATCCCTAGAATGTCCTTGTAGGATCAATATATAAAAAAACAATAAAAGCAAAAACAGATAAAATATAAAAAAACATAACAGTCTCTGAAAAAAGTCCTTCAGACTTCTTGACACTATGTTCAATTTTCCACCGGCATCATCCAGCTTAATAGTATTAGATTACGCTCACCAGATATGATGGCTGATCAAATGAAAATCAGCAGAAAACGCTTCTGGCCCAGCCAGTAGATTCAGGTTTCCACAATCCAGATATTCCAGGTTTATCACTCCCCACCAGATTGTCTTGCTAACCAGGAGCAGGTCAGCAAACAGCGCTTTTGGTGAGTATGGCATTCACTTGCTTCATATCACACTTTGCCTATGACTCAAAACAGGCTTGACATAGTGTAAATCCGTTTTTATTCAAAACTGTTAAGGCTTCTTGCACACCAAGACGTTGCATTAGGTGGCACGTTAAGGTCGCATAACGTGCACCTAACACAACGTATGGTGCTGCAAGAGCCGACGGTAGAGTGAGCCGCGTTAGGCGGCTCGAGTCCTATAATGTCTCCCAGAGTGGCGCTGATTGGCCAGCGGGACCACGTGATGCGGAGCGAGACACTCCGCATCACGTGGTCCCGCCGGCCAATCAGCGCCAGCCAGTGCAGTGAATATTAAGTAGCCATGTGCGCGGCTACTGTAGCTGGCTCTCCCCGCCTCCTCTCCGCCCCCCACTGCGCATGTGCAAACAGTCTAACGCGGCTATAGCCGCTCCAACGCCGTAGCATGCTGCACTTTGCACAGAACATGCAGCGTTACATGTAACGCAACGTGGGCTGTGTGAACAGCCCACTTGTGTTACATTGCTGTGCGTTGGGGGAGCGTTACAGGCGCACTAAAGTGCGCCTGTAGCGTCTTGGTGTGTAAGCAGCCTAAAAGTAGTGTACTTACAATATAAAAACTTCTCATGCGCATATAAAATCCTTCTGAGCTCGTCCTGGCGTCTCCTCACTCTGCATGGCACCGCCCTACTATTTTCGTCCAATGACTCATCAGCCCCTTATCCCACAGTTTTATTTTATATTTAAATCAACTTTTTAAGCTTTTACTGTTTCATGGCCTTTTCCCAATGACACATCATTTGAAGTATGCCAGGGCTAAAATATATGAACTATTGACTTTTTTTATCTCTTTCCTGCTCTTTACTGCCACAAAAGTGTTTTATGGCTGCAATTCCTTATCAGTGAGGGTTGCGCTAGAGTCAGACCCAGTCTCGACCTGGACAGGAACTGCCACTTACATACCTGATTTTTAACTCTTTCAGGCAGAGAAAGAAAAAAAAGGAACACAGCCTAGTTATTTGTGTGCTAGGCACTATACATATACATGTCTATCTCATCATGTCACATGTCACCTCGGGTATCCTTTAACTCCTACATAGTCTCAGGGTGACATGGAGAGTTTATTACAGCCCTATGCTGCTGGAGCCAGGAAACAGTTGACTGTATGTTTGTGAGCCGGGGGGGGGGGGGGGGGGCACAGTGATGCCCAGGGGGGACCCTGTGTAGACCCCCAACGCTCTTATATTATGTCTCTCAGTAGAATATTTAAAATAAAAATGGGATCTGGAACAGATGAAACAACACAAAAGTAATGTGAAAGGCAAAGCAATGTTTTATTCTGCACAGAGTATAATGTAAGCACATAGCAGGTAAATAATCAATCATCACATTCCCTGCAGCCAGGCAGGTGCAAAGCTAATTGGAGGAAGTGGAACAGTTAGGCCTGGTGCACACCAGAGGAGTTTTTCTGAGCGTTTTGAGTTTTTAAAGGGACTCCGAGCTCAGAAAAAAAAGGAAAGTTGTACTCACCAGGGGCTTTTTCCAGCCCAGTGCTGGTCGGGAGTGTCAGGAATATATTGAGGTGCTGATGATATTAGGAAATACAGGAACATATCTCTGTCATTTTCTGTCTGCTATATCTCACATGTGTATTCTGCTTTGAAGGGATGGTTATCTGGCTGTACTACATTTGCATTGAATTTCTCTGGAAGCAGGGGGCTGGGACATTAGCATACAGTTCCTCTGGACAGCCAGAAAACAGGTAATTAGGAAACACTTAATCAGACAGTTGCTTTGAAGCAGATCACACAGGACATCCTGCTGCAATGTGAAAGCCTTAATCAATTGTCACCTGTAACCTGGGGAGATTGGAGGTTAACAAAGTCTTTTGTTGTATAGGACACTGTTCACATGTGGATGTCAGATCTCTGGGAAATCAAATTATGTCTGAGGATGTTATTAAATCTAGCTTCCCCCCGTCCACACAGGCTTACAGCCTCCAGGCGTATTTCATAGTATAAAACCGCAGCTAGGATAGCCACAACTTGTAGTTCTTGGAGGTAGCTCACACGGCTAGAACTAACCTGGTTCCTGACCAGAAGTGCGTACCGCCCGCAACAACACCAGATCGATACGCTGGTACGTTTATTTCCCGTTTATTTTGGTAAGCAAAATCGCTTTGTGTGTTATCTTTGTACATTTTATCTTGTAACTATTTTTACTTTGTTTTTTTGTAATCTTTTTGTATATATTCAGTTCTGCACTGTTCTATGTTTTTTCTGGAATATTAAATTATTATTTAATAAGTTTGACTTCTGCCGTACTAAACTAACACTCATAGCCTAGAAGAGACTGAAGTGTAACCGTGTATAAGTTCATGCCTAATTGTACGCTTGAGCAACACTACCGTAGGAAATTGTAATTGCATTGTGTGTGGGGGCGTTTGTCATACGTTGGCCTAAGCGCGCAGCTGACCCAACGTACGAACAACGCCAGTGCGAGTAGCTAACAGTATCGTTCGGAACGACTGTTAGTGGGTCTTTGCTTCACGACAGTGTAAGATTGCAACTGTGTGTGTGTGTGGGTGCGTGGCGTTCCCGTATTTGGCCTAAGCGCAAAGCTGACCCAAATACGAAAACGCGGAGTGCGCGCTGAGGACTCGACAGCAGAGTGGAAGTGTCTAGCAACGCTAGTGGTGGCAGTGAGAGGTGTTTTGAGGGGTTCCAGCCTTGTTTGTAGCTTAAATAAGGCTGTTCCCCGCTTAATCTGGTCAAACCCGCAGTCGGGAACCGTATACGCAGGCGTGCCGCGGGCCGGTTCCTGACATAATTGGCTGGCAGCGGTGGGATCGTTTAGTACATTAGTACGCAGTTTAGCTCGCTATTCTGAGTACTAAAGGCTGGAAGCTTGCTAGAAGCAACTAGCCTACAGAAGTCTACTCAGTGCAGAATCTATATACGTTTTTTTTTTTTTTGTTCAAAGATACACACTTGGTGTTTGCTTTCCCTCCCCCCCTTTTTTTTCTTTTTATTTTGTGCAACACGATGGCTCAGAAAGCATCCAGCTATGCAAGGCAAAACAAAGAGATACTACTCAACCTGTGTGAGCACAAAGGCATCGAGACGGTGAGCGGCCAGACTAAGGAGCAGTTAGTTCGTGCGCTCGAGGAGCATGATGAGGCAGAACGAGCCCGTGCTTCAACGTCAGCAGATGCAGCTCACGACACGCCAGAGGAGGAATCGCTCCCGCCACAGGATGCGAGTGGAGACGATGTCCTGGATGATCCACCTAACACGGAGATGACATCTCTGGAAGCCGACCTACAGCTACTAGGTTCGGCTGAGCCCGAACTGCGCCTAAAGCTGATTCTGGAACATCGGCAAGCAGAGAGGGAAATACGACAAGCAGAGAGGGAACAAGCTGCCCAGCGACTCCAGGCCGAGAGGGACAGACTCCGGGCAGAGGAGGGAAGAGCTGAACGGCAACACCAGCTGGAGCTGGCGAAACTTCAGCAGCAGAACCGGTCTGCTGGACCCGCAGAACGCGAAGGTGAGCGAGTCCACAGAATCCCCCTGGATAAGTTCCCCGCTATGGACAAGGACTCTGACATAGACACTTTCCTACAGGGGTTTGAAAGGACTTGTCGGCAGTATGGGGTGCCCCGTGAGCAGTGGGCAAGATACCTCACACCAGGGCTGAGAGGCAAGGCCCTGGAGGCGTTTGTGAGTCTCCCCCAGGAGGAAGAAACAGACTTTGAGGCAATTAAGAAAGCCATCATTGCACGATACCACCTCACGCCAGAGGTGTATCGCAAACGTTTCAGGACAGTGCAGCGAGGTCCTAATGACAGCTACCTGGATCATGCTTGCACCCTGCGCACTGCCTTCCAGCAGTGGCTAAAAGGACTGTCAGTTAAAACCTTGGATGCCCTGCAGGAGCTGATGATAAAAGACCAGTTCCTACACACCTGTCCTGTTGAGGTCCGGCTGTTTGTGCTGGATCGAGAACCAAAGACAGTGGATGAGGCTGCGGAAATGGCCGATGCCTACACCGCCCATAGAGCACCTGAGTCCCGGAGGACTACTACGCCCAGCTGGAGAGGAGAACAGATTGCTAAACCTGTTTCACCCAGCACCCAGAGGAGGCAAGCACCGCTGTCTCCTGGATTCAAGCAACCTGACACTCGGAAATGCTTTGTATGTGACAGGGTGGGTCATATCAGCATGACTTGCCCAGAGAGGAAGAGGGAGGCCCCAAAATCCAGTGAGGCCTCAAACCCCAGTGAAGTCCCAACGGCTTTGTGTGCTACCAGGAATGCTACTGGCTATGCAGAGAATCTGCAGCTTGTCACGGTTGGGGGTACAATTGCCACTGGGCTGAGGGACACTGGAGCAGAAGTGACTCTCATACATCCCCAGCTCGTGAACCCGGAGCAGTACATACCTGGGAAAATGATTGCTGTCCGAGGAATTGGGGGTGTCACCCCAGCCATACCCACCGCCTTGGTCCACCTGAATTGGGGGGCCGGCAGCGGATTGAAAGAAGTTGGGGTAACCGACAAAATCCCCACCAACGTTTTGCTGGGTACTGACCTGGGACGGTTAGTGGCCCGGTATGAGCCTACTCCAAACCCCGTGGAGCCTGCATCCCCAGCAGGAGTTCAGGACTCTTGCAAGGTACTGTCTGATAATGCTGTGCAAATGGGGAGTGCTGGTGAGGCCCCAGGGGCTATGGACTGTGTGCTAGGAGCCAGCCCTAGTGAGTCTCCAGTGCCTAGGCCTGGAGTGGGACATGTTGATACAAAGAATGCAGAAATTGATAATGTCATTTATGATGCACGGACTATCGAGGCGATCGATGCCAGAACTGTTGATGCTACTTGTGAAGTGCTGAGTAGCAATGTGTGTAAAGATACAGATAATGTTGATGTTTTATGTGATGTTCTAAATGTCAATATGTATAAGACGGATAATGTTGATATCATATGTGTTGTGCTACATAATGATGCTTGTCCTGTGGACACTCCGTCGGCTGCAGGAGTAACCAGCAATGGTCGCTGGGCTGCAGCAGATGGATTGCCCACTGAAGGGGCAGACGGCACCAGGCCGGGTCTTCACCCTTCCGATGTTTTTAAGACCAAAGGTGATGTGGTTTATGATACGTCTAATGTGGACGCTCCCTCAGCTGCAGTGGTAACCCGCAGCGCTAGTGGGTCTACAGCACAGGGACTGTCCACCGAAGTGGCAAATGTTGCTGGGTCAGCCACATCCAATCCGGAACCTGGCCCGGAGGGCCCAGGAGCCTCTCCGTCTGCAGCCTTCCTGGAATGTGTGACAGGCAGCACTGAGCTCTCTGGGGCTGTTCGATTTGACAGCAGCCTGGAAGAGCTCAGGGGGCTAGCCAGCAGGTCACCAGCTGGGAGGGGCGGGCTGAGAGGGTCCTGGGGAGTTATTCCCTCTGAGCTGTCCGAAGTGGAGGAGGCAGACCGGCAGATAATCGTTCCCCAAAGGGACCGAGAGATAGCTCCTGCCACTATAGAGGAAGTGCGTGTAGCGACGGTTGGAACCCTTCCCCAGCTGCAGCACTGTCTCTATGGTCGCAAATTCACGGTTGTCACTGACTCGCATTCCCCTGGTTGGTTACGTCAGGTTGCCAAGGGCAACGACACATTGCAGCAACCTGACCAACTTTTCCATTCCTGTAGCTTGGAGCTAAGGAGTTACCCCCCCCAGGCCCGGCCGTCAGTGTCAGCTTTGGCAGGACGATTCGTTAGAATCATCTGCCGGAGCCGTCTGGAAGAGGGGGCGTGTCAGGAATATATTGAGGTGCTGATGATATTAGGAAATACAGGAACATATCTCTGTCATTTTCTGTCTGCTATATCTCACATGTGTATTCTGCTTTGAAGGGATGGTTATCTGGCTGTACTACATTTGCATTGAATTTCTCTGGAAGCAGGGGGCTGGGACATTAGCATACAGTTCCTCTGGACAGCCAGAAAACAGGTAATTAGGAAACACTTAATCAGACAGTTGCTTTGAAGCAGATCACACAGGACATCCTGCTGCAATGTGAAAGCCTTAATCAATTGTCACCTGTAACCTGGGGAGATTGGAGGTTAACAAAGTCTTTTGTTGTATAGGACACTGTTCACATGTGGATGTCAGATCTCTGGGAAATCAAATTATGTCTGAGGATGTTATTAAATCTAGCTTCCCCCCGTCCACACAGGCTTACAGCCTCCAGGCGTATTTCATAGTATAAAACCGCAGCTAGGATAGCCACAACTTGTAGTTCTTGGAGGTAGCTCACACGGCTAGAACTAACCTGGTTCCTGACCAGAAGTGCGTACCGCCCGCAACAACACCAGATCGATACGCTGGTACGTTTATTTCCCGTTTATTTTGGTAAGCAAAATCGCTTTGTGTGTTATCTTTGTACATTTTATCTTGTAACTATTTTTACTTTGTTTTTTTGTAATCTTTTTGTATATATTCAGTTCTGCACTGTTCTATGTTTTTTCTGGAATATTAAATTATTATTTAATAAGTTTGACTTCTGCCGTACTAAACTAACACTCATAGCCTAGAAGAGACTGAAGTGTAACCGTGTATAAGTTCATGCCTAATTGTACGCTTGAGCAACACTACCGTAGGAAATTGTAATTGCATTGTGTGTGGGGGCGTTTGTCATACGTTGGCCTAAGCGCGCAGCTGACCCAACGTACGAACAATGCCAGTGCGAGTAGCTAACAGTATCGTTCGGAACGACTGTTAGTGGGTCTTTGCTTCACGACAGTGTAAGATTGCAACTGTGTGTGTGTGTGGGTGCGTGGCGTTCCCGTATTTGGCCTAAGCGCAAAGCTGACCCAAATACGAAAACGCGGAGTGCGCGCTGAGGACTCGACAGCAGAGTGGAAGTGTCTAGCAACGCTAGTGGTGGCAGTGAGAGGTGTTTTGAGGGGTTCCAGCCTTGTTTGTAGCTTAAATAAGGCTGTTCCCCGCTTAATCTGGTCAAACCCGCAGTCGGGAACCGTATACGCAGGCGTGCCGCGGGCCGGTTCCTGACAGGGAGGTCCCACGCGGCCTGCCAGCCATTCCGGAGCGGGGAGAAGGAGAGGAGCCAGGACGCCGGCGTGGGACCTCCCGACCAGCACTGGGCTGGAAAAAGCCCCTGGTGAGTACAACTTTCCTTTTTTTTCTGAGCTCGGAGTCCCTTTAAATCTGCTGCTAATGTTATCCTATGTGTCTGTGCACACTGGAGCAATGAGGTTTTGTAAAAAAACCATAGCATTACATTGGGAAGAGCTTTTAGAGGTTTCAAAAGCTCTTCCCAATGTAATGCTATGGGGTTTTTTACAAAACCTCATTGCTCCAGTGTGCACAGACACATAGGATAACATTAGCAGCAGATTTAAAAACTCAAAACGCTCAGAAAAACTCCTCTGGTGTGCACCACGCCTTAGGCCCCGTTCACATCACAAACGCGGACGGGCATGCACGTGGAACGCAACGCGTACGAATGCACGCCATCCGCGTTTGTGTGCGTTGCGTGGCTGATCCCACCACTGAAAAGTGAATGGGAGAGCCACGCGTTTTTGCAAAAAATGCGTGCAGCATGCGTTCCCGGACCGCACAGGTCCGGAACGCATGCAGTGTGAACATCAGACATTGCACTCTATGCAATGTCTGATGTCGTGCGTGTCGGCCACCTGCACGCGTTTCCAAAACGCGGCTGGAAACGCGTGCAGTGTGAACGGGGCCTTACACAGAGCAGCCAATCAGGTTTTAGCTCTTAAAGGAATCATCAGGCAAAAAATAAAAAATCAGCGTTACTCACCTGGGGCTTTCTCCAGCTCCTTGCAGCCGACTGTCCCACGCTGACTTGCAGCCGACTGTCCCACGCAGTAGGCCATGATTGACAGCGGCACTTTACGCAGGCACAGTAAGGACGACCTCGAGGTCGTCCTCTGCACCCTGCAGGGAGCCCGGGACAGCGGCAGAGAGCGGAGCGGTCAGCGTGGGACAGTCGGCTGCAAGGGGCTAGAGAAAGCCCCAGGTGAGTAACGCTGATTTTTTGCCTGATGATTCCTTTAAGTGAACCCAAATCCTGGATGGTTGTTCTCATGTGTGTGTGTCGTGTGGAATTGTGATTTCTCATCTAATGTATTTCAATGGCATTGCAGGTGACATGTTTTTCTTTTTTTTCTTTTTTTAATTCTTGCCTGTGTGCATTTTGCTATTTTTATGCCTTTTGAAGATTGCACTGCAGTGTTACTTTCTTTTGTGTGTGTGGTGTTGGAATCGCATTTAGTGCAAGTTCATGGCAACACAGAAAAATTGCAGTAAATGAACTTCATTGGCGCAAAAATCACAATCTGAAAAATCACAAAAATTACAAAACCACAAAGAAAGAAATGGATGTGTGAAAAATCGCAAAACGCAGAATCATACATGCAAACAAATGTGAGAGATCGGAGGTGGAATTCGGGTGGATAAGTATGAATATAGCCTTCTGCATTTGCTTCAGGTCTCTGAGCTCTAGTGTTGATAGGTTTTAAAGGGAACCTTAACTGAGAGTGATATGAATATTTCCTTTTAAACAATACCAGTTGCTTGTCACTCCTGCTGGTCTCTTTGGCTGCAATAGTGGCTGAATCACACATCTGAAAACAAGAATGTAGCTAATCCAGTCTGATTTCAGTCAGAGCATCAGATCTGCATGCTTGTTCTGGGGCTGTCGCTAAAGGTATTAGAGACACAGGATCAGCAGGAGAGTCAGGCAACTGGTATTATTTTAAAAGGAAAAATCTCTATCCTTCTCAGTTCAGGTTCCCTTTAAGGTAAGGAAGGGCATAGATTTAAAAACACCTGTAAGCACATACACATAAGATGTACATTTCTCACTGAGTAAAATGCACTATAAATTACTTTTTACATATTTTGCTGTCAACTACATTAACTAGTAGAAATCTGACAGATCTGGTTTTGGACTAGTATATCTCCTCATGGGGGCTTCTCAGTATTTCCTTTAGGCCTCGTTCACATTGCGTTCTTTCCGCCTGTCCATCCGCGTTGGGCGAGTTTTGTTGAGTTTTTTTTTTCGATTCCCGGCTATTACCTGCACGTTGTTTGTTTGTTTTTAACTGCTTTTCTAAGCGGTTTTGCCGAGCGATTGCGGTTCGTCAGTCAGGAAGTGAACTCTTTGATCCGGAAAAGAATAAATACAATGTATTTATTCTTAAGAATGCGAATGCAATCGCTGCACAAATCGATTTTGTTAGCGTTTTGTGTTTCTCCTATACCTTCCATTGAGGCGGAAATGCTTCAAAAATGGTCCACACACCGCTTTACTAAACGGACAGCGCACGACCCGCGCTGATATGAACACTTCTCATAGACATTCATTGCACAAGAGTTTGGGGGCGATTTTAAAAACTGCACGTGGGTGAAAAAAAAAACGAAAATGCCTGCAGTGTGAACTAGCTCTTAATGTTTAAAAAAAAACACTCCCTGAAAAGGATCTGTACACAGATACCAACCAGCCTCTCTACTCATTTGCATGATATTTTGGTACTTAGACTGAGCAACTGCCATTTAGTAAGTTGTTTTGAAAGTGAAGAAATCTCTGAGAATCTCCCACGAGGAGATGGACTAGTCCAAAACTTATCAGATCTGTCAGATTTTAACTAGCTACTATAAGTGACAGCACTTATACAAGTGACAGCAACGTAGGAGAAAATAAATGTATCATGCATGTTATATTGGATCAAATGTACATTTTCATTTCACAGTTTTTTGCGATGGCGAAAGCGAAAGCAATTTAAGCAGTTTTGCAGCATATAAGCTTACGGTACATTGGCAGATAAGTAGACATGGGGTGAACAGACAGGAAACCAGATCATGCTGGACACTTCCCTGATCTGACAAAATGAACAGGTGTACTTCTGTTGCAGGTTACACAGATGTTATTTGTAGTATTTAATTTGGTATAATGACATCTTTTTTTCTCTATTTTCTCTATTTTGCATATGGTGAGGTTAAATGGTTCATAGCTGGTGACATTCTTTGGGCCGGGGTCAACGTTACAGATGTCCTCGACTTTCCCCACGGTGGCATGGATGAAAGTATTGATGGGTTTGCACTTTGGAGCATGGACTATGCTACTCATTTCTTTGGTACAGTTGAGGGCACTGGGGGTGACTTTGGTGATATGCTTCTTCTGGAATGCCTTCCAGCTCTGACTATGGCAGGAATGGAGAATTCCCAGGAAAATCCCAAAGATCAGCAGCCATCTTGTTACTGGGAACATCATGCCAAAAGGATAGTCTGCAAAATACGGGCAAAATCATTTCAATGGCAAAATATTATTGGGCACGTTTGTAAATTACAGTGTACCTAAAGGAAACAAAATGACTAGTCGTGCTCGGAATGGGTAAATTTTGATTATGCAAAATGATGCGTAATTACGTTAAGTACAATTCACTACGTTTGTGAATCGTAATTACGCCTGAAATTAGCCGTAATTACGCGTAATATAATGTACAGTGCGTAAAAACAGTGGCATCCATACGCCTGTTTACATAATTATGCGAAACGCATGAAAACTACGCCTGTAGGCATAATTACGGTTTGCATTACCGTCATTACGTGTAGCTTATTATGCGTAATTTGCAAATTACGCATTACGATGCATAATTACACACAGTTTCTGCTCACCACTAAAAATGTCTCTAGGGAGTACTTACCTCAGGAGGAGGAAGCCTCTGGATCCTAAAGTGCTAAATTGGCTTCCCCGTCCTCCTCACCAGAGGGGAGCCAGCCCAGGGACTGAAGAAGATTCCGCAGGCAAGGGCTTGTCAGCGGTGCGCGCAGGCACATTAGCAGCTTTCCGATGGGCTCAGGCAGAAATAACCGAGCTTGATCGCGTCCGCTCTACTGTGCAAACTGTTTGCGCCTGACTCACTTTAATGGAAACCTGAGATAAGGTAAAACAAACAAACAATTACAAATACCCGGGTCGCTGACTGCGTCCCACCTGGTGGAATTACTGGGCTGCCTGGTGGAGGATCCAGGTGCCATGGGAAGATGGTGAGGGACCGATCAGCCTGAAGGGGGCTGGAAAAAGCCCCAGGTATGTATGCATTTTTATTTTACTCATCTCAGGTACACTTTGAAGTGGAATGAAACCCAGCATTTTCTCTTTGCTCTAAAAAAATTATTTACAGCATATTATATACAACCAGCATTTTTTTTTTTACTAGAACAGCATTCAAAGGGTTACACACAGGATTTGAAAGTTCAGTGCAGAGAAATCTGGATGCACCTGAACTGCAGATAATGTTATCTTGTGTTTACTTAATTGTATCAAGTGAGGAATGTGACACATTCTCTCACTGTGCAGAAGCTCCTGGACGCAGAGAGACACTCAAAACATTTCTGCCTTCAATACAACATGAATAAAACTAGTTATGAATAAAATGCAAAGGCAGCTCTCAAGCAAAAAACTGTACTTTGGGGAACTTGTAATCTCTAAATGAATAATAATACTCATGCACAAATGCAAATATGATAACCATATGGCATATGATAAGTAGGAAAACTTTTTTTTATTGAATATTATGTCAGGGTTTTATACCTCTTTAAGGCCCGTACCCATTCTAGATTAAACTCATCTGAAGAGGCCGATAGCAACTACCTCTGCCGATAATCAGTGCTGGGCCGAAATTACGCATTAGCGTAATTACGCATCGTAATTCACTACAAATGCACCGTAAGCGTTACGTGTAAGGTTACGGTATTACGCGTAATTAATTACGCGTAGACCGTGGGTTACGTTTTTACGCGTAACAAATTACGCGTAAAACAGTAAACTCCCATTGAAATTACACAGTCTGCCGTAATCGCGTAATATTACGCTCCCGTATAATATAAAAAAGCCACCGACTTTAAGGGTTAATAGCAAAGCCCCCTTAAGTGCTAAGAGCCTCAAATTTGGAGAATATATTAAGGAGATCAGAAGGAATAAGAGGAAAAAAATTTTTTTCAAAAAGACCTTATAGTTTTTGAGAAAATCGATGTTAAAGTTTCAAAGGAAAAATATATACATTTAAAAACCCGCCGACTTTAACGGTTAATAGCAAAGCCTGCTTAAAATTTAGAAACACCAAATTCACAGGGTATATTAAGGGGATCAGTGGGAATAAGAGGAAAATTTTTTTTTCAAAAAGACCTTATAGTTTTTGAGAAAATCGATTTTTAAGTTTCAAGGGCAAAAATGTCTTTTAAATGCGGAAAATGTCAGTTTTTTTTGCACAGGTAACAATAGTGTATTATTTTCATAGATTCCCCCAAGTGGGAAGAGTTTTACTTACTTCGTTCTGAGTGTGGGAAATATTGAAAAAAAACGACGTGGGGTCCCCCCTCCCAGACCTCTTTAACCCCTTGTCCCCCATGCAGACTGGGATAGCCAGAATGCGGAGCACCGGCCGCGTGGGGCTCGGCACCCTGACTATACCAGCCCGCATGGTCCATGGATTGGGGGGTCTCGGAAGGGGAGGGGCAGCCAAGCTTTCCCCTCCCCCTCCGAGCCCTTGTCCAATCCAAGGACAAGGGGCTCTTCTCCACCTCCGATGGGCGGTGGAGGTGGAGGCCGCAATTTCCTGGGGGGGGGTTCATGGTGGCATCTGGGAGTCCCCTTTAAAAAGGGGTCCCCCAGATGCCCACCCCCCCTCCCAGGAGAAATGAGTATAGAGGTACTTGTACCCCTTACCCATTTCCTTTAAGAGTTAAAAGTAAATAAACACACAAACACATAGAAAAAGTATTTTAATTGAACAAAAAACATAACCACGAAAAAAGTCCTTTAATATTCTTAATTAACCATTAATACTTACCTGTCCCTTTAAAAGCCAGTTCCCACGCAATATCCTCGGAAATATACTAATCAGTTACAATGTAACAAAGTTATTACAATGTAACAACTTTGTTACTTTGTAACACCACCGCACCCGACGTCACTCGCCGCTCACCCGCCGGCCGCCGCATACACGCTAAGTCCCCGCCGGCTCCCGCCGTCCACTCCGCCCACACCTGTCACCCATATACATGCTGGCACCCATGGGTGCCAGCATGTATATAGGTGACATGTGGGAGAGGCGGGGAGGGCAGCGGAGCCGGCGAGGAATTAGCGTCCTAAACCCGACAGAGCTCTGAGCTATATAGCTCAGAGCTCTCTAAAGCATCTTTGTATTTGGGCTCCAAGGAGCCCCATTGGTCCTTAGCAGACCAATGGGGTTCCTTCTGATTTGAAGGAACCCCATTGGTCTGCTAAGGACCAATGGGGCTCCTTGGAGCCCAAATACAAAGATGCTTTTGAGAGCTCTGAGCTATAGCTCAGAGCTCTGTTGGGTGAAGGGACGCTAAGTCCCCGCCGGCTCCGCTGCCCTCCCCGCCTCTCCCACATGTCACCTATATACATGCTGGCACCCATGGGTGCCAGCATGTATATGGGTGACAGGTGTGGGCGGAGTGGACGGCGGGAGCCGGCGGGGACTTAGCGTGTATGCGGCGGCCGGCGGGTGAGCGGCGAGTGGCGTCGGGTGCGGTGGTGTTACAAAGTAACAAAGTTGTTACATTGTAATAACTTTGTTACATTGTAACTGATTAGTATATTTCCGAGGATATTGCGTGGGAACTGGCTTTTAAAGGGACAGGTAAGTATTAATGGTTAATTAAGAATATTAAAGGACTTTTTTCGTGGTTATGTTTTTTGTTCAATTAAAATACTTTTTCTATGTGTTTGTGTGTTTATTTACTTTTAACTCTTAAAGGAAATGGGTAAGGGGTACAAGTACCTCTATACTCATTTCTCCTGGGAGGGGGGGTGGGCATCTGGGGGACCCCTTTTTAAAGGGGACTCCCAGATGCCACCATGAACCCCCCCCCAGGAAATCGCGGCCTCCACCTCCACCGCCCATCGGAGGTGGAGAAGAGCCCCTTGTCCTTGGATTGGACAAGGGCTCGGAGGGGGAGGGGAAAGCTTGGCTGCCCCTCCCCTTCTGAGACCCCCCAATCCATGGACCATGCGGGCTGGTATAGTCAGGGTGCAGAGCCCCACGCGGCCGGTGCTCCGCATTCTGGCTATCCCAGTCTGCATGGGGGACAAGGGGTTAAAGAGGTCTGGGAGGGGGGACCCCACGTCGTTTTTTTTTTCAATATTTCCCACACTCAGAACGAAGTAAGTAAAACTCTTCCCACTTGGGGGAATCTATGAAAATAATACACTATTGTTACCTGTGCAAAAAAAACTGACATTTTCCGCATTTAAAAGACATTTTTGCCCTTGAAACTTAAAAATCGATTTTCTCAAAAACTATAAGGTCTTTTTGAAAAAAAAAAATTTCCTCTTATTCCCACTGATCCCCTTAATATACCCTGTGAATTTGGTGTTTCTAAATTTTAAGCAGGCTTTGCTATTAACCGTTAAAGTTGGCGGGTTTTTAAATGTATATATTTTTCCTTTGAAACTTTAACATCGATTTTCTCAAAAACTATAAGGTCTTTTTGAAAAAAAAAATTTTCCTCTTATTCCTTCTGATCTCCTTAATATATTCTCCAAATTTGAGGCTCTTAGCACTTAAGGGGGCTTTGCTATTAAACCTTAAAGTCGGCGGCTACCTAACATTGATCCATGCGTCAACTTTTCCGCTTGGCAGCATGACCTTACGCATTAATTGCTAGTAGGAATTTACGCGTAAGCCTATAACGTAACAACCTGAATTACGGTATTCTTACGCGTAATTGCGTAAGGGCAATGCGTAATTACAGACATGTACCGAAATTGAATGTCTATGCCGTAAGCGTAATTTCGTAATGCGTAATAGCGTAAAATTACGCGTAATGATCCGTAAGCGTAGCTTTTTCCATTACGACCAGCACTGCCGATAATGCAACATGTGTACAGTAGCCCCTGACTCCCCATGGCCACCGTGCCAGCAATCATTTCACTTGAGCAAAGGCGGATAGCTTTGTTCTCCCTACTGACATCACACCTGCACCACTCTGTCAGCCCTCCTGCATTGCAACTGAACACACCAGTGACCCGATGGATAGGTCCCTAATTTAACACGGCAATGTATAACCTCCAACATGACCTAGTGCAGTAGGTATACCGTATAACCCTGCAACACTCTTTTTAAAGTGGACCCAAACTAAAAATACAAGATTTCAGTAATAAAATCTATTTTCTAAATTATAATAATAAATAGCAGCCTTTTTTCAGCTGCATGATGAGAAATATAAAATATTTTACATTTATTGGAGGAACCCCTCCCTTCCTTTCATATTGCCGGGACAGAATCTGGCAAAATGCTGGAGTAGGTGATGTCTGGCAATGGAGGAATTGCTAATGGCTGCCACCTGTATAATCCTAGTTATAAAAAGAGAAGGGTGAAAAGCATGTACTGAAATCCTCATAGGCTTGAAGGAGTGTTTATTTATCTTTGTATGCGTCAGTGGTGCAACTAAATATTTTGAATTAAAAAAATGTTTGGTTCGTGTCCGCTTTAAAGGAAAACTTAGAATAGAATTGAAAAGGGGGGTGGACCCGGACAATTCAGTAACCAAAGAAAAAAACACAAAAAACAAGTAGTGCGATATGTCAAAGCATAAGGTAAGATCTGCGTAAGGAGATTTACTCCCAATTCTCAGGTTGCAAGCAGATTGCAACCACCAATTGGGCATATTGTGGAATTTCTGCCACCGCTCAGGTATAATAATAATCCTAACATTTGTGTAGTGCTTTTCTCCTGTTAGACTCAAAGTGCTCAAGAGCTGCAGCCATTTAGAGAATGCTTAAGGGGCCACCCTGCAGTGTTAGGAAGTCTTGCCCAAGGACTTCTTACTGAATAAATACTGACCCTAGCCAGCATTCAAACCCTGGTCTCGCATGTCAAAGGCAGGGCCCTTAACCAGTACACTATCCAGCAACTGCATGAGAAGGTCTTCACAGGTTTCACTCCTGGTTATGAACCAAGTTCCCGAGAGGAGACAGAACTGATAATAACAACACAGTGGAGTTGTAAAGTATTATGGGAAGATGGTGGAGGCACCCAACAATATAAAACAAATAAAATCAGCTTAAAATAGAGAGGCAGTGGTGAGACTCACCTCTCCTGAATAAAAAAGCCAATGGTTATTTGAATCAAACAAGACGACTTATAACGAAAATTCTATATTTGATCAGTGCGCTCCTCAATAGATATTCTAAATATTGATAAATCTTAATAAATCTCTGTCTGGTCGGATCGCTATTTTTCAATTGTGTGTGTCACACTACGTACAAAATTTCTATTCTATGGAAACAGCGCTCAACAACCCACATATTAATACACAAGATTCCACATTTAAAAAGTCCACAATGCCCTCAATAGGTGTGATCCACAGGTATCCAGTTAATAGTCCAAGCAATAATTCTTCATATACAGTTCATAGCAGTAATGATATATTCTCACCGGAACAATAGGCCAACCACTAACGATTAGCAATCACGTTTTTGGACCATGCCAGCACACGAACTCCTCCACTGATATAGGACTCCTCAGATGTGTGTATACATGTCATATGAAAGAGAGACACAGCAATAGTGTAATACCGTTTACAGAGCATACACTATCCAGCACCACCAGTGCTCCCACTCCAAGAAATGATCTAGGGCTCAAACAGGTGTACCATAGCGTAATTCCATTTAATAAAATATATTAAAAAGAGCAAGTGCACTTACAAACATCAAGTTAAAATGCGCATATAAAACAATCCTCGAGGTGATCCAGCGTCTGACCGGCTCCTACAGCGGCGCTGTAGGAGCCGGTCAGACGCTGGATCACCTCGAGGATTGTTTTATATGCGCATTTTAACTGGATGTTTGTAAGTGCACTTGCTCTTTTTAATATATTTTATTAAATGGAATTACGCTATGGTACACCTGTTTGAGCCCTAGATCATTTCTTTGCTGACACAAGAGAAAGTCATCACAACAAGCTAGAGCTGCTGGTCTGTGAAGGGTCGGCCATATTATCTGGTGAGAGGCTTGAGTGCATAGCTGGTGGAGGCACTTTAGGGTGACCCGTGAGTGGAGTGGGAGCACTGGTGGTGCTGGATAGTGTATGCTCTGTAAACGGTATTACACTATTGCTGTGTCTCTCTTTCATATGACATGTATACACACATCTGAGGAGTCCTATATCAGTGGAGGAGTTCGTGTGCTGGCATGGTCCAAAAACGTGATTGCTAATCGTTAGTGGTTGGCCTATTGTTCCGGTGAGAATATATCATTACTGCTATGAACTGTATATGAAGAATTATTGCTTGGACTATTAACTGGATACCTGTGGATCACACCTATTGAGGGCATTGTGGACTTTTTAAATGTGGAATCTTGTGTATTAATATGTGGGTTGTTGAGCGCTGTTTCCATAGAATAGAGACTTATAACGAAAAACTATGGTATACCAAGACGTTTTGAGGGCTTTAACTACTCTCAGGTCAATGATACCCAAAAGCAAGTACCCAGTGGTTGAGTAGAGAACAAACCAGCATCTCTGAGAGTCGGAAATGGAAAGTTATATGATATCACTAAGACAGTAAACCCTGTCTGTTGAAGGGGAAAAAAGCACTTGGATAATTGACCTTAAGAATGGTAAGGCTACTAATGATTAAACAAATGCAGGGAATTACTGCTAAGCAGCAAACAATAAATTCAATATGTTCTCTTCTCATATGGCTGGCAAAAGAAAACATATTAACTGTTTAACATAGCCTACTTTTCCCAATAATGAAAAGTCTTGAAATGATGATTATGAACTTGAAGATGATAAATAGCTCAAGGAGTTGGAAGTACTAATCAAATATATAAATCATTAAAGGGTCACTATGGCAAAAATTAGGCTACAATGGTAACCTGGAAGCATGTACGTAATATGAGGAGCAATAGTTAATAAGCTTTTTTTTTTTTTTTTTTTTAAATGTGGGCTTGAAAGGTTATAGACAGCATTGCGCAGGGATCCTGCCCGTCGTTTTTTTCAAGCTATGCGATGGAATCCCCCTCTCAGTGCTGGAACAACTGATTTATCCTCTGCTTTATTCCTGCTCAAGCTGTGCGGGATATGTAGACTGCACAGGGAGTGCTGGGGAAGATCATAGCACTGGGCGTAGAAGGAGCCAAGTCATTTATCTTGCTTATTTGTTTATCTACAATCTTCCACAGCATTCGCTGACCTCCCTGCATTCCACTGTCTGCAGCTGGGAGACAGGAGAGAAGCAATCAGCTTTAACAGTGCACTGCGTCCCGATTCAACGGAGGAGGAGGCAGGACCTCTACTTATGCTACCTATAACCTTTCAAGCACACATTTAAAAACACTTAGTATCCAATGATCCTAATATTCAGTACAAGCTACCAGGGTTATCCCAGTGGCTTAATTTTCGCCATGGTGCCCCGTTAGGGCCCGTTCAGACTGCAAAACGCGGACGGCCACGCATGCAGAACGCAACGCGTACGAACGCACGCCATCCGCGTTCGTATGCGTTGCGTGGCTGATCCCATCACTGAAAAGTGAATGGGACAGCAGCGCGTTTTTGTAAAATCTGCGTGCAGCATGCGTTCCCGGACCGCACAGGTCCGGAACGTATGCAGTGTGAACATCAGACAGTGCACTCTATGTACTGTCTGATGTCCTGCGTGTCGCCCCTCCGCACGCGTTTCCAAAACGCGGCTGGAAATGCGTGCAGTCTGAACGGGCCCTTAAACTATAAAAGAAAGTGTTAGCATTTGGCTTTACTTCCTGTTAAAGTGGATCCGAGATGAACTTTTACTCATTGCATAATTGTGTTCCTTTCCTATTGTTTATAGGGCATTCCTCAAGCCAAATACTTTTTTGTTTTTGTCTTAATACTCTAATTCCCTATAAACTAAAGAAGCCACGCCCACAGGTTTTCAGAGAGCCAAGGCACTTTCAGACAGTAGCAAGGGCTCATGGGAGCTCAGTCTGGGCAGGAGGAGGGGGAGGTATTACTAGCCAGAGATTTCAGAGGCAGAGGGGAGGAGGGGTGATTAGGTTTTTTCACAGTCTGAGTGCTGATGGTGCAGATAAGCCTGCCTCTGGGAAATGTTCACAAACAACATGGCTGCTGTCATTGTATCACAGGAATAATCTATATATATAATAGAGTAAGTGCCTCAACCTTCAAACAAGAAGAAGAAGTAGCGCCCTGCCCCCAAGGCCGGTCCAAGCAAGAAGAAGGGGCTGGTCCAAGCAAGAAGAAGAAGTAGTGTCATATCAACCAAGGGCAAAGAGGGATAATTTGCATATTCAGTAGCAGAGCAGTGCATTGTGGGTAACCACAAATGTTCACTTATAGTGGAATTATTGCAGATTTGCTTCTGTTTTAAGAAGGCAAATTACACCAAGCTTTGCTTTTTTTAGTAGGAGGGATTTTTGGTCTATTTTATCCCTCTATACATTCTTAGTAGTTTGGGTCACCCTGAGCTGCTTGGTTACTCTGTTGTACTGGTCCAAGCCCAATATCATACAGCCATATCAATCCCTGCTATGTACTGATGAGAACCAAAGGTCTGAAATAGGCTGTCACATGTGGGTTTGATATGACTGTGTAAAACTTAAAGCTATAAACTTGCTTGGCTTACAAAGGGTGAAAAGGAATAATTTGCATATTTAGTAGCAGTGCATTGTGGGTAATCACAAATGTTCACTTATAGCTGAATTATTGTAGATTTTATTCTGTTTTAAAGGACTTCCGAGGCCAAAATCTGCCCCCAAAACGTAAAAAACATTAACTACCTGCATGACTTTGTAAGGCACGGAGGACGCCGTCCGCGCCCTCCGTGCCGTTCCGCCTGGTCCCCTCTGCTCAATAGCCCCCCAAAAGACAGCGACCCCCAGCTCTAGGGCCAACCCCCGGTCCATGTAACAGGCAGCATGGATCGGAGGGTTGGTCCTAGAGCTGCGCAGCCGCAGTAGCGACTATGCGGACTGCGCAGCCGTGGCCAGCTCCGGCGTCCATCTTTATGCAGGCTGCAGATACCGACCCAGACCGTGGAGTCACAGCCTTTCAGGGGGCTATTGAGCAGAGGGGACCAGGCGGAATGGCATGGAGGGCGCGGACGGCGTCCTCCTTGCCTTACAAAGTCATGCAGGTAGTTCACTTTTTTACGTTTTGGGGGCAGATTTTGGCCTCGGAAGTCCTTTAAGAAGGCAAATTACACCAAGCTTTGATTTTTTTAGTAGGAGGTCTTTTTGGTCCCTTTTATTCACCTATACATTCCGAGTGGTTTGGGTCACCCTGAGCTGCTTGGTTACTCTGTTGTGCTGGTCCAAGCCCTATCTCATACAGCTGTATCAATCTCTGCCATGTACTGATGAGAAACAAAAGTCTGAAACAGGCTGTCACATGTGGGTTTGATATGGCTGTGTAAAATGTAAAGCTATAGGCTTGCTATACATCAGTGGTTCTGGATGCTTGCTTGGCTTACTAAGGGGAAAAAGGAATTATTTGCATATTTAGTAGCAGTGCATTGTGGGTAACCACAAGTGCTCACTTATAGCTGAATAATTGCATATTTCTTTCTGTTTTAGGAAGGCAAATTACACCAAGCTTTGCTTTTTTTTAGTAGGAGGTCTTTTTGGTCCCTTTTATCCCCCTATGCATTACGAGTGGTTTGGGTCACCCTGAGCTGCTTGGTTATTCTGTTGTACTGGTCCAAGCCCTATCTCATACAGCCGTATCAATCCCTGCTATGTACTGATGAGGACCAAAAGTCTGAAACAGGCTGTCTACATGTGGGTTTGATATGACTGTGTAAAATTTAAAGCTATATGCTTGCTATACACCAGCAGCTTTGGATGCTTATTTGGCTTACCAAGGGGGAAAAGGGGAAATTTTCATATTTAGTAGCAGTGCATTGTGGGTAACCACAAATATTCACTTATAGCTGCATTATTGCAGAGTTCCTTCTGTTTTAAAAAGGCAAATTACACCAATACAGTGTGCGGCATTGCAGGAAGTGGCGACAGTGGAACGCACAATGGAATACAGTAGAGGTGAGTCATCCCCGCCCGCTGCCTCTTATTAATAGTGGCGGCTTCCACTGTGCTTAAGCAGGAGGGGGAGTGCACATGGGGGACCAAGGTGAGGGGGGGGTTCCTGCTGAGCTTGAGCTGGAGTGCCAGTGCACATGAGGGACCCAGGTGAGGGGGGGTTCCTGCCGAGCTTAAGCTGGAGGTAGAGCACACATGGGGGACCCAGTTGAGAGGGGTCCAACCCCCCTTCCTACCGCTGTGCCCAATACCCCCTTCCTGCCCTCTACCCTCTTATGCGGCGTATGCTACGCCGCGGGTCTGCTAGTCAATCATATTCTATTAAAGCTGTTTGCAGCTAGATTTGCTGTGTAAACTATCTAAACTTTAGATAAGATATATAGACAAGTTACTTGTTATAGTTCGTTTTTCATCTCGGATCCACTTTAAGACAACCATGGATGGATAAAAATGTTTATTGAGCACACCGTTAATTATTTATGGATTGTATTTTTAGGAGCCAAGTCACATGCTTACAGCTCTTTTTGTATCTTAACTCACTTGTCCTTATTGGGTGTCTCTGGATCCTTAAATTATTGACTTTAGTCCAGCAGCCTAATCTGGAACTCCGGTCAGTTAGTATTGCTAGTTTATTCTGGAGGGGAACCATCACTAAAGTCCATGAGATGTCTGTAGCTTGGGTAGAGACAGGATCATTTTCTCCATATATATATACATACATGGCTGCCTTAGTGGTAACTTGTGAGTACTTTTACTATTACTCATATCAGCCTATGTCCAGATACTGTAACTTACCACACCTATAGACTCCCGGTATTATCTTTTGTCTTCTTGGTTCTAAGGCCTTTGATCACATCTTTTGTAGGGATGGCCTTGCTTAGGATAACTCATTATTATTATTATTGATTTATAAAGCGCCAACATATTTTGTGGCGCTGTACAAAGTAAGGAACGAACATGGGGTACATAATAATACAGACAATGGTGTACACCAATATACAAATACATAATTGGTGGCAAAATACAAAAACGATGCAAAATGCAGAATACAACAAGATACAGAATTGATAATGACAGTGATAAAAGTAACATAATGAATAAAATGTATAATGATTTCCAGGACACAAAAGGGGGAGAGAGTCCTGCCCTTGCGAGCTTACAATCTAAACTCATGGAGAAGCATGTGATCAGTTTGATCAGCTGATAGATTTGTAAAGTTCTGATTTGCTGTGATGACTTTCTGGTTTAACTACTTTGGCCTCCTGGACGAACTAGCAACGCCCAGGAGGCCATGTGCGCTGCCGCGCGCCCCCGTGGCCGATCGCGCGTGTGCACGCGCACTCCCGGCCCGTGGTTCGCTAGCCAGGCAATCAGTGAATCGGGCTATGGTGCCCGATCACTGATTGCTCTCCCCCCGAGAAAAACCGTCAGCTTCGCACGGAAGCTGAGGTTTTTCTGTTCCTATTTCCCCCGACGTCACTCTAAGCGTCCGTGTTATGCTTAGAGTGACGTCATTGTAAGCAAACTCATGGCTGCCATCTTGTGGCCAAAAAGCTAACTGCATGAAAATGCAAAAAAAAAAAAAAATAGACCAATATGTAAAAAAAAAATTTGATTTGCATCCCACCCTCCCAAAAATACCCACAGAAAATGTTTAATAATAAAAAAAAAAACCATTACAATTAAAAAAAAAACCAAACACATAAATATTTACCTAAGGGTCTAAACTTTTTAAATATCTATGTAAACATGAAATATTTCTATTTTTTTTTTTAATTATAAGCTTGTAAATAGTGATGGATGCAAAACGGAAAAAATGCACTTTTATTTCCAAGTAAAATATTGTCGCCATACATTGTGATAGGGACATAATTTAAACGGTGTAATAACCGGGAGAAATTGGCACATACAATACGTGAGTTTTAATTGTGGAGGCATGTATTATTTTAAAACTATAATGTCCGAAAACTGAGAAATAATGCATTTTTTCCGTTTTTTCCTTATTCTTCCTGTTAAAATGCATTCACAGTAAAGTGGCTCTTAGCAAAATGTACCCCCCAAAGAAAGCCTAATTGGTGGCGGAAAAAATGAGACATAGATCAGTTCATTGTGATAAGTAGTGATAAAGTTATAGGCTAATGAATGAGAGGTGAACATTGCTCGGATGCATAAAGTGAAAACGACTGAAGGCTGAAGTGGTTAATGCATGATCATGACAAGCAAATCAGAACCTTACAAATCTATCAGCTGATCAAACTGATCATCACATGCTTTTCCATGAGTTCTCCTAAGCATTGCCATCTCTAAGTGTGTCAATGGTCATGGACCTTCAAAGCAGCTGTAGAGTAGAGTGCCGCCTTTGACATGGGAAACCAGGGTTCGAACCCTGGCTAGGTTCAGTACCTATTCAGTAAGGAGTCCTTAGGCAAGACTTCCTAACACTGCAGGGTGGCCTCTTGAGTACGCCCTAGTGGCTGCAGCTCTTGAGTGCTTTGAGTCCGACAGGAGAAAAGAGCTATACAAATGTTTGGATAGGATCAGTTGTTAGCCATCAGTTAACCTCCTTGCCGGTTATCCCGAACTCAGTTCGGGGTAACCTGTGCAGGAGGATATCTCAGGCCCCGCTGGGCCGATTTGCATAATATTTTTTTTCTTGCACGCAGCTAGCACTTTGCTAGCTGCGTGCATTTACCGTTCGCCGCCGCTCGCCGCCGATTCGCCGCTAACCGTCGCGTCGCGCCCCCCTCCAGACCCCTTGCGCAGCCTGGCCAATCAGGCCAGGCAGCGCTGAGGGGTGGATCGGGATTCCCTATGACGTCCCGACGTCGATGACGTCGGTGACGTCATCCCGCCCCGTCGCCCAGGCGACCGGGGAAGCCCAGCAGGAAATCCCGTTCTCAACGGGATTTCCTGCTGACTCTGATCGCCGAAGGCGATCGGAGTGGGTGGGGGGATGCCGCCGCTTAGCGGCTATCATGTAGCGAGCCCTGGGCTCGCTACATGATTTAAAAAAAAAAATCCCCAAAAAATGTGCTGCGCTGCCTCCTTGCCGGAGGAATTAGACCGGCAAGGAGGTTAAAGCAGGGAATTTTGAATTATAATAATTGATACCAATTATTGGTCAATGTAAAACAGAAGAGTAAGCTTTCGGCCAATAAGCCTTCCAGTGGGAAAAGAGTCTGAAGAAGGATTAGTGGCCTAAAGCTTATTCTTTTTCTTGTAATTTAGCCAATTAATGTTATCATACTGATTCAAAACATCCTCATTCTTCAAACAAGGAGAATTGAATAAGGATGATACGATTTATTGCCTATTTTAACCACTTCGCATCCAGACCTTGTTTTCCCCTTATTGACCAGAGCAGTTTTGACACTTTAGCGGTGTCCCTAATCAGCAATAACTTCATCTGTATTCGTGCCACTTAACCACTTCCCGACCGCCGTATGTACAATTGGCGGCCTGGAAGTGCACCCCGCAAGGACCGCCGTATTGACAAATGGCGGCGGTCCTTGTAGGGGCATGGGCGGAGCGATCGCGTCATCCGTGACGCGATCCTCCGCCTCCGCCTGGCGTCGCTCACCCGCCGCAACATCCCGCCGGCCATACGGAAGCGCCGGCGGGATGTTAACCCGACGATCGCCGCATACAAAGTGTATAATACACTTTGTAATGTTTACAAAGTGTATTATACAGGCTGCCTCCTGCCCTGGTGGTCCCAGTGTCCGAGGGACCACCAGGGCAGGCTGCAGCCACCCTAGTCTGCACCAAGCACACTGATTTTTTACCCCCCCTGCCCCAGATCGCCCACAGCACCCATCAGACCCCCCCCTGCCCACCCCCCAGACCCCTGTTTGCACCCAATCACCCCCCTAATCACCCATCAATCACTCCCTGTCACTATCTGTCAACGCTATTTTTTTTTTATCCCCCCCCCCCTGCCCACTGCTCCCTCCTGATCACCCCCCCACCCCTCAGATTCTCCCCAGACCCCCCCCCCCAGACCCCCCCCCCATGTACTGTATGCATCTATCCCCCCTGATCACCTGTCAATCACCTGTCAATCGCCTGTCAATCGCCCATCAATCACCCCCTGTCACTGCCACCCATCAATCAGACCCTAACCTGCCCCTTGCGGGCAATCTGATCACCCCCCCCCCCCACACCAATAGATCGCCCGCAGATCCGACATCAGATCACCTCCCAAATCCATTGTTTACATCTATTCTCTCCTCTAAACACCCACTAATTACCCATCAATCACCCATCAATCACCCCCTATCACCACCTGTCACTTTTACCTATCAGATCAGACCCTAATCTGCCCCTTGCGGGCACCCAATCACCCGCCCACACGCTCAGATTGCCCTCTGACCCCCCCTTATCAATTCACCAGTGCATTAATTACATCTGTTCTTCCCAGTAATAACCCACTGATCACCTGTCAATCACCTGCCAATCACCTATCACCCATCAATCACCCCCTGTCACTGCCACCCATCAATCAGCCCCTAACCTGCCCCTTGCCGGCAATCTGATCACCCACCCACACCATTAGATTGCCCGCAAACCCGCTGTCAGATTACCTCCCAAATGTATTGTTTACATCTGTTATCTTCTCTAAACACCCACTAATTACCCATCAATCACCCCCTATCACCACCTGTCACTGTTACCTATCAGATCAGACCCTAATCTGCCCCTTGCGGGCACCCAATCACCCGCCCACACGCTCAGATTGCCCTCAGACCCCCCCCTTATCAATTCGCCAGTGCATTAATTACATCTGTCCTTCCCTGTAATAACCCACTGATCACCTGTCAATCACCTGCCAATCACCTATCACCCATCAATCACCCCCTGTCACTGCCACCCAACAAACTGCCCCTAACCTGCCCCTTGCGGGCAATCTGATCACCCACCCACACCAATAGATCGCCCGCAGATCCGACATCAGATCACAACCCAAGCGCAGTGTTTCCATCTATTCTCTCCTCTAAACACCCACTAATTACCCATCAATCACCCATCAATCACCCCCTATCACCACCTGTCACTGTTACCCATCAGATCAGACCCTAATCTGCCCCTTGCGGGCACCCAATCACCCGCCTACATGCTCAGATTGCCCTCAGACCCCCCCCTTATCAATTCGCCAGAGCAATATTTACATCTGTTCTCCCCTGTAATAACCCACTGATTACCTGTCAATCACCTATCAATCACCCATTAATCACCCCCTGTCACTGCCACCCATCAATCACCCCCTGTCACTGCCACCCATCAATCACCCGCTGTCACTGCCACCCATCAATCAGCCCCTAACCTGCCCCTTGCGGGCAATCTGATCACCCACCCACACCAATAGATCACCCGCAGATCCGACGTCCGATCACCTTCCAAGTGCAGTGTTTACATCTGTTCTCTACCCTAAACACCAACTAATTACCCATCAATCACCCCCTGTCACTGCTACCTATCAGATTAGACCCCTATCTGCCCCTAGGGCACTCAATCACCCGCCCACACCCTCAGAATGCCCTCAGACCCCAGCCCTGATCACCTCGCCAGTGCATTGCTTGCATCTATTCCCCCCTCTAATCACACCTTGAGACACCCATCAATCACCTCCTGTCAACCCCTAGCACACCTACCCATCAGATCAGGCCCTAATTTGCCCCGTGTGGGCTCCTGATCACTCGGCCAAACCCTCAGATCCCCCTCAGACCCCCTTCCGATCACCTCCCCAGTGCATTGATTGCATCTATTTTCCCCTCTAACCACCCCCTGAGACACCCATCAATCACCTCCTGTCACCCCCCAAGCACTCCTATCCATCAGATCAGGCCCAATACAACCTGTCATCTAAAAGGCCACCCTGCTTATGACCGGTTCCACAAAATTCGCCCCCTCATAGACCACCTGTCATCAAAATTTGCAGATGCTTATACCCCTGAACAGTCATTTTGAGACATTTGGTTTCCAGACTACTCACGGTTTTGGGCCCGTAAAATGCCAGGGCGGTATAGGAACCCCACAAGTGACCCCATTTTAGAAAAAAAGACACCCAATGGTATTCTGTTAGGTGTATGACGAGTTCATAGAAGATTTTATTTTCTGTCAAAAGTTAGCGGAAATTGATTTTTATTGTTTTTTTTTTCACAAAGTGTCATTTTCCACTAACTTGTGACAAAAAATAAAATCTTCTATGAACTCGCCATACACCTAACGGAATACCTTGGGGTGTCTTCTTTCTAAAATGGGGTCACTTGTGGGGTTCCTAATACTGCCCTGGCATTTTAGGGGCCCTAAACCGTGAGGAGTAGTCTAGAAAACAAATGCCTCAAAATGACCTGTGAATAGGACGTTGGGCCCCTTAGCGCACCTAGGCTGCAAAAAAAGTGTCACACATGTGGTACCGCCGTACTCAGGAAAAGTAGTATAATGTGTTTTGGGGTGTATTTTTACACATACCCATGCTGGGTGGGAGAAATTTCTATGTAAATGGACAATTGTGTGTAAAAAAAATCAAACAATTGTCATTTACAGAGATATTTCTCCCACTTAGCATGGGTATGTGTAAAAATACACCCCAAAACACATTATACTACTTCTCCTGAGTACGGCGGTACCACATGTGTGGCACTTTTTTACACCCTAAGTACGCTAAGGGGCCCAAAGTCCAATGAGTACCTTTAGGATTTCACAGGTCATTTTGCGACATTTGGTTTCAAGACTACTCCTTGCGGCTTAGGGCCCCTAAAATGCCAGGGCAGTATAGGAACCCCACAAATGACCCCATTCTAGAAAGAAGACACCCCAAGGTATTCCGTTAGGAGTATGGTGAGTTCATAGAAGATTTTATTTTTTGTCACAAGTTAGCGGAAAATGACACTTTGTGAAAAAAAAACAATTAAAATCAATTTCTGCTAACTTGTGACAAAAAAATTAAAACTTCTATGAACTCACCATACTCCTAACGGAATACCTTGGGGTGTCTTCTTTCTAAAATGGGGTCATTAGTGAAGTTCCTACACTGCCCTGGCATTTTAGGGGCCCTAAACCGTGAAGAGTAGTCTTGAAACAAAAATGACCTGTGAAATCCTAAAGGTACTCATTGGACTTTGGGCCCCTGAGCGCAGTTAGGGTGCAAAAAAGTGCCACACATGTGGTATTGCCGTACTCGGGAGAAGTAGTACAATGTGTTTTGGGGTGTATTTTTACACCTACCCATGCTGGGTGGGAGAAATACCTCTGTAAATGACAATCTTTTGATTTTTTTACACACAATTGTCCATTTACAGAGGTATTTCTCCCACCCAGCATGGGTATGTGTAAAAATATACCCCGAAACACATTGTACTACTTCTCCCGAGTACGGCGATACCACATGTGTGGCACTTTTTTGCACCCTAACTGCGCTAAAGGGCCCAAAGTCTAATGAGTACCTTTAGGATTTCACAGGTCATTTTGAGAAATTTCGTTTCAAGACTACTCCTCACGGTTTAGGGCCCCTAAAATGCCAGGACAGTATAGGAACCCCACAAATGACCCCATTTTAGAAAGAAGACACCCCAAGGTATTCCGTTAGTAGCATAGCGAGTTCATAGAAGATTTTATTTTTTGTTACAAGTTAGCAGAAATTGATTTTAATTGTTTTTTTTTCACAAAGTGTCATTTTCCACTAACTTGTGACAAAAAATAAAATCTTCTATGAACTCGCCATACACCTAACGGAATACCTTGGGGTGTCTTCTTTCTAAAATGGGGTCACTTGTGGGGTTCCTAATACTGCCCTGGCATTTTAGGGGCCCTAAACCGTGAGGAGTAGTCTAGAAAACAAATGCCTCAAAATGACCTGTGAATAGGACGTTGGGCCCCTTAGCGCACCTAGGCTGCAAAAAAAGTGTCACACATGTGGTACCGCCGTACTCAGGAAAAGTAGTATAATGTGTTTTGGGGTGTATTTTTACACATACCCATGCTGGGTGGGAGAAATTTCTATGTAAATGGACAATTGTGTGTAAAAAAAATCAAACAATTGTCATTTACAGAGATATTTCTCCCACTTAGCATGGGTATGTGTAAAAATACACCCCAAAACACATTATACTACTTCTCCTGAGTACGGCGGTACCACATGTGTGGCACTTTTTTACACCCTAAGTACGCTAAGGGGCCCAAAGTCCAATGAGTACCTTTAGGATTTCACAGGTCATTTTGCGACATTTGGTTTCAAGACTACTCCTTGCGGCTTAGGGCCCCTAAAATGCCAGGGCAGTATAGGAACCCCACAAATGACCCCATTCTAGAAAGAAGACACCCCAAGGTATTCCGTTAGGAGTATGGTGAGTTCATAGAAGATTTTATTTTTTGTCACAAGTTAGCGGAAAATGACACTTTGTGAAAAAAAAACAATTAAAATCAATTTCTGCTAACTTGTGACAAAAAAATTAAAACTTCTATGAACTCACCATACTCCTAACGGAATACCTTGGGGTGTCTTCTTTCTAAAATGGGGTCATTAGTGAAGTTCCTACACTGCCCTGGCATTTTAGGGGCCCTAAACCGTGAAGAGTAGTCTTGAAACAAAAATGACCTGTGAAATCCTAAAGGTACTCATTGGACTTTGGGCCCCTTAGCGCAGTTAGGGTGCAAAAAAGTGCCACACATGTGGTATTGCCGTACTCGGGAGAAGTAGTACAATGTGTTTTGGGGTGTATTTTTACACCTACCCATGCTGGGTGGGAGAAATACCTCTGTAAATGACAATCTTTTGATTTTTTTACACACAATTGTCCATTTACAGAGGTATTTCTCCCACCCAGCATGGGTATGTGTAAAAATATACCCCGAAACACATTGTACTACTTCTCCCGAGTACGGCGATACCACATGTGTGGCACTTTTTTGCACCCTAACTGCGCTAAAGGGCCCAAAGTCTAATGAGTACCTTTAGGATTTCACAGGTCATTTTGAGAAATTTCGTTTCAAGACTACTCCTCACGGTTTAGGGCCCCTAAAATGCCAGGACAGTATAGGAACCCCACAAATGACCCCATTTTAGAAAGAAGACACCCCAAGGTATTCCGTTAGTAGCATAGCGAGTTCATAGAAGATTTTATTTTTTGTTACAAGTTAGCAGAAATTGATTTTAATTGTGTTTTTTCACAAAGTGTCATATTCCGCTAACTTGTGACAAAAAAATAAAATCTTCTATGAACTCACCATACTCCTAACGGAATACCTTGGGGTGTCTTCTTTCTAAAATGGGGTCATTTGTGGGGTTCCTATACTGCCCTGGCATTTTAGGGGCCCTAAACCGTGAGGAGTAGTCTTGAAACGAAATTTCTCAAAATGACCTGTGAAATCCTAAAGGTACTCATTGGACTTTGGGCCCTTTAGCGCAGTTAGGGTGCAAAAAAGTGCCACACATGTGGTATCGCCGTACTCAGGAGAAGTAGTATAATGTGTTTTGGGGTGTATTTGTACACATACCCATGCTGAGTGGGAGGAAGATCTCTGTAAATGGACAATTGTGTGTAAAAAAAAATAACAAATTGTCATTTACAGAGATATTTCTCCCACCCAGCATGGGTATGTGTAAAAATACACCCCAAAACACATTACACTACTTCTCCTGAGTACGGCAATACCACATGTGTGGCACTTTTTTGCAGCCTAACTGCGCTAAGGGGCCCAAAGTCCAATGAGCACCTTTAGGCTTTACAGGGGTGCTTACAATTTAGCACCCCCCAAAATGTCAGGACAGTAAACACACCCCACAAATGACCCCATTTTGGAAAGTAGACCCTTCAAGGTATTCAGAGAGGGGCATGGTGAGTCCGTGGCAGATTTCATTTTTTTTGTCGCAAGTTAGAAGAAATGGAAACTTTTTTTTTTTTGTTTTGTTTTGTCACAAAGTGTCATTTTCCGCTTACTTGTGACAAAAAATAATATCTTCTATGAACTCACTATGCCTCTCAGTGAATACTTTGGGATGTCTTCTTTCCAAAATGGGGTCATTTGGGGGGTATTTATACTATCCTGGAATTCTAGCCCCTCATGAAACATGACAGGGGGTCAGAAAAGTCATAGATGCTTGAAAATGGGAAAATTCACTTTTTGCACCATAGTTTGTAAACGCTATAACTTTTACCCAAACCAATAAATATACACTGAATGGGGTTTTTTTTATCCAAAACATGTTTGTCCACATTTTTCGCGCTGCATGTATACAGAAATTTTACTTTATTTGAAAACTGTCAGCACAGAAAGTTAAAAAAATCATTTTTTTGCCAAAATTCATGTCTTTTTTGCTGAATATAATAAAAAGTAAAAATCGCAGGAGCAATCAAATAGCACCAAAAGAAAGCTTTATTAGTGACAAGAAAAGGAGCCAAAATTCATTTAGGTGGTAGGTTGTATGAGTGAGCAATAAACCGTGAAAGCTGCAGTGGTCTGAATGGAAAAAAGTGGCCGGTCCTTAAGGGGTAGAAAGCCCGAGGTCCTTAAGTGGTTAAAGAGAATCTGTATTGTTAAAATCGCACAAACGTAAACATACCAGTGCGTTACGGGACATCTCCTATTACCCTCTGACACAATTTCGCCTTTCCTCGCCGCATTAAAAGTGGTTAAAACAGTTTTAAAAAGTTTGTTTATAAACAAACAAAATGGCCACCAAAACAGGAAGTAGGTTGATGTACAGTATGTCCACACATAGAAAATACATCCATACACAAGCAGGCTGTATACAGCCTTCCTTTTGAATCTCAAGAGATTATTTGTGTGTTTCTCTCTCCCTGCAGTTCTCATGCACTGAAGTTTCAGGCTGCTCATTTCTTCCTGCAAACAGCCTTGCCCTTGTCTGTAATTCTTCAGTATGTGAAAGCCCAGCCAGCTCAGAGGACGATGTATCCAGCTTGTAAAAGATAAGAGAGAAGAGAGAAGCTGCTCTAATCCTAAATAACACACAGGCAGTGTGCATACAGGGGCCTGGAAGGGGGAGTTCACTGCAGAACCAGAACACTGAAGAACTTGGCAGCCTTCCAGACACAGGCTGACAAGTCTGACAAGAGAGAGATAAGTTGATTTATTACAGAGATGGTGATAGTAGAACGTGCTGCAGTTAGCCAGAACACATTAGAATAGCCTTTTGAACTTGTAGGATGATAAAAAACAGGATGCAATTTTTGTTACGGAGTCTCTTTAAATTATCTATATATCGTTTTTTTCAAGACAAACTAAGCTTTTATTGGGGGTATTTGGTACGAAGTAAAATGTTCCTCTCTATGCATTTTAATGGGAAAAAGTGGGAAATTTTTTTTAAAAATGCATTGTTGCTCAATTTTGACCAATTCCTGTTTGGAAATAAAAAGTGCGATTAACATAAAAACTGTGCCGCCAGTTAAAGTCGCCCCAGTATAGATATCCAGATGTGTCCCCAGTATCACCGCCTCCCCCAGTATAGTCAGATGTGTCCCCAATATCAGCCCCCTAGCATAGCCACATGTGTCCCCTGCGTTTGACAGCCCCAAAATAGATTGACAGACGCACCCCCAGGAATAGTGCCCCTCTTTATAGCCATATGTGTCCCCGGATCAGGATTAACCCCATTATGGCCAGATGTACACCCAGGATTAGTGCTACCCCCCCCCCCCCATTATAGCCAAATGTGCCCCCAGTATATGATTACTGCCCCCCCAGTTGCCCAGATGCACCAAATTAGTAAATCCCCCCTCCCCTTAGTCAATTAGAAGCCCCCCAACAAATATGTAACCCCCCTTTTATTTATCCTACCCCCACCCCCCAGGATCGATAGCCAGATGCCCCCCCCCATGAGGCAGCCCCCTCCGTGCAGAAATCCTAAAAAAAATCCAACAGCAAGCAGCCTCACTCACCTACCTCATTCCTGCGACTGTCTTGAAGCCCGATCCTCTGCTCTCCGCTCTGCAGTCAGCCGCATATTGTCGGTAACCCGGGTCCCGGTTTGATGACGTCATCAAGCCGGGACCCGGGTTTCCGGCAATATGCGGCTGAATGCAGAGCGGTGATCGGAGGATCAGGCTTCAGGATCGTCGCAGGAACGAGGTAGGTGAGTGAGGCTGCTTGCTGGATGATTTTTTTTAATATTTGTGTGCCGAGGGGGACAGATGAAGGATCGCTGCAGTTCACTACTGCAGCGATCATTCATGGGAGGGGGGTGGACTGATTGACCAAAAGGGAACATGTTCCCTTTCACCAATTAGTATTGCAGCTGACAGTGCCGGAGGGTGCGCTCTGAAGCGCACCCGACCGTGCACAGCAGGGCTGCAGCCAGGTCAGTATATCTACGTCACTGTGGCTTGGAGGGTGCCACAGCTGACGTAGATATACTGTAGTGGTGGGGAAAGTGGTTAACCTCCTTGCCGGTCTAATTTCCACGGCCCTGCGGCCGTGGGAACGTTTTTTGCATTTTTTTTTTATCATGTAGCTAGCCTAGCGCTAGCTACATGATGCCCCCCTCCCTGCGGCATCCCTCCCACCCCTCCGATCGCCGCCGGTGCACTCACCCATAAGGAAATCCCATTCTGAACGGGATTTCCTTTAGGGCTTCCCCCATCACCATGGCGACGATCGTGATGACGTCACCGACGTCATCGATGTCGTGACGTCAGCGGGAGTCCCGATCCACCCCTCAGCGCTGCCTGCCACTGATTGGCCAGGCTGCGCACGGGGTCTCGGCGGGGGGGGGCCCACTAACGCAGCGGGTAGCGGCGAATCGGCAGCGAGCGGCGGCGATCGCAGGTAACATGCAGCAAGCAAAGTGCTTGCTGCGTGATTTAAAAAAAAATATGTAAATCGGCCCAGCAGGGCCAGAGCAATCCTCCACGGCGGGTTACCCCAAGCTCAGCTCGGGATAGCCGGCAAGGAGGTTAAAAGGCCTGTGTGTCTCCTTGAAACTTGAAAGTGTTAGGTATGCTTATTCGAATTTCCGTGGAATTGAAATTTCCACACTTCTGTTTTCTGATTGGCATTTCCAATTGGAATTTGGAAAATGGAATTCGGAAAGCAGAAATCAGAATTTTGTGGAAATCCGATTTACAGCAACTTGGTAATTTTAGCCCAATCACAGAATTCGGAAGCATTGCACCAATCAGAGAATGCAGAATTTGTCTGCAAAAATTGGATCACCACGGTAATTTTTGACCTCAAGACTGATTTTCCATTTTTCCAAGTTTCGTTTTTCTAATTTCTTTTTTCATTTTTTGCATTGTCTGATGCAAAAAATGACTAATAAAATACTTCTGAAAAATCTGAAAAATTGCAATTCAGAAAATGGAAAATCGGAAATCGAAAAATGGAAAATCGGAAGAAACGGAAATTGGCATTGGCGAAAATTGGAATTTCCAGGGAAGTGTCGACTTGAAAGTGTTGTCAAGATAAAATTTATCAAAATGACAATATAATATCCTCATATGGCAATTGCAATCGAACACTTGCACAATTGAACGTTTGATAGTTTACCTCATGTGTAAAATCTAATTTTGAATTCACTAAGGTGTTATGTATTTATTGAATGTTTTATCAATAAAATGTTTAAAAAATCTATAACACATTAGTAAATTTAAAATTATATTTGACCCATGCGGTAAATTATCAAACATTCGATACAGTGTTTGATAAAGCTTAGTGAATTGAGACCAATATCTTTTCATGGCAGTATAATAACGCTCGTCCCCCTGGCTCGATGTCTAGGCCTAATACTGGACTCGAGTCTCTCATTCAAACCACACATTGACAAACTAGGTATCCTACTCTTGTCATCCCCACCTAAAAAACCATCTCCTACGTCTGCTCTTTTCTCACACAGGACACTACCAAACTTCTGGTGCATGCCCTGATTATTTCACAACCAGACTATTGCAACTCTCTGCTCTGCGGACTCACTGGCAAACGGAGGGGGCTATTCCGGGTGTCTGGAACCTCCCCCCCTGCGCTGAGCTGTGTATTCAACAAGGGAGGCCCGCATAATATAAACAGCCTCATTCTCCCTCCCTTCTTACTTCTGGCGCCTCCCTCCAGCTAATAGAATGAGAGAGGCAGCCGAGCTTCCCCCACAAGAAGATGCAGCCTGCAGTGAGAGAATGTTGATTCTGGAGTCCCAGACTCTCCACAGCACAGAAGTGTCAGACATGATGCAATTAGAGGGCAGGCAACCTGGTAAATATGCACAGCATGATGCAGAGCTTGCCTGGACTCAGGGTCCGTGGACAAACATCTGTCTGGTCTCTCCCCATTGTTATAATGACTGCATGTGTGGATAAGGTGTTAAACAAGCTGAAAAGTTTTTGACAGTCCCTAGACTCCAGGAGGGCTTCTTTCTGACTTGTGTGAGAGACTGTCAGGGACAGGAGTCCTATTACAGGCAAGTAGCCTGTCTGATGTGGGACTGCAATACAGATAAGCTCTCTGCTCCTTCTCAGGCTATTCTCAATTTCTCTCCACTCCTTCTCTCTCTGGGCTAGTGCAACGCCAAAATGACAATAGCAATCGCTAGCGATTTGTGAGTGTGATTTTGTGAAGCGATTTTTCAGAGCGATTTTTGAATGAATCGCTCAAAAACATGCTACATGCTGTATACCTGCGATTTTGAAAAAGTCACAACGCTGCTGTGGGAACACTGTCATAGGGTAACATTAGCCAAGCGCTTTTCAAATCACTGTTGATTTGAAAAATGCTCAGAAGCACTCTTGGTGTGCACCAGCCTCCTTCATTCACCTTTGTTTCCCTCTTCCCCTAGTGCTGGGTGTCTTCTTGTCATACAGGAAAGCTAAATAAAAGTGCAATCCTGGTGAGACAAAATATTATTATTTAGTATTTATATAGTGCCGCCATCTTCCGCAGATGCATATATCCCTGCATCATATGGGTATCGCTTGCGCTATGTGACACTATGTGGCATATTCCACTGAATTGTCCAAACTAAGTCTATCTCCCGTTCCTCTCTCGGGGAGTTGTTCCAGCGCTGTCCCCTGTTCAAATTTGCTGCTACCAGAAGCCCTCAGAAACACTCGTGTCCTTGAGTACTTCCAAAGATAGGCAGCTCCGTAATACGCCAGCGCACTTTTGTGCATGGGCAGTATGGAGCCACCTGTATTCGGAAGCACTCGGGGACATAAGTGCTTCTGGATCTTTCAGGAATCCTGCCCTTAAAAATCCTGCGTTTGCCCCTGGTACCCACCAACCGTTTAGCCCCATTACAGTCCATCATCAACTCTGCTGCATGACTCATCCACCTCTCCTCCTGCTTCTCAAGTCCTATCCCCCTCTGTCAGTCCCTTCACTGGCTGCCAGTTACACAAAGGAAACAATTCATAATCCTGATTCTCGCCTGCAAAGCTCTCCACAACTTAGCTCCTTCTTATTTAAATAACTTTATTTCCACATACCTTCCAACACGCAATCTCCACTCTACTAACAATAATCTCCTATCTTCTTCTCTAGTCACCTCTTCTCACACCTGCTTACACTTATCTCAATCCTCTCCCCTCCTCTGAAACTCCCTCCCTCAACACATCTGCCACTTACCCTTATAGATGCAACCTGAAAACTCACCTCGTTAAGCAAGCATGCTTAGGATACTTCAGTCAGTGGCCACCATTTTTTATAATCTCATACACAGCTTCCCTTTACCTATTGTCCTATTCTTTAAACCTTTAAACTGTAAGGCCTTTTGACCAGGTCCATCTTCCCCTTCTGTCTCTCAATGCTGTGTATTATGTGCACATACTGTATCTTCAACCCTTGTGTAAAATCTGTAGTTGATTGCATCAGCTGTAACCCACCATTGTCTTGTATTGTTAACTGTTGTATTGTTTATTTTGTATCGTTACTCCCTGTATTCAGAACCACGGAAGATGATGGCGCTTAAAGCGGTATCGTCACCATAAAAATCAAATTTCAACAGCAACTGGTATGAGTGTATTAAGTGATAAGGATGCTAATCCTGCATTCAAAACTTTCAAAACTTTTTCTGCTGTTATGATTTGAAGTTATCACACACTTAAGGAACACTGGCCCTTTAGTAGTCGTGCCAAAGAATTGCATGCTGGGGGTTCTTTTTATCTATAATCTATTCCTCATCTTCCCTTTATTTCCCTGCCAGCTTCTTATCTGAAACCTGATCCCCTACTCACTTGTGTTTACAAGCAAGGCTGAGGTGACTCAGCGATTGGAGGAGACAAGAAAAAAAGTAAAGGGCAGAAATGACATCACGAGTTAGCCTTAACTGTGGGCAAAAGACATGGCCCCCACCAGGAACAGAATTCTCGTAATTTACTATATAACATTCACTGAAACCAAAACGTGGACAGTATAATACATGTGTTATGTAAGTAGATCAAGCATTTATCTACTTATGTATGTGTTTTTTTTCCCTGGCATAGTATGGCTGATCGTACCGCTTTAATAAATCAATGATAATAAAAAGAAAAAGCGTAAGCTTTCAGCTAATTCCATCTGCCACCCAGAGAGTGCTTTTGAAAATAAAGGAATTCCTGAGAACTCCTCTTGAGGAAATGGACTAGTCTATAGGAATAGTTTGAAGAAGGTTTATTACCTGAAAATTTACTCCTTTTATTTTAAGTTCATAAATTATATCACCCTGATTTAAATATTCCTGTTTCAACTAATAGCTAACATGGCACAATACAATACTTGTTTTTAGAGTGAAACACTAAGGGCCTGAGGCCACTAACACAGCTGTGTCTGCCTCTGTCTGCTTTTCAGCATCGGTAACATTGATGTGTAACTGAAAAGTGGTCACAACTGCATTAGTGGTCTCAGCCCCTAAATAAAAACAGGGATGGTCGTAGTCAGCCAACTTCGCTACGCTGGAACTAAGCGTAGTTTTATGCAATTACGCTTCGCCAAACTACAGCTTCGAAATCAAATATTCGCTTCATATGCATTTTGTAGACTACGCGTTAAAATACGCAATTACGCGTAGTGTGAAGCGTAGTGTGTGCGGATACTTATGCCCGTATGCAGAAAGTTTTACGCATTAATTTATCTTTTAAATGGAAACTCTTCTATGCGTACATTCCCCTTTCCAATACGTAAATTTGTAAGCATACAAGCGCACGCAGAAAATTAGACGCGAGTACCGCATTCATAGTTCACTACGCAATGCACATGTTAGCTACGCGTAGGGAGTTAGTAGAAGGAACACCGCTCTACCCCACCAGTGGATAGTTGTGCTGGACCAGGTTAGCAAGACCTCAGAGATACTCCAACAGAAGGAAGGTCCGCACCAATTCACCACGAATCCTCTTTATTATTAGGACGTATCCAGTATTAAAACATCACATCTCAAGCTGACATGTTTCGGACCTACTGGTCCTTAATCATAGCTGAGTTCACATGGAAAACTTTTGACACATTAATACACACCCGGTCTAAAGCTCCACCCCCCGCCCACCTCCATGGGGGCGGTCTCACCCCGGAGGGCGGAGCCAGGATACAGGTCAGTTCTAAAAGGTGCATAAAATTTAAAACAATACGACAAAGTGTGTCATTGTACATAATAAAACAGAGTAAAAAAAATGTCAAAAAATTGTTCTCATAAATGAGATCAATAAAAAGAGTAAAGCAGTAATACAGGCAGACACTGGAAAACAGGGAGAAATAAAAGGGACACACACCATCATAGGCCAATAGAGGGATGAATGAGGTCACTGTGTTGTGAGACTCACATCCCACCTAGCATTCAAGCCTCGAGGGGCTCTAGTGTCCAGTTTAAATATCCACATAGCTTCTCTCCTAAGTAAACACCTATAAAGATCCCCACCCCGTTTGGATGGAAACACTCTCTCTATGCCCTGGAATTGGAAACCAGTCATATTCCCACTATGTACCTCCCTGAAATGTTTCGCAACATTAGAGACATTGGTGGTAAGCCACCCTTGACCCAGGTAGTGTTCCGCTACCCTTTGCCTAAGCGGCCTAGTAGTACATCCAACATACTGAATGGAACATACACTACACGTGATTAAATAGATCACGTCCTTGGTTCCACAGTTAATAAACTGTTTGATTGGAAAACTACGGCCGCTAACGGAAGAGACAATAGATCTTGTTTTCGTATGCACATGGCAGTATCGACATGTAGAAACACTGCATCTAAACGAACCTGTCAGGGAAAGTCACGTGTTTGGGTGTTGCGTTGATTCAAACATGCTTGGGGACAAAAGTTTGGCAAGAGTGGGTGCTCGTCGGCTGGCCATTCTGACACCTTCATTGATGATCGGACGTAGGCCTGCATCAGCCTTGAGTATGGGTAAGTACTTAGTGACAATGCCTATGACCTCTTTGTACTCTGACGAAAAGGTGGTTACAAATGTGGGTTTCGGACTAGTGGCCCCCCTAATTGAGGGAGCATGTACCAGATCTGATCTGGGTACGCGTAGTGGTCGTAAGCTACGCGTAGCTGTACTTCGCTACGAGTAAATTCGTAAGCGTAGTTTTGAAACATCACCTACGAACTACGATGCGTAAATTCGCACTGACGCAGTTTCTGCTCATCCCTGAATAAAAATGTAAAATAGCATAGATAATGAAACTATATAAAAAATAATGCCGTTACTTACCAACCTTATAATGCCTTGTACCCTGTGATTCACTGTGCTGACAGTCACAATGGAGATCTGTAATAGAGGATAGGTATACCTGAGTGAGCAAGGCTATCTGGAAATACAATATGAAAAATGACGTCACAACAATAACTCAATTCATTGAGGTTCTCAGTGCTGGTGAACCCCAAACAGCATTGAGGGTCATAAGCAATACTACAAACCTAGCATAATAAGTCATTTTTAAATGAATGTAGGAGAACCCAGGTTAAAAATGTTCGCACTGCAGACGTGTGCGCACAATAGCAATTTCACTACTACTGTTTACCTAATTTCCTACACTTCTAGCAATCCTTGCTATGTACTGATATAACCTGCATGATGTTTGCAGACACCTTTTAGCACAAGATTTATAAATAATCCAAGACTACTTTGCAGGTTCTCATATATCATTTTCTGAAAAAGCTTTAGTAAAGCAGATCTAATGACCGCATGAGATCAGATGCCCATAGTCTGCTTCTCTTCAATATACTGACCTGTGTTATACATCAACCTATACGCTGAGCTGGCTTTGTGGTCGGCTTTTCAGACAGTGGGTTTCTTAAATAGTAGGTGTTAGTAGTGGTATTAACACCCATCCTATGTGTTACTTTCTGGAAATGTGTATCATATTTCCACTTCCTTTCCCACATCTCATCAGAAAATAGCTCACATGAACATACTTAGAAGAAAATTGTATTGGTTTTCCAAATTATTCTTTAAAATTTTCAAGAACTTCATTATGATAAGAAAAAAGGTCAAATCCCCAGTTCAAGCAAAGTTTTTTTCATAAGCATTTAATAGAAAATTATTTTTTATGCATCATTTTTTCCCTACACATTTCATTAAGTAGTAATCTTTGCATGACCGAAATGTTAATTAAGATAGTTTTTTGACCTACCCCCATTTTATAATATGGAAGCACTTATTTTTAATATCCAGTCGTCAAAGGACCTCTGTGAGCAATTTGCCCGCTTCTTCTCAGGCAAAATCTCTGCTATCCGGTTCGCCATCCAACTTACAGCTTCTGAGCCTAATATAGGGTCAAATAACATTAGCAGAGACAACATAACACCTTGGTCAAACTTCAAGGAAATTGATGAAGAAGTCACATCAAGCATCCTCCTTCAACTTCACCAAACTACCTGTGACCTGGATCCTGGCCCAACACAGTTCATGTTGAAATGCCTGACCTGTTTATATCAGTATTCCCCAGAATTGTAAATTGTTCCTTACAATCGGGGATATTTTTCATGCTTTATTAAAGGAAGCAAGCATCAGCCTCTCCTCAAAAAACCTTCACTGCACCCAGATGCAATGACCATCTACAGACCAGTCTCTAACCTTCCCTTTCTGGGGAAGGTGATTGAAAAAGCTGTATACCACCAGAAACGGGAATCTTACAAAACAATATTTATGACCTATTCCAGTCCGGCTTCAGGAAAAATCACAGCACTGAATTGGCCCTCATCCAAATCTGTAACCACCTGCTCATGGCAAGAGACAGAGGAGAGTGCTCTATCCTGATACTGCTAGACCTTTCTGCAGCCTTTGATACATATGACCATGACATCTTGATAAGCAGGATACATGAATACTGCTGCATTGATGGCATAGTTCTCCAGTGGTTCCAATTCTTCTTGAGTGGCAGAACCCAAAAAGTGTCTATGGGCAGTGCTGCTCATCCAGATTCCGGATATCCGGGTAACCCGGATATCTGACCTTTTTTCAGCTATCCGACCGGATTCAGATTCCAGATACCTGGGCTCAAATCCGGATAGCTATCTGCGGATAGTTGCCAAGAAATCCGGATATCCGCGGATATCCGAATATTGAGATACTGTAACTAAGTAGATTATGTCCAGGATGTCATTGAGCCAATCAGAAGGCTCTCAGCATAAGCCCTAGCAACCAATCACAGAGGGGAACCCTGGCCAGCCACTCCTGACCTCATTGAGCCAATCAGAGGGCTCCCAGCCTAAGCCCTAACACCCAATCACAGAAGGGAACCCTGGCCAGCCCCCCCTGTGGGTGCCATGATGAGAAATCTCGTCCTGTGTGACTGCAGTGCTCAGTCACTGAGAGACATGCTCCAGTCCTGCTGGCCTAGCAAGTGCTATATACAGTGATAAACCTAAAGCTGTTCAGTGATTAACCCTTCACTATCGCTACACTATTGTTGTATTGTTAATTAGCTTGATTTCATTGTGTGACAGTCAGAGTGTGTGCTGCAGGGCTGCTGCAAGCAGCGGCTATCTGTCTGTGTGTGTGCTGTGCCTGTGCACAGACCAGGCCAGCTGCTGCCTGTGCTAGCCTTAGCTACAGTATAGGTTAGGTTAGGGATTAGGGAATAGGATTAATGTGTTATTGTGTAGTTAGTACTTTAGTACTGCAGTCAGTGATAGTACTTGTTAGAGTAGTAGCACTACTGTGTTAGCTTACTACAGAACTGCTGTGCTGTGAGCAGTGCCAGTTTGACAGTTAGTGTGCATTAGTGTCTTCTCCTTTGCTGTCTGACTGTCACTCGGCATGTGGCCCTTGGCACGTGGCCCTTAGCACTTGGCACGTGTCGCGTGGCACTTGGCATGTGGCACTTGGCACGTGGCACTTGGCACTTTGCACTTTGCATGTGGCACTTGGCACTTGCCACTTGGTACTTTGCACTTGGCACTCTGCACTTTGCGCTTTGCACTTGGCACTTTGCACTTTGCACCTTCTTCAGGCATACTTCCAGATGTTAACTGAAGTAAAACACTGATGCAGGTCATCAACCTCAAATGTTTTACTTCAGCTAACATCTGCAAATATGCCTGAAAAAGGGGACTGGATCCCTGAAATCTTTCATAATGTAACTTGAATCAAGTTACTTGATCAATTAGCCATTAATGGTATTACATTTACAAAACTTTGTTTTATCTACCTACATAATTTGTTTGGCTAACATGTTACAGAAACGTTTTTGCTACTATTTTATAATTAATTTTAAAAGTAACATTTTGTGAAATGTGTGTGTGTATGTATATATATATATATATATATATATATATATATATATATATATATATATATATATATATATATATATATATATACAGTATAGACCAAAAGTTTGGACACACCTTCTCATACAAAGAGTTTTCTTTATTTTCATGACTATGAACATTGTAGATTCACACTGAAGGCATCCAAACTATGAACTAACACATGTGGAAGTATAGTACATAACCAAAAAGTGTGAAACAGCTGAAAATATGTCATATTCAAAGCAAAAGGTAGCCACTTTTTGCTTTGATTACTGCTTTGCACACTCTTTTATTATTATTATTATTATTTTTTTTTTTTTTTAATTTATATAGCGCCAACATATTCCGCAGCACTTTACAAAGCACAATAAGACGACAAGAGGAACATAGATACAACTAACAAATGTACAGCAGAGTTCCAAGCAGCACAAATACTGTTACAAGAACAGTAAACATTAGGAGGATGACCCTGCCCTTGCGAGCTTACAATCGAATGGGTTGTGGAGGACATACTAGATAAGGGGGTGGAGGATGGATGAGGCAGTGATTCTTTGCCTCTGATTACATTGTGACAGAGAAGTAAATAAGGGCTATAGAATGTTATAAGCTTGTCTGAAAAGGTGTGTTTTAAGAGTGCGTTTGAAGATGTCCAGGTTTGGAGCATGACATACAGGCTGTGGAAGAGAGTTCCAGATAAGGGATGATGCTCGTGTAAAGTCCTGGATGCGAGCATGAGAGGAGGTGATCAGCTTAGAGGCCAGGAGAATTTCTTGGGAGGAGCGAAGGTTGCGGGAGGGACAATATCTTGAGATTAGTGAGGAGATGTATGGAGGAGACAACTCGTGGAGGGCTTTGTATGTTAGAGTCAGGAGTTTGAACTGGATCCTCTGGGTAATGGGTAACCAGTGGAGAGAACGGCACAGTGGGGCTGCATCGGAAGAGCGTGTGGAAAGGTGAATGAGGCGGGCCGCTGAATTTAGAAGGGATTGGAGAGGTGCTAGCCTGTTTTTTGGTAGGCCACAGAGCAGGGTGTTGCAGTAGTCTAGGCGGGAGACGATTAAGGCATGAACAAGCATTTTGGTGGCTTCTTGTGTGAGGAAGGGACGGATACGGAATATATTTTTGAGCTGGAAATAGCAGGTGGTGGTTAATGAGGCAATGTGAGGTTTAAAGGAGAGCTCTGAGTCAAGTATAACCCCCAAGCAGCAGGCCTTAGTGGTTGAGGTTATTGGGGTGTTGTCTACCATCAGTAGCGTAGCTAGAGATCATGGGGCCCCATAGCAAAACATTCATGGGGCCCTCAGATGGAGGCACTCTTAAGCTATGCCACCTGCCTCTACCTAGTGTTGGGCGAACAGTGTTCGCCACTGTTCGGGTTCTGCAGAACATCACCCTGTTCGGGTGATGTTCGAGTTCGGCCGAACACCTGATGGTGCTCGGCCAAACCGTTCGTCCACATGGCCGAACTAAGAGCGCATGGCCGAACGTTCCCCGAATGTTCGGCTAGCGCTGTGATTGGCCGAACGGGCCACGTGGTTCGGACCCGAACGCGCTCTGATTGGCCGAACGGGTCACGTGGTTCGGACCCCGAACGCGCTCTGATTGGCCGAACGGGTCACCTGGTTCGGCCCGAACGCGCTCTGATTGGCCGAACGGTCACGTGGTTTGGGTAAATAAATACCCGAACCACGTCATATCTCCGCCATTTGTCTGTGGGTTTAGCTTTGGGTAGGCAGGCAGGGTAGTTCACGCTCCAGCCACGCTAGCCAGGGTCCCCCCAGTCATTGTGTGTCGCTGCTGGGAACAGTAGTACACCGCTCGCTCAGCCACACTATATAGCATTGTGTGTACTGCCACTGTGCACCTCGCTCAGCCACGCTATATATAGCATTGTTTACTGCCACTGTGTGTACACGGCTCAGCCAGACTATATAGCATTGTGTGTACTGCCACTGTGTGTACACGGCTCAGCCAGACTATATAGCATTGTTTACTACCACTCTGTGTACACCGCTCAGCCAGACTATATAGCATTGTGTGTACTGCCACTCTGTGTACACCGCTCAGCCAGACTATATAGCATTGTGTGTACTGCCACTGTGTGTACACCGCTCAGCCAGACTATATAGCATTGTGTGTACTGCCACTGTGTGTACACCGCTCAGCCAGACTATATAGCATTGTGTGTACTGCCACTCTGTGTACACCGCTCAGCCAGACTATATAGCATTGTTTACTGCCACTGTGTGTACACGGCTCAGCCAGACTATATAGCATTGTGTGTACTGCCACTCTGTGTACACCGCTCAGCCAGACTATATAGCATTGTTTACTGCCACTCTGTGTACACCACTCAGCCAGACTATATAGCATTGTGTGTACTGCCACTCTGTGTACACCGCTCAGCCAGACTATATAGCATTGTTTACTGCCACTCTGTGTACACCGCTCAGCCAGACTATATAGCATTGTTTACTGCCACTCTGTGTACACCGCTCAGCCAGACTATACAGCATTGTGTGTACTGCCACTCTGTGTACACCGCACAGCCAGACTATATAGCATTGTGTGTACTGCCACTCTGTGTACACCGCTCAGCCAGACTATATAGCATTGTTTACTGCCACTCTGTGTACACCGCTCAGCCAGACTATATAGCATTGTGTGTACTGCCACTCTGTGTACACCGCTCAGCCATGCTATATAGCATTGTTTACTGCCACTGTGTGTACACGGCTCAGCCAGACTATATAGCATTGCTTACTGCCATGTGTGTACACGGCTCAGCCAGACTATATAGCATTGTGTGTACTGCCACTCTGTGTACACCGCTCAGCCAGACTATATAGCATTGTGTGTACTGCCACTGTGTGTACACCGCTCAGCCAGACTATATAGCATTGTTTACTGCCACTCTGTGTACACCGCTCAGCCAGACTATATAGCATTGTGTGTACTGCCACTCTGTGTACACCGCTCAGCCAGACTATATAGCATTGTGTGTACTGCCACTGTGTGTACACCGCTCAGCCAGACTATTTAGCATTGTGTGTACTGCCACTCTGTGTACACCGCTCAGCCAGACTATATAGCATTGTTTACTGCCACTCTGTGTACACCGCTCAGCCAGACTATATAGCATTGTGTGTACTGCCACTCTGTGTACACCGCTCAGCCAGACTATATAGCATTGTTTACTGCCACTCTGTGTACACGGCTCAGCCAGACTATATAGCATTGTGTGTACTGCCACTCTGTGTACACCGCTCAGCCAGACTATATAGCATTGTTTACTGCCACTCTGTGTACACCGCTCAGCCAGACTATATAGCATTGTGTGTACTGCCACTCTGTGTACTCTGCTCACCCAGACTATATAGCATTGTTTACTGCCACTCTGTGTACACCGCTCAGCCAGACTATATAGCATTGTGTGTACTGCCACTCTGTGTACACCGCTCAGCCAGACTATATAGCATTGTGTGTACTGCCACTCTGTGTACACCGCTCAGCCAGACTATATAGCATTGTGTGTACTGCCACTGTGTGTACACCGCTCAGCCAGACTATATAGCATTGTTTACTGCCACTCTGTGTACACCGCTCAGCCAGACTATATAGCATTGTGTGCACTGCCACTCTGTGTACACCGCTCAGCCAGACTATATAGCATTGCTTACTGCCACTGTGTGTACACGGCTCAGCCACACTATATAGCATTGTGTTTACTGCCACTCTGTGTCTGCTGGGATCAGTAGAACACCGCTCACCCGCCACTGTATAGCATTGTGCTCTGTGTCGCTGCTGGCAATAGTGGTACACCGCTCACCCACCACTGTATAGCATTTCTGTACTGCCACTGTACTGCTGCCAGTCAGCGTGTACTTTAAGGATAAGTGAAATGAGGAAAAAATCCGGTGAAAGAGGGAGGGGCAAGGGAAGAGGTGTTTCCCCTGACGGTTCACGTACAGGCCACAGGGGAGCACCCAAGAAAACCCACTCAATACCGCCCATGTTGTCCAGGACAACAACCCTCACAGATCCAAAAGAACAGGACCAGATAATTACTTGGATGACCTCTCAAGCGTCCAGAAGTGGGTTAAGCAGCACCAGCACATCACGCACGAGGTCCGAGTCCTCAGCCAGTTACAAGGAGCCAGTGGGCACAAAGCTGACACAACCGGCAGCAACACCACGCACACAACTGCCAGATAACCAGTCCGATGAATTACCTCAGGACACAATGGGGTATTCGCAGGAGCTATTCCCAGGCCAAAAAACTTCCACCTTTGAAAGGTCAATGGAGGAACAGCCAGAAATGTTGTGCCCGGATTCACAACCATTAACTGTGGGAAATGCACCGCGCACTGAAATACAACAAGGCGAGTCCGAGGACTTTGAAACCCAAATCCCAGAGCAAGTTGGGCAGAAGGGGTTGCAATTGCAGGAGGTCGGCCGAGAAGCTCTGGAAGACGACGTTGGAGTGAGCTGCGCAGAGGTTGTTCTGGGGAGCTCTACTCCACGGCGGCGGCCCCCCACAATGACATATGACGAGTTTGAGGAGATGGAAGAGGAGGGTATGGACAATGTGGACATAGACCCAGATTTTGTTTGTGAACAAGAACTTCGCCGTCGTAGCAGCAGCACAGATGAGTCTGTTGAAGAACCCACTGCTGCACGAGTTCGCCTTGTGCCACAAGGTAGGCGGCGCGCAATTTCAGGCACCACAAGCGTGGAAGTTCAAGTGAGAGGCAAAAGAGGCGCAAACAGAAATCGCCAGCAAGGCAGATGCTCCAAAGTCTGGGCTTTCTTTGAAGACTGCACTGAGGATGTTACCATGGTGATTTGCAAGGTGTGCAAGACCCGCCTGAGCAGGGGGAAAAGTATTAACAACCTCTCCACCACCAGCATGAGCCGCCACATGCTATCCAAACATCCCACTCTGTGGGCAAACGCGTCAGGACAGGGTACCAGCAACAACACTGCCTCCCTTGGGTTCACCAGACTCACCACCAGACCCGCCTCAGCAGCAGCAGTAGCCCAGCCATTGCGTGGTTCACAACATTCACAAACATCAGACGACGCTGACACTGTCACTTTCCGGAGTAGTGCTCTTGAGGTCTCCCAGTGTTCATCAAACACAACAACCAACAGCCCTTCAGTGTGCAGCCCTACTGTTCAGTTGTCTGTCTCGGAGATGTTTGAGCGCAAGAGGAAATTGCCAGCAAATGACCCCCGGGCCGTGGCAGTAGCAGCCAGCATAGCCAAGCTTCTGGCCTGCGAAATGCTGCCATATCGAGTGGTGGAGACAAAGAGCTTCAAGGGCATGATGTCAGTGGCCATCCCACGTTACGTGGTTCCCAGCCGCTACCACTTTGCGCGCTCTGCAGTGCCTGAGTTGCATGAGCACGTGGTCAGCAAAATAACCCGAAGCTTGAAGAATGCCGTTGCCTGCAAGGTTCACCTCACCACTGACACCTGGACGAGTGCGTTCGGCCAGGGTCGATACATCTCCCTTACCGCGCACTGGGTGAACCTTGTGGAGCCTGGCAGCGATTCCTCACCTGCTACGGCGCAGGTGTTGCCCACGCCGCAAACAGCTGCACCGCCGTCCCTCCCACTGGATAACAACAGCAGCACCTACCTCTCTGACTCCTTCTCCTCCAACGCATCTCAAAGCTGTACCTCATCCGGAAACGCGAACCCAGCACCAGCAGCAGTAGGATCGTGGAAGCAGTGCAGCACAGCTGTTGGCATGCGTCAGCAAGCGTTGCTGAAGCTGATCTGCCTTGGGGATAAGCAGCACACAGGGGAGGAAATTTGGAGGAGAATAAAGGAACAGACGGATTTGTGGCTGGCACCGCTGGACCTGAAACCGGGCATGGTTGTGTGTGATAATGGGAGTAATCTCATTTGCGCTTTAAGGTTGGCTAAGCTGACACACATCCCTTGCCTGGCGCACGTGATGAACCTAGTAGTTCAGCGGTTCCTGAAGACATACCCAGGCGTGGCCGATCTTCTGTTGAAGGTGCGACGAGTGGCCAAACATTGTAGAAATTCAAGTACTGCTTCGGGGGCACTCGCCAAGATGCAGGAGCGCTTCAATCTCCCCCACCATCGCTTGCTGTGTGATGTCCCGACGCGCTGGAATTCTACACTGCACATGCTAGCCCGCTTTTGTGAGCAGAAGAGTGCAGTGGTCCAGTACATGACGGCGCAGTACCGAGGCGCATCCGGCCAGCTGCCAAGCTTCTGTGGATCCGATTGGGCCAACATGTTGGACCTCTGCCAAGTCCTCCAAAATTTTGAGCAATCCATGTTGCTTGTGAGCAGTGATAACTCTTCAGTCAGCATTACCATACCACTGCTGTGTTTGCTGAAGAGGTCAATGTTGAAAATCAAGGAAACAGCTGTCATGATGCAACTGGGGGAATCTGAAGGAGAAAACGATCAGCGTGATGGTACCAACATCAGGCCATCCGCCTCAGGAAACGCTGGCCCCAGCAGCTATGATGAAGAAGAGGAGGAGGAACAGCTGGAGTTGGAGCAGGAATTGCCTGCCACCACTGACGAGGGCCAGAGCGGTGCACGTTGGACTTCCACAATTCAGCGCGAATGGTCAGCAGAAGCAGACCAGGAAGAAGGTGACGACTATGATGCATCACAACAACTATCACAACGCTCACAAGAGGATGATGAGGATTCTGGTAGGACTCTGGCACACATGGCTCAATTCATGCTAGACTGCATTGAACGCGACCCACGCATTGTGCGCATTCTGGACAACACCAATTACTGGGTTTATACCCTTCTGGATCCACGGTACAAACACAATGTTCCAAAACTGCTTGAAGAAAGAGTCAGACAGGTCAAACTAGAAGAATACCAGCAGGCCCTTGTGGAGACTTTAGAGAGGAGATTGACATCCTCCCCCTCCTCTAACCAGTTGTACGCCGACAGACTGACTTCCGCAAACCCAGGACGACCAGGAGGGCAGCAAACAACACAAGCCGCAGCTAGTGCCCAAAAGGGAATGGTATCGGCAGTGTCCTTGGAGTGGGAAAATTTTCTGACACCCATGCAGCAGCAGCCCACTGAACAGCAAGCGTGCAGATCCACCTCCAACACCGATCGCCTGGAGAAGATGGTCAAGGACTACATGTCAGATGGCGTAGCTGTGTCTAACAATCCATCTGCACCCTTCAACTATTGGGTATCGAAGCTAGACACCTGGCACGAACTGGCAATGTACGCAATAGAGGTGCTGGCTTGCCCGGCAGCCAGCGTTATGTCGGAACGCTGTTTCAGTGCTGCCGGAGGCATCGTCACAGATCGGCGTATCCGCCTCTCCACAGAAAATGCAGACCGTCTGACTCAAATTAAAATGAATCAATCCTGGATTGGAAACGACTACGCAACACTCCAGGACCCAAACCAAGTAACATGACCAATGAACATCTGGGATGGTTTAGCGTTTCCGGTCCCTGTTTATTGAACCTCTCATCTGTATTACATTTATGACTGCATGGCGGCAAAAAGCATTGCTGCTATATCCGCACGCTTTTTGTCCTCATGCAAGGCCTGGGTTGTTGTGTCTCAAAAAGCATGGCCTTCTCCTCCTGCGCCTGCTCCTGTTCCATCACGTGTGCTGCTGCTGCTGGGTTAGCGTTGCCGGTCCCTGTTTATGGAACCTCTTCTCTTTATTACATTTATGACTGCATGGCGGTACAAAGCATGCTATCCGCACGCTTCTTGTCCTCATGCAAGGCCTCGGTTGTTGTGTCTCAAAGCGTGGCCTTCTCCTCCTGCACCTCCTCCTGTTCCATCACGTGTGCTGCTGCTGCTGCTGGGTTAGCGTTACCGGTCCCTGTTTATGGAACCTCTTCTCTTTATTACATTTATGACTGCATGGCGGTACAAAGCATGCTATCCGCACGCTTCTTGTCCTCATGCAAGGCCTGGGTTGTTGTGTCTCAAAGCGTGGCCTTCTCCTCCTGCGCCTCCTCCTGTTCCATCACGTGTGCTGCTGCTGCTGCTGGGTTAGCGTTACCGGTCCCTGTTTATGGAACCTCTTCTCTTTATTACATTTATGACTGCATGGCGGTAAAAAGCATGCTATCCGCACGCTTCTTGTCCTCATGCAAGGCCTGGGTTGTTGTGTCTCAAAAAGCGTGGCCTTCTCCTCCTGCGCCTCCTCCTGTTCCATCACGTGTGCTGCTGCTGCTGCTGGGTTAGCGTTACCGGTCCCTGTTTATGGAACCTCTTCTCTTTATTACATTTATGACTGCATGGCGGTAAAAAGCATGTTACCTGTGCAAAGAAACATGACATTTTCCGCATTTAAAAGACAGTTTTTCCTTTGAAACTTTACAATTAATTTTCTCAAAAACTATAAGCTCTTTTTCAAATATTTTTTTTTCCTCTTGTACCCACTCCCAAGGTGCACATACCCTGCTAATTTGGGGTATGTAGCATGTAAGGAAGCTTTACAAAGCACGAAAGTTCGGGTCCCCATTGACTTCCATTATGTTCGGAGTTCGGCGCGAACACCCGAACATCGCGGCGATGTTCGGCGAACGTTCTCGAACCCGAACATCTAGGTGTTCGCCCAACACTACCTCTACCCTATGGATGTGAGTTAATTGAGCAATTTACATTATCATGCAATCAATATTGCACATAATTCATGGGCACTGAGACAAAGCCAGAGGGAGGAGTAACACAAAAAAGTTAGTAGTGAATACATTAAGTACCCACTGGGCCCCCTATGCTCAAGGGGCCCATAGCAGCTGCTATGGAAGCTATGGCTATTGCTACGCCCCTGTCTACCATTATGGTTGCAATTGGTGGGGGTGTAGATAGCGATGGTGGAAAAATCACAATTTCCGTTTTAGTCATGTTGAGTTTGAGGGAGCGGGAGGACATGAATGCAGAAACGGCACGTAGACAGTCGGGGACTCTGGATAGTAGTGAGGACAGGTCAGGAGCTGAGAGATAGATTTGGGTGTCATCCGCATAGAGGTGATACTGGAAGCCAAAAGAGTTAATTAGTTGTCCCAGGCCACGGGTGTAGATTGAGAAAAGAAGTGGCCCAAGAACAGAGCCTTGAGGTACACCAACAGACAGTGGGTGTGGAGAGGAATTGGTGTTAGAGAAGGAGACAGTGTAAGAGCGTCCAGCGAGATAAGAGGAGATCCAGGAATGTGCTTGTCCCTTGATTCCTATGATGACAGTGTCTGCAGAAGCAGAGCATGATCAACCGTGTCAAAGGCAGAGGAAAGGTCAAGGAGTATTAGAATAGAGAACTGGCCTTTGGATTTAGCTACCAGTAGGTCATTAGAGACTTTCGTGAGGACAGTTTCAGTGGAATGGTGTGTGCGGAATCCAGATTGAAAGGGGTCAAGTAAGGAGTTGGTAGAGAGAAAGGCAGACAATTCTGAGTGGATGTGACGTTCCAGCAGTTTAGAAGCAAAGGGGAGGAGAGAGACAGGATGGTAGTTGGATAGAGAAGTTGGATCAAGAGAGGGTTTTTTGATAAGTGGTGTGATGATAGCTTGTTTGAATAAGGAAGGAAAAGTGCCAGTGGAGATAGACAGGTTGAATAGAGTTGTTAGAGCGGGATTAAAGGAGGAGGAAAGCTGGGGGATTAGATGAGAGGGAATGGGGTCCAGGGCACAGGTAGTGAGATGCGCTTTGGAGATTAGTGAGGAAAGACACTGTTCAGTTAGTGTGGTGAAAGATGTTAGAGTGGGAGAGTGGTCGTGTGGAGCGGGGGGAAGGCAGTTAGTGGTGGGCGAGGGTGCAGACGGACAGAAGGAATTTATAGGTGACGGTTGAGCTGGTAAAAATGGTTGTGTGTTGAAGCTATTACGTATTGCATCAGTCGGCTGACAGACATATGGTAGGGGGAGGAGGTGTGGGACGAAGTAGGGAGTTAAAGGTGTTGAACAATTGTTTTGGGTTGTGGGACTGTGAGGAAATGAGTGAGGAGAAATAAGACTGCTTAGCAGAGGTGAGGGCATCCCTGAGCTCCTGCATAGTTTGTTTATAGTGATTGAAGTCCTCTACAGCAGTGCTTTTTCTCCAGCACCTTTCTGCCACCCTGGAGCGCCTTTTCAGCTGTTTGATTTGTTCAGTGAGCCAGGGCTGCTGGTTAGTTTGGCGGGGGCAGGTGGTGGTGAGTGGAACGGCTGAATTCATGGCAGAGGAGACTACACTAAATAAGTAAATGGATGCTGCCTCAGGGTCAGTGTAGGAAGACAGAGTACTTAGAGGTTGCAAGGCCTCAGTCAGGAAATTCACATCCAGGTTGCGGTAATTCCTGCGCGTGACTGTATGGTGTAGTGTTGGTGGAGTTGACGGTAGAGAAGAATTGATTGAGAAGGTAAGAAGGTTGTGGTCTGAAAGGGGAAGCAGAGTGTTATGAAAGCTTGAAATAGAACAGAGGTGGGTAAAGACAAGGTCAAGAGTGTGGCCGTCTTTGTGGGTGGAAGTGGAGGACCATTGTGCGAGGCAAACGAGGAGGTGAGTGAGAGTAGTTTGGTGGCAGTAGAGGAGTTAGTATCGATGGGTATATTAAAATCTCCAATGATGATAGAGGGTATATCAGCGGAGAGGAACTGGAGAAGCCATGCTGAAAAGTGATCAATGAAAGTAGAGGCTGGGCCAGGCGGGCGGTAGATAACAGCAATCTGGATGTGGTATGGAGAATAGAGACGGACAGCATGAACTTCAAAGGATGAGAGTGAGAGTGCGGGCAGTGGTGTGAGTGGCTTAAAGGAGCAGTGTTCAGAGAGGAGGATCCCCACTCCGCCTCCCTGTTTGTGGTCAGGTCTAGGGGCATGACTAAATTTTAGACCACCATATGATAGAGCAGCTGGAGACACTGTGTCTGATGGAGTTATCCATGTTTCGGTGAGCCCCAGGAAGGTGAAAGTGTTGGAGATAAGCAAGTCATGAATAAAGGCCAGTTTATTACAAACGGAGCAAGAGTTCCATAGAGCCCCAGATATGGGGAGGGGAGAGCTGGGAAGAAGGGGGATGTCGATAAGGTTGTAGGTGTTCTGGGAGGGGATGTGGTGAGGTTTGTTATTGGTGGAATGAGTTGTAGTCTGAGCAGTGTGAGGTCTAGGAGTGGGCCCTGGGTTTGGTGATATGTCCCCAGAAGCCAGGAGGAGGAGTAGGCAGAGCAGGGAGATGTGGGGGTGAGACTTGTGTGTATGCAAGTTAGGTTTAGTGAGAGCAGAGGAGGGGTAGTGTGAGCAGAGAAATAGGAATAGTTCGTGGCTAGAGAGAAGGGGAGATGATAGCAGAGAGGGAGCAATGTGTATGGTGTTGCTTACAGTGGGAGGATGAAGTGACATGTGGATTTTCAGGAACAGAAGGCAAAAAGAAGCGGTTGTTAAAGACATTTTAAACATTCTGAAGTGGTCTACAGGGAGATCGATAGCTGACAGCAGGAGGGTGGAGTGTGTTTAGATACAAGAATTGCAGAAATAAGCAAGCATATGGTGAAACAGATAAAAAACAGTTAAGTAGCAAACCATGTAATCAAAGTGCAGAGTCTCGTGGCAGTTCCTTCTGTTCCCTTCTGGTTCAATTCTGGTCTAATTCGGGTCTTTTGCTGTGCACTTCAAATCATGCACTTAAAATTAATGCACATCTGACTACAGTCATATCTGACTTAGAGACTAGATTAAGTAGACAGCACAGGGGATGGAGATGAGTGCTGGAATGAGGATCAGGTGTGAATGGCCAGGCATGGGCTGTGAGAGGCTGGGTCAGTCTACAGACATGCAAATTATGACTAATTAATTAAGTACACATTGCAGCATAAGGCCTGGCACCAGGAAATGGTCACAATTATGTATGCGTACCTTAAAGTTAAAAGCAATGCAGGTAAAGTTGAACATAAGCAAGATTTGTTTGATTGCAGAGAGAAATTGCATGAAGACAGATATAAAATCAGATGCAGATCATATGCGTACCATAAAGTTAAAAGCAATGCAGGTAAAGTTGAACATAAGCAAGATTTGTTTGATTGCAGAGAGAAATTGCTCTTGATGAGCTTCAAAAGGTAGTCACCTGAAATGGTTTTCACTTCACAGGTCTGCCCTGTCAGGTTTAATAAGTGGGATTTCTTGCCTGATAAATGGGGTTGGGACCATCAATTGCACTGTGGAGAAGTCAGGTGGATACACAGCTGATAGTCCTACTGAATAGACTGTTAGAATTTGTATTATGGCAAGAAAAAAAACAGCTAAGTAAAGAAAAATGAGTGGCCATCATTACTTTAAGAAATGAAGGTCAGTCAGTCCGAAAAATTGTGAAAACTTTAAGTGTCCCCAAGTGCAGTCTCAAAAACCATCAAACGCTACAAAGAAACTGGCTCACATGTGGACCGCCCCAGGAAAGGAAGACCAAGAGTCACCTCTGCTGCGGAGGATAATTTCATCCGAGTCACCAGCCTCAGAAATAGCAAGTTAACAGCAGCTCAGATTAGAGATCAGGTCAATGCCACACAGAGTTCTAGCAGCAGACACATCTCTAGAACAATTGTTAAGAGGAGACTGTGTGAATCAGGCCTTCATGGTAGAATATCTGCTAGGAAACCACTGCTAAGGACAGGCAACAAGTAGAAGAGACTTGTTTGGGCCAAACAACACGAGAAATGGACATTAGACCAGTGGAAATCTGGGCTTTGGTCTGATTAGTCCAAATTTGAGATCTTTGGTTCCAACTAGTGGTGCTCATCCAATATTCAGGTATCCGAACTACCCAGATAATCCGAACTTTTTCCGCTTTCCGAACTTTGAATAGCAATTCGGATATTTTTTAAAATCCGAATAGCACTATCCGAGCAAACTCGGATTTCCTATCTGAAATCCGAAATCCGGGCGGATAGTTATTTCAGATATCCGAGCAGAAGCCAAAATCACCTTCAATGACAAAAATCTCTTTTGAAGGCATTCAGGCCGAGAGAGAGAGAGAGACAGAGAGAGACAGAGACAGAGACAGAGAGAGAGAGATATTTAAGTCCCCACATCATCAATAAGTGTTACAATGACCCCAAACACACCTCCAGGCTGTGTAAGGGTTATTTGACCAGGATGGAGAGTGATGGGGTGCTGCGCCAGATGACCTGGCCTCCACAGTCACCAGACCTGAACCCAATGGAGATGGTTTGAGGTGAGCTGGACCGCAGAGTGAAGGCAAAAGGGCCACCAAGTGCTAAGCATCTCTGGGAACTCCTTCAAGACTGTTGGAAGACCATTTCAGGTGACTACCTCTTGAAGCTCATCAAGAGAATGCCAAGAGTGTGCAAAGCAGTAATCAAAGCAAAAGGTGGCTATTTTGAAGAAGCTAGAATATGACATATTTTCTGTTTCACAATTTTTGGTTATGTACTATATTTCCACATGTGTTAATTTATAGTTTGGATGCCTTCAGTGTGAATCTACAGTGTTCATGGTCATGAAAATAAAGAAAACTCTTTCAATAAGAAGGTGTGTCCAAACGTTTGGTCTGTGCTGTGTATATATATATATATATATATATATACATATATATATATATATATATATATATATATATATATATATATATATATATATATATATATATATACTGTATATATACTAGCTGATGACCCGGGGTTGCCCAGGTATGCATTTGGCTGCTGTTGCCTCTGCCCACTTTTTCTAACTCTAACACACAAAAACTGAATGACCAAGTTTCTGAGCTTTGGGGTTGGCTGTTTGTGGTTCCACCCCCTTTTATGAATTTGAACCCCAGTGACCCAATGTCCAACTGTAACAGGTTTGAGGCTTACGCCATTAACAGTGCAAGAATGGCAGCAATTTTAATATTCCCCTTGAAAATCTATCAGTGAATTTTGATTGGCTTTTTATGCTCTACCCACTTTTCTCATTATTAATCACAGTCACCCAGTGACCAACTGTGCAAAGTTTAAGGATCCTGCCATTAACAATGCAACAATGGCTGCAGTTTACATTTTCCTAGTGAAATGTGTTTTTGGCTCCACCCACTTTTTGTAACCTTGACACACAGTCACTCAATGACCAAGTTTGTGAGCTTCCGGGTTCCTGGCTTCAAAATTGTGTGAATGGAAATAGGTTATCCACCAAAGAAATCTGATTGGCTGTTTGTGGCTCTGCCCCCTTTAGTGAATTTGAACCCCAGTCACTTAATGACCAACTGTAGCAGGTTTGAGGCTTGTGCCATTAACAGTGTAAGAATGGCAGTAGTTTAAATATTCCCCTTGAAAATCAATAGGTGAATTTCGATTGACTGTTGTAAACTCCACCCACTTCCCTGAATATTAATCTCAGTCACCCAGTGACCAACTGTGTCAAGTTTGAGAACCCCGCCATTAACAGTGTAAGAATGGCTGCAGTTTATATTTTCCCATGTAAAAAGTTAGTTGGTTTTGGCTCTGCCCACTATTTCTAACCTTGACATACAGTCACTCAATGACCAAGTTTATGAGCTTTGAGGTCCTTGAAAACAATAATTTGTATATTCCCATTGAAATGAAACAAATCTGATTGGATGTGTGTGGCTCCGCCTCTTTATGAATTTGAACCCCAGTTACCCAATGTGATGATTTGCTCAGCTGCCTGTGCAGGCAGGCAGCTTTTTGACCATTGTTTTGATTTGCATGCTGCAGGACTCTGGAAAGAAGAACTTCTGTCAGTTTTGCAGCTTGTGCTTGCAGAGGAATTTGCATACGTTGTCATGCAAATTGCCTGGCCACATTCATTGGAGGCGTGTACTATAAGTACTATGTCTTTCCCACAATGCTTCGCTGTTCATAAGGATTTAGTCCTGTGTAACACTCCTGCCGGGAGTGTTAGCCACGCTCTTTGTTTGAAGATCAGCTTAGAGTAATTCCTGAATCTGCACTAGGCAGGTTTTCCCTAGTGCAGTTAGGATTGTTTATCTGTTTGTTTGTTCCTTTGCCATTGTCCGGTCCCAGCGGTGGTCGACAGGAAATGGTTCTGATCTCTGTTCTTGGAGTATAGCTGGTGCAGCGGTTGCTACCAGCTATCTCTTCTGTTCTGTCTTCTGGGATCGCGCTAGCCACTTTTCGCTAGCGCTGTGGATCCTTCTGTTCTGTCTCATTGGATCGCGCTAGCCACTTTTCGCTAGCGCTGTGGATCCTTCTGTTCTGTTTCATTGGATCGCGCTAGCCACTTTTCGCTAGCGCTGTGGATCCTTCTGTTCTGTCTGTCTGAATCGCACTTGCCCTAGCGTTAGTGGCAGTGGATTCCTCTGGTCTGGATCTTGGACCTAACCTCGGCTGCGGTCGCTGCTGGTTACTCCTTCTGTTTGTCGTGTGCTTGGATCACACTGCTCTGACAGCAAGAGCAGTGGATCTTTCTGATACCTGGTTCGCACTGGCTCTGACGGTAAGAGCAGTGGTTCCTGTTTGATCGATTCTCGTTGTCTGTCTGTTTGCGTGCGCTTGCTGGTGCCTGCGGTAAGGCAACCGTGTAGCAAGCGCGTTTGTGTGGTGTCTGTCTTGTGTCAGTTAGTTAGGCGTGCTTGTCTCTATTGTGCTTATCACGTGGAGACCGCGCATAACCGCGTGCACTGTTGCGAATGAGTGCGGTGTTCGCGGTTAGCTAGCGTTTGTTATTTTTCGCATCTCCTCATTGTATTATTTGCTGTGCCTTTGCTAACCTCGTATTCTATTCTGATCTGCCTTGTGTCACGTCTGGCGATCGCACCTCTCGCGATCGCGTTCCTACTTCATATCTGCTGTTGTGTGTGTGCGCGGTCGCGGGGTGGCGACTGGATTGGCGCACACACATACAATCTGTCCCTTTGCTCGTTCTCATTCGCAATCGCCTTTCTTGCGATTGCGTTCTGCGCTTCGTACAATTCCTGTCTGGCATTTGTGGAGGTACAGAGGATTGGTTCCTCTGCACTCCCCAGCGCCATCTGCTGACAGGAATTTTCCCTCTACGGGTGCATAGCACCTTTTGCTGGGTGCCTGCAAATATACGCTTGTGGAGGATTTCCGCCGTGTCAGCGCACGCGTTGTGCGCTGATCACGGAGAAAGTTCCACAATCGTTACACCCAATGACCAAATGTACCAGGTTTGTGGCATATGCTATTAACAGTGTGAGAATGGCAATAATTCCCCTTGAAAATAAATATTCCCCTTGAAAATAAACAGGTGCACTTTGATTGGCTGTTGTAGGCTCCACCCATTTTCCTGAATATTAATACCAGTCACCCAGTGACCAACTGTGCAAAGTTTGAGAACCCTGCCATTAATGGTGTAAGAATGGCAGCAGTTTATATTTTCCTAGTGAAATTTGTTTTTGGCTCTGCCCACCTTTTGGGCCTAGCCCACTCAATACAAAAATCCTGGAGCTGCCTCTGGGTCAGATTTAGAGAAATAGCCAAGTATTAGTGAAGGCCAGGTCACTAACGAGGTTAGAATTAAAGGACTACTGAAGTGAGAGGGATAGGGAGGCTGCCCGATTTATTTCCCTTTAAACAATACCAGTTGCCTGGCTACCCTGCTGATCTTCTGTCTCTATTTCTTTTAGCCATAGACCCTGAACAAGCATGCAGCATATCAGGTGTTTCTGACATTATTGTCAAAACTGACAAGATTATCTGCGCGCGTGTTCCTGGTGGTATTCAGACACCACGGCAGCCAAATACACCAACGGGGCTGCCAGGGAGGTAACTAGTATTGTTTAAAAGGTAATAAATATGTCAGCCTACGTATCCCTCATCCTTTCTGCCTCTGATAAATTCTCCAGTGATCTGGACATGGACAGCAATCTAATTTACGCACCAGCCAGTTCCAGGATGTTAAGTGCGAATTCACAATCCTGTGACAGTTGCCTCTCAGCAAACTGGAGCCTCTAGACATGTGCCCAGTCTGCCTAGTGCTACATCCAGCCCTACCTGTTTCCATACTTTCCATTCTAAACTGATCCATAAGTTGATTTACTTTGGATGGAAACCTTTGCATCCTGCATAAGGTATAGGTTCTTACTGGAAAGAACTACTGCTGTAACATGAAATAAAAATTGGCAGTAAAGTTATTGATTAAAAAAAATAAAAATTCTAAATATGACTGTAAACTGGGGCAAGGTACTCTTCCTTTTATGTCTAGTAGGTTGTTGTACATTTTTCTTAGGAGTATGGGATAGTTCCTGGGAGTTGTGAAAACAACCGCCAAGGTTCTGAAATAAGAAAGAGTGGTGCAGTATTGTTAAACAAAGTGGATGATGAGTAGAGTAAGTAGTGTAGAAATTTATACTCACAAGAGTGGGTTACACTCCTGCAACCACCGACAGAGCCTACGGGAAATTAACCATCCCAGTTTGGTATCCCAGATCTGCTAGGTAGGTGCTGGTCGCAATGGTCAGTCACTCTCCTTAGGTATTTGGACATGTGGACACCCCTTTGGGGTAGTATCTTGTACATTTTTTGTTAAAGTGAGTGTCCAAGGTAATAAAAAAAAAAAGATCCACTTACCTGGGGCTTCCTCCAGCCCGTGGCAGTCGTCTTGTGCCCTCGCCGGGTTGGTGTCTTCTGTGCTCCACCACGCGGGTCACATACCGGCCGACGTCATCAGGACGGTACTGCGCAGGCATTTTTTGCCCTTGCCGCAGCTCCGGAGGCCCCAGGTCTTCTCCGCTGCAGAACCCGACCTCGCCGCTCCCCCGCGCGGGTCACGTGGTCCGGCTGATGTCATCAGAACAGTACTACGCACCCTGCGCAGTACCATCCTGATGATGTCGGCCGGACCACGTGACCTGCGCGGTCGAGCGCAGAAGACGCCGACCCAGAACCCGACCTGGCGAGGTCGAGTTCTGCAGCGAAGAAGACCGGGAGCCTCTGGGGCTGCGGCGAGGGCACAAGACGACTGCCACAGACTGGAGGAAGCCCCAGGTAAGTAGATCTTCTTTTTTTTTATTACATTGGATGTTTCCTTTAAGCACTATACAACTTTTCACTGTAAGTTATTATATACTGTCTCTCCCATTTCTTTTGTTTTGTACCAATGTCTGTAATTTTACACCATTATCTGTATGTTTATGTATCCATGTTTGTTTTTGCACCATACAACTCCAAAGAAGATGATGGAGCGATGGTATATAAATCAATAATAATTATTAATAAAAAAGCTTTTCTTACTGTGAAAGACTGTCACAGAGTATTCTAAATCTAGACAATACAGTTATTTATCAAAAGTTTCATCAATGTCTCTTGCAAAACCACAGTGCTAATTTAACAAGTAAATACTTCTGGTGTTATTTCTTAACAGGGCTGTGGTCTTAGCAATAACGGTATGTTGGCTTCCTTTTTAACTAAAAAAACAAGCTTTCTTTGAGAATGTATTTACCACGACTGACCACGAGACATGGTTCCTCTTCTACTGCACGCAAATGCTTTTAAAAACATATTCCAGTTACAATAACAAAATAAAATAGTAAAATGCATACTTTTTGTTCATATTTGGCTTCAGTTTTTTTTTATTTCTTTTTATTAAATACTAGCTGATGGCCCAGCGTTGCCCGGGTATGTATTTGGCTGGTCTTAGCTCCGCCCACTCTTTCTAACCCTAACACACAATTACTCAATGACCTAGTTTGTGAGCTTTGGCGTCTTTGGCATCAATAATTTGCATTGAAATTAAACAAATCTGATTAGCTTGTTTGTGGCTCCACCCCCTTTTCTGAATTTGAACCCCAGTCACCCAATGACCAACTGTACCAGGTCTGAGGCTTGTGCCATTAACAGTGCAAGAATGGCAGCAAATAAATATTCCCCTTGAAAATCAATAGGTGAATTTTGATTGGCTTTTGTAAGCTCCACCCACTTTTCTGAATATTAATCCCAGTCACCCAGTGACCAACTGTGCAAAGTTTGAGAACCCTGCCATTTACAGTGTAAGAATGACTGCTGTTTACATTTTCCCAGTGAAGTTTATATTTGTCACCGGTTTGGTTATGGGGATAAAAAGTATCCTATATGTTATTTCAGGTAATGTACTATGTGTGTGCCAAATTTCATTCAAATCCGTTCAGCCATTGTTGTGTGATTGAGTAACAAACATCCAAACTTTCGCATGTATATTATTAGTGAGATAAGGAACTCTTAAGAAGTCTTGGAGCCACGCATGGGAGTGGGTAAAGCTCGGGCTGCAATGGTGTGAAGGTGATTTAATTACAAATATTGAAACAATCAGATTTCCTGATTTTTTTCATTCCCTGCACCCTGCACATAGTTGGATGTTGTAAATGATCTCATTTTACCATTTGCTGACCGATGCAGTTGAAATCTACGTCCTGCATGTAGATATCAATCATCCCGCCGTGCAGTCACACCGCTCCTGACGATCACACCGCTGTCTCCCCGCTGCAATACACTCGCCCTGCCGTCTCTATGACTGCAGAGCACTGTGAGCTGGTCAGGAGCTGTTTTCATTGGCTCCTGGCCCTGTCATCACTGTAAGCCAATCTCATTGGCTTACATTTATTGACAGGGTCAGAAGCCAATGAAAGCGGCTCCTGACCAGCGCACAGCGTTCTGCCCTCATAGGGACAGCAGAGAGAGGGACCTGTGGTGGGGACAGAACGGTTTGACTGGTGGGAGCAGCAGATTTTTGTGGCGATTCGTTGGGAGGCTGCGTTTCACCTACCAGCAGTCTCTGGTCCTTAAGGGGGCAGAGACTGCTGGTATGTAAATGGTTAACTCCCTTAAAGCTAACATGTGAGAAGTAAAGGTTTAAAATGTAAAAACACCTCAGTAATGGGGTCCCCCTGCTCCAGTCTGAGTATGAGTTTCCCCATGCCAAGTAGAACAAAGACCTTGTGCGTGGAGGAACAAAGCCCTGCACATGCGGTTTTCATTGTACTGGGCATGTGCGGACCTTACTCGCACATGCCCAGTATTCATGAACTCGTAATGGCAGAGAGTGCGGCCATGAGAAGTGTATTTGACAAACTCTTGTTGAATATGTTTAGAGAGACCCAGTGCTGGGTGGGGGGGAGGGGGATAAGAGGATGGGGGGAACTCTGGACTATCCAATGGCTTCCCACTACTGAGGTAAGAATTTTAATACAATGCTAGTTTCAGATATACTTTGACTTCTCATATTTTTAATTACATTTTTGAGAAAATTAGTCCACAGGAAATCTACTTATTACAATCTGTGTCAATCCATGGAGGAGTCCTGTGTAAAACTCACCATCCACTATAAGACATTTTTAAAAGACTAGGGGTTTGATTCACTAAACCGTGATAACTCAAATATTACACCTTATGAAAAGATATCACACCTTATGAAAATATATCACACCTTATGAAAAGATATCACACCTTATGAAAAGATCACACCTTATGAAACATATCGCACCTTGGGCTTGATTCACTAAACCGTGATAACTCAAATATTACACCTTATGAAAAGATATCCCACCTTGGGCTTGATTCACTAAACCGTGATAACTCATAGCATGGCCGTTTTCATGCGCTTTTTTGCGTTTGTGTGCGATCAGCCGTTTTCGCTCCATAGCGCTCGCTATGCTACTCTTATAAGGCATGTTAACTTTGATGAGGTGTGATATCTTTGATAAGGTGTGATATCTTCTCCTAAGGTGTGATCTTTGATAAGGTGTGATATTTGAGTTATCACAGTTTAGTGAATCAAGCCCTAGATGTTAAATTGGATAAAAACATCATGTTAACTCATTAAGGACCAAGCTAATTGAAATCTACGCCCTGTTTTGGTGGGTTCCTGGCTGACAGGGCGCAGATTTCAATTAGCCGCCGGTGCGCGCATTCACCGTTTCTGTTGCTCCCCGCCGATCACGCCGCTCAAACCCGACGAGTCTCGCCGCATCACACAGGCTCTGCCTGTCTCTATGACGGCAGAGCCATGTGAGCCGGTCAGGAGCCGATTTCATTGGCTCCTGGCCCTGTCTTTCAATGTAAGCTGCTACCATTGGCTTACATTGAAAGACAGGGTCAGGAGCCAATGACCAATGATAGCCTTTCATTTCAGACACAGAGATCCAGCAATGGTTAGATATTGTACTGGTTTAAGAAAACCTGAACGACTTAAAAAAAAAGTTTCACATACATGGGGCTTCTGGCAGCCCCTGCAGCTGCCCTGTGCCTGCGCCGTCATGGAGCGATTCTCTGGTTCCCCGCTGCGGCTAAGTTTCTTTATCGCCGACTGCCAAGTTGATGGTCACTGGCCGCACACATCCTCGTTCGTGCTACCATCACTGGGAGCCTCCTGTACAGGCACAGTACGATAAAACATGACACAGCCAAGAGCAAAGAGGACTATGTGGAAAAATCGAGGAGTAGAATAAAACCGTCACAATAGCTAACCATATACCAGTCCCTACAGAGAGAATATAAAATGGCCCCCTACCTGAAAAAGCTCCAAAACTCTCAAGAGAGGAAAAACCTGAGTGTCTACAGACTGAGTGCTCACAACCTCGAAATAGAGTCTGGGAGACACAGACAGACGTACAAATCCAGGGAGGAGAGACTATACCAACACTGTGAGCAGAAGACCCCTGAGGATGAGAAACATTTCCTGCTACACTGCCCCAAATATACTACAACAAGGGACACTTACTTTAAGAAATTAATGGAACTATTTCCAGAATTTCACACATTAGTAGATGGGAGAGAAACATATATCTTACTGGGAGAAGAAGAATCCACAGTGACAATTGCTGCACACTTTGTTACAGCATGCCACACAGACTGAGAGGAGGAATCCACAGTGACAATTGCTGCACACTATGTTACAGGCATGCCACAGACTGAGAGGAGCATAACTGAACTGTAAACCTAAAAATATCCACAGACTGCTTAGCCATTGTCCCCCTACCCCACCCTCTTCAATGTCCCCTTTTTCCCCTTGCTTTGGCAATGCCTGTATGTATCTTGGTCATGCCAAAAAAGCTATCTTTGATTTGAAAACCTTGTACTCTGCCTATGCAGGATGCTCCCTGCAACAGAAGCACGAACGAGGACATGAGCAGTCAGGGCTGCACAGACACAGTGGCCATCAACTTGGAAGTCGGCGATAACAAAACTTAGCCGCATCGGGGGACCAGAGAATCATTCCATGGCAGTGCGGGCACAGGGCAGCTGGAGGGGGCTGGCAGAAGCACCAGGTAAGTTAAACTCTTTTTTTTTTCAAGTCTGTTCAGGTTTCCATGAAGGACTCTGCCTCTGACACAGGAGACCAGGGTTTGAATTGGCTCTTCCTGTTCAGTAAGACAGCACCTATTCAATGAGGAGACCTTGGCCAAGATTCCATAAAACTGCTACTGCCTACTGAACATGCCCCTAGTGGCTGCAGCTTTGCACTTTGAGACCGCCAGGAGAAAAGCGCCATATAAACGTTCTGTGTCTTGTTAAAAATTCAGAATTGAGTAGTGGGCTACGAATTTCAAGTGGTGCAGAACAGGGGGTGGGGGGAGCCCACCGCCTTGAAACCTCAAAGCATGAGAACATCACATGAACACACATGCATAGTGTGGATCTCGCAGGAGCTGTGGAGGGCCCATGCATACAGTAATTGTTAGAACGGGTATTTGTTAGAAGTATAAAGAGAGGATAGTAAAGGTTGTTAAATGCAACTGGAACATGGGCACCCTTTAAAGGCCACTATAGTTGCGTAACACATTGCCTCCAGCCAAGGGATATGAAACTCAAAGAAGAGGCCATCACATTGCCTGGTGTTCATACATTTGGTCTATAGATGGCACTTGTAAAATTGCATAAGATTATCTGTACTGTTGATGATCATTGGTTCCTGTCTTCTGCTAGCTAGGAACATGGAAAAATGTTTAATGAAAAGAGCTGCTGAAGCTTGTAAATAAACAAACCCAGTTTTAATTATCCTGCCTGACTACTGAACACAACAAACAACCGATCTGGCAAACGCATAATTTTGACTGTCTGAATCCCTACGATGGAATAATATTTAGCTTTGTCAATTGAGTTATTACTAAAATGTATAGGGTAATATTGCCCTCAGTGCTGACAGCCATAAAAATGATGTAACTAACTAAACATAAATGAACACATATGTAGCTAAGACTTAATTACCAATTAGTTTATCTATAGCAGGGTAAATAGGCATGTGCCAAAGGGATTAATTATAACAAAACTGTAGCATATACCATATATATATATGTGTGCTTCCAATTACTTAAAACCAATTTCTACATAGAGTATGCCTATTATTTTGGTTGCTGAAACCTTCTGTAACAACAAGCAATTGAAATGTTCTGGATAAGTTAGTAACAATAGTTTTATGTGTTTATCTGTTTATTGTTTAATTGTTTTTGTTTTTCCTTTTTAATCATTAGAAGCTTGTTCACAATTTGCCTTCTCAAGCTTAGAAATATTTTTCACCAAAGTTGACTTAGTATTTCCAATTTGTAAACACTGAGGATGTTTAGTCTATAGAATACTGTAATACAGTCATTTTTTAATTGTACAGGTTTACTACATAATCAAACATCTCAAGAACACAAGCGTTTGCATCTGTCTTGAATACAAGGTGTGTATTTGCCTCTAGGGGGCTGTGCATGCCCCTGTTGGTAGTCATTTCAGATGCGGCCTGATCAGGAGCACTGCTAATTTTTCCCGGTGTAAACCATTGTATGGCCAGCTGCCCCCCAGGTTCACACTATGCTTGTTTGTTAACCACTTGAGGACCGCCCCCAGCCGATGGGCGGCGGCAAAGTCCGGGCCCAAACGACCGCAATACGCCCATCGGCAGGGGCGGCTGCGGGAGTGGCTATGCGGTGATCGCGTCATTTGTGACGCGATCAGCCGCCGGGGACTGGCTCCGCCAACCGTTCGCTGTAAGCCGCCGGCCGTTCGGAAGCGCCGGCAGGTTACTAGCACCCGGATCGCCGCTACACGCATGTATAATAGGCTTTGTAATGTATACAAAGCCTATTATACTGGCTGCCTCCTGCCCTGGTGGTCCCAGTGTCCGAGGGACCACCAGGGCAGGCTGCAGCCACCCTAGTCTGCACCCAAGCACACTGATTTCCCCCCCCCTGCCCCCTGATTGCCCACAGCACCCCTCAGACCCCCCCCTGCCCACCCCCCAGACCACTGTTTGCACCCAGTAACCCCCCTAATCACCCATCAATCACTCCCTGTCACTATCTGTCAACGCTATTTTTTTTTATTCCCTAATCTGCCCCCTACTCCCTCCTGATCACTACCCCACCCCTCAGATTCTCCCCACTAATTACCCATCAATCACCCCCTATCACCACCTGTCACTGTTACCCATCAGATTAGACCCTAATCTGCCCCTTGCGGGCACCCAATCACCCGCCCACACGCTCAGATTGCCCTCAGACCCCCCCTTATCAATTCGCCAGTGCAATATTTACATCTGTTATTCCCTGTAATAACCCACTGATCACCTGTCAATCACCTATCAATCACCCCCTGTCACTGCCACCCATCAATCACCCCCTGTCACTGCCACCCATCAATCAGCCCCTAACCTGCCCCTTGCGGGCAATCTGATCACCCACCCACACCAATAGATCGCCCGCAGATCCGACATCCGATCACCTCCCAAGTGCAGTGTTTACATCTCTTCTCTCCTCTAAACACCCACTAATTACCCATCAATCACCCCCTATCACCACCTGTCACTGTTATCCATCAGATTAGACCCTAATCTGCCCCTTGCGGGCACCCAATCACCCGCCCACACCTCAGAACGCTCTCAGACCCCAGCCCTGATCACCTCGCTAGTGCATTGCTTGCATCTATTTCCCCCCTCTAATCACACCTTGAGACACCAATCAATCACCTCCTGTCACCCCCTAGCACACCTACCCATCAGATCAGGCCCTAATTTTCCCCGTGTGGGCTCCTGATCACTCGGCCAAACCCTCAGATCCCCCTCAGACCCCCTTCCGATCACCTCCCCAGTGCATTGATTGCATCTATTTTCCCCTCTAACCGCCCCCTGAGACACCCATCAATCACCTCCTGTCACCCCCCTAGCACTCCTATCCATCAGATCAGGCCCAAAACATCCTGTCATCTAAGAGGCCACCCTGCTTATGACCGGTTCCACAAAATTTGCCCCCTCATAGACCACCTGTCATCAAAATTTGCAGATGCTTATACCCCTGAACAGTCATTTTGAGAAATTTGGTTTCCAGACTACTCACAGTTTTGGGCCCGTAAAATGCCAGGGCAGTATAGGAACCCCACAAGTGACCCCATTTTATAAAGAAGACACCCTAAGGTATTCAGTTAGGTGTATGATGAGTTCATAGAAGATTTTATTTTTTGTCAAAAGTTAGCGGAAATTGGATTTTTATTGTTTTTTTCACAAAGTGTAAGTGTCATTTTTCACTAACTTGTGACAAAAAATAAAATCTTCTATGAACTCACCATACCCCTAACGGAATACCTTGGGGTGTCTTCTTTCTAAAATGGAGTCACTTGTGGGGTTCCTATACTGCCCTGGCATTTTAGGGGCCCTAAACCGTGAGGAGTAGTCTAGAAAACAAATGCCTCAAAATGACCTGTGAATAGGACGTTGGGCCCCTAAGCGCACCTAGGCTGCAAAAAAGTGTCACACATGTGGTATCGCCATACTCAGGAGAAGTAGTATAATGTGTTTTGTGGTGTATTTTTACACATACCCATGCTGGGTGGGAGAAATCTCTCTGTAAATGGACAATTGTGTGTAAAAAAAATCAAAAATGTGTCATTTACAGAGATATTTCTCCCACCCAGCATGGTTATATGTAAAAATACACCACAAAACACATTATACTACTTCTTCTGAGTACGGCGATACCACATGTGTGACACTTTTTTGCAGCCTAACTGTGCTAAGGGGCCCAAAGTCCAATGAGTACCTTTAGGATTTCACAGGTCATTTTGAGACATTTGGGTTCAAGACTACTCCTCACGGTTTAGGGCCCCTAAAATGCCAGGGCAGTATAGGAACCCCACAAGTGACCCCATTTTAGAAAGAAGACTCCCCAAGGTATTCTGTTAGGTGTATGATGAGTTCATAGAAGATTTTATTTTTTGTCACAAGTTAGCGGAAATTGATATGTATTGTTTTTTTTTCACAAAGTGTCATTTTCCGCTAACTTGTGACAAAAAAAAAATCTTCTATGAACTCACCATACTCCTAACAGAATACCTTGGGGTGTCTTCTTTCTAAAATGGGGTCACTTGTGGGGTTCCTATACTGCCCTGGCATTTTAGGGGCCCTAAACCGTGAGCAGTAGTCTAGAATCCAAATGCCTCAAAATGACCTGTGAATAGGACGTTAGGCCCCTTAGCGCACCTAGGTTGCAAAAAAGTGTCACACATGTGGTATCGCCGTACTCAGAAGAACTAGTATATTGTGTTTTGGGGTGTATTTTTACACATACCCATGCTGGGTGGGAGAAATCTCTCTGTAAATGGACAATTGTGTGTAAAAAAAATCAAACAATTGTCATTTACAGAGATATTTCTCCCACCCAGCATGGGTATGTGTAAAAATACACCCCAAAACACATTATACTACTTCTCCTGAGTACGGCGGTACCACATGTGTGGCACTTTTTTGCACCCTAAGTGCGCTAAGGGGCCCAAAGTCCAATGAGCATCTTTAGGCTTTACAGGGGTGCTTACAATTAGGCACCCCCCAAAATGCCAGGACAGTGAACACACCCCACAAATGACCCCATTTTGGAAAGTAGACACTTCAAGGTATTCAGAGAGGAGCATAGTGAGTCCGTGGCAGATTTAATTTTTTTTTGTCGCAAGTTAGAAGAAATGGAAACTTTTTTTTTTGTTGTTGTCACAAAGTGTCATTTTCCGCTAACTTGTGACAAAAAATAAAATCTTCTATGAACTCACCATGCCTCTCACTGAATACTTTGGGATGTCTTCTTTCCAAAATGGGGTCATTTGGGGGGTATTTGTACTATCCTGGAATTTTATGCTGGGAATACACGGTTCGTTTTTGCCTTCGTTTAAACCTTCGATTCGTTCGGTAAACGAATCGAGTGTTGAAAACGTATGTGAAAATAGTCATAATCTCATTATAGTTTCGATTAATAGACCCCAAAAACGAACGACTAGTGATCGAACATGTTTGATATTATCTCTCTTTATCCATCTAATCGAGCCATTGGTAGGCTTGATGGCTGTTCAGATCGATTATATATTCGTTTATGCTAGTCCGTCCCTGTAAAAAGGGATTTTCGTTTCGTTTCTTTGCAGCCTTCGATCATTGGAAAAACGAAACCATCAGAATCGGAAAAAAAAACTAAACCGTGGGTGGTGATATTAACCGTATGACTGATTATTTCGGGATCGAAAAGGACAAAAGGCACAATCGAAACGAAGGTTTAAACGAAGGCAAAAACGAACCGTGTATTCCCAGCATTAGCCCCTCATGAAACCTGACAGGTGCGCAGAAAAGTCAGAGATGCTTGAAAATGGGAAAATTCACTTTTGGCACCATAGTTTGTAAACGCTATAACTTTTACCCAATCCAATAAATATACACTCAATGGTTTTTTTTTTTATCAAAGACATGTAGCAGAATAACTTTCGTGCTCAAATGTATAGGAAATTTTACTTTATTTGAAAAATGTCAGCACAGCAAGTTAAAAAAGTCATTTTTTTTGCCAAAATTCATGTCTTTTTTGATGAATATAATAAAAACTAAAACTCGCAGCAGCAATCAAATAGCAGCAAAAGAAAGCTGTATTAGTGACAAGAAAAGGAGGTAAAATTCCTTTAGGTGGTAGGTTGTATGACCGAGCAATAAACCGTGAAAGCTGCAGTGGTCTGAATGGAGAAAAAGGCTCTGGTCCTTAAGGGGCGAAAAGACTGTGGTCCTCAAGTGGTTAAATAGAGGTTAGTTTCTCTTCCATGAAGGATACCTCAACATGGTGGAAGAGTCTAGTTTGGAACACTCCGCACGCAAACTGTTTTGGAAGCCAACATCCTCCCTCCATTTTGCTGCATCTGTTTTGAATTCACCTGCCTACAATTATTCACTGCACATCCATGCTGCTTTTATTTCAGGTTTGCTTTTCGGTTTAATCTGAGTTTAGGGTTTAGTGCATAGTTTGCATAAGTTTTGAAATAAAGGGCTTGATTCACTAAGACAAATAGCATGCCTTATCAAAGTTAGCATGCCTTATCAAAGTGAACACGCCTTATCAGAGTAGCATAGCAAACTTATGCCTGCTAATTGGCAATGACGAGAGCTCCACTTGTCCTGCCCTGAGCCCCTTCATAGCGCTTGGTATGCTACTTTGATAAAGCGTGTAAATCAAGTCCCATGTGTGTATTTGCTTCTAAGGGGCAGTGCACGCCTCTGTTGGTAGTCATTTCAGAAGCAGCCTAATCAGGAGCACTGCCAATTTTTCTCTGTTCTCTATGAACACAAGAAGCCTGGTGCAGTATAAGAATTTTGATACGTTGCTTAACCACTTCAGCCTTCAGTCGTTGTTCACCTTATGCATCTGAGCAATTTTCACCTCCCATTCATTCGCTAATAACTTTATCACTACTTATCACAATAAATTATCTATATCTTATTTTTTCCTTCAACAATTAGGCTTTCTTTGGGTGGTACATTTTGCTAAGAATTTTTTTTTTCTAAATGCATTTTAACAGGAATATTAAGAAAAAAATGGAAAAAAATAATTATTTCTCAGTTTTCAGCCATTATAGCTTTAAAATAATACATGCTACCATAATTAAAACCCACACATTTGCCCATTTGTCCCAATTATTACACCATTTAAATTATGCCCCTATCACAATGTATGGTGCCAATATTTTATTTGGAAATAAAGGTGCATTTTTTCAGTTTTGCGTCCATCACTATTTACAAGCTTATAATTTTCAAACAATATTAGTAATATACCATCTTGACATGTATATTAAAAAAAGTTCAGATTCTTAGGTAACTATTTAAGTTTTTTTTTTTTTTAAACTGTAATTTTTTTATTTTTTTTTAGTTAAAAAATTCATTTGGGTATTTTTGGGGTGTGGGAGGTAAACAGTTAATGTTAAATGTAATGTATGTACATGTAATTTTACTATTTGGCCACAAGCTGGCCGCAGTCATTTTTTTTTTTTTTAATTCCATCCTGTAAAGCTGCACTCTCACTTACAGGAAGTATAGGGAGGACGTGATTTTTTTTTTTTCAGAAAGACCACGGATTCTCATAGAAGCTGTCGTTTTTTCAAACAGGGACTGAGATCAATGAATGGGAACTGCGTTCCCATTCATTGATCTCCGGGCTAACGGGCTAACTAACTTCTGCTACAAAGTTTTCTCTTAGGAAATTATTTTTATGTTCTGCTTAAAATAACTTTTCAGCACTTTGCTTGCTGCTTTCTGGTGGCTTTAAAGACATTTTATTGGCAAGATGTGAATTATCAACTGGGAGAAAATTTAGGAGAAAAGGTGAATTGGATTGGGCCCTATAAATCTTATGTATGTGTGATTATGTATATTTTACAAATATTCATAATATTGGTCCTTTCATTGAATTCTAGATAGCATAACCTTTATTATCTATTAATGTCTAATTTAAGGTGGTTTGAGTTTAAGAATGCATGCCAACCAAACAGCTATGAAATATTTCATCATTCGAGGAATTTCAGATGTTCCAAACATTCAGATGATGGTCTTCTTTCTGGTTCTAATGTTCTATCTCATCACCCTTGCTGGCAACATGACCATTTTTATCCTTATATGCTTAGACCATCATCTCCACACTCCGATGTACTGCTTCCTGGCCAACCTGTCATTAGTAGACATCTCCTGTTCCACCATCACGTTAAACAAGATCCTCACAAGTTTCATCATTCGAGATAAAACCGTGTCCTATCCTTCTTGCATGGCACAACTGTACATGTTTGGTTCACTAACAGGCCATGAACTGCTTATACTAACGGCTATGAGTTACGACCGCTTTGTAGCTGTTTGCAACCCATTACGATACCACGTGCTTATGTGTAATAGAACTTGCACTTTACTGGGTGCTACTTGTTGGCTGGTGGGATTTCTACAGGCTATTCCACCCTTCGTTATACTGTACAGTTTTTCTTGTTATTCCTCCAATGAGGTCAACCACTTTTTCTGTGACATTATTTTGTTAACAAAGATTTCCTGCGATGATACCTCCTTTTTTGAGCTTGTCTTTTTCATTGAAGGCATCCTAGTAAATGTCCTCCCATTTCTACTCACTTTCATCCCATACGTGTTTATCATTGTTGCCATCCTGAAGATCCACTCCAATCATGGAAGACGAAAGGCCTTCTACACGTGTTCTTCTCACCTAGCAGTAGTTATATTGCTCTATACGACTCTTATGAGCCAGTACCTAACACCAAACCTGAAGAGCTCTTTGGACTCCAAAAAACTTCTAGCTCTGTTTAACACGGCTGCTGTGCCAATGCTCAATCCCGTGATCTACAGTCTGAAGAATAAGGATGTAAACATAGCACTTACTCGAGGTCTAGGCAAGCTCAGAACATCATGGCTAAAGCAAACCTGAACTGAAAATTAATAGTCAAAACAAACATGCACACGTCATACTTACCTCCTGTCCTTATCAATCTGTTTCTCCTCTCCTGCGTCCCGTTTGTACACTGTGATTGATGGAATTCTCTGTGCTCCATTTAAAAAATGGCGATGACCCCATAACAGCTTCTGGGTTAGCACACTGTTAAACTGTAATATCGCCCACTGGAGCCATAGGGAAACATGGACATTACCTTGCACTTCATTTGCTTTTTCATTTGTAACTGACAGCAAATAATAAATGTCAGCAACTGATTTTAGTTCTGACAAAATCTTGTCAGAAGTGGAAGGAATCATTGTTAGAAGAAAATGGTGATCTTCTGAAAGGAACCCGGGCGATGTAAGTATGTAATATTCATTTGTAGGTACATCATTTGTTTATTTTCAATAATTTTACTCAGTTCAGGTTCACTTCAAGTAATTCTGTCACAAATATCCATCACCAAAGCTAACCAGCAGGATGGACTCCAAAAACATGTACCATATTTTTCGACACTCCGGCATATAAGACGTACCTAGTTTTAGATGGCAAAAATCAGGGGGAAAAAACAACTTAAACCTAGGTGCCTCTATGGTGCATAGGACCTTTCCCCTCTAAACTGCCTCTATCTAAGCTACACTGCCCATCAACACTAACCCCTGCTACACTACACTTCACTAACCCCTGCTGCCCCCACCAACTACACTACACTACACTTCACTAACCCCTGCTGCCCCCACCAACTACACTACACTACACTTCACTAGCCCCTGCTGCCCCCACCAACTACACTACGCTACACTTCACTAGCCCCTGCTGCCCCCACCAACTACACTACACTACACTTCACTTCACTAGCCCCTGCTGCCCCCACCAACTACACTACACTTTATTAACTAACCCCTGCTGCCCCCACCTACTACACTTCATTAAGTAACCCCTACAGCCAACCCAAACGACACTACACTTCACTGACTAACTAACCCCTGCTGCACCTCACCTGATTTTGCCGTCGCCTTCCTCTCCTCCTCCATCTTGCAGTAATCCGAGGGTGCCCCGTCATCCAGGATCAAGCTCTTCAGTGTCCTAGCCGCCGACTTCTCTTTGCTGCAGTCTCTGTATGCAGACTGCAGCTTTGTGGTGTTCATGCCCTGCCGCCGCCATCCTCCATAGTTACAGCGTCCTTTTCCTGGTTACAGTGCCCCCTACTGTGTGACCTGTGGCGCAAGTGTGCCAGGGTCACGCATGACGTCAGGTGCAAGTGTGCCGCACATCACACAGTAGGAGGCACTGCAACAAGGGAGGATGGCGACGGCACCACGTAACCAGGGATAATGGCGGTGGTTGCAGCGCGTGTACACCGCAAGGTTGCAGTCTGCATATGTTACCAACAGATAGTTATGGGGAAAAAAATAAATACATTGCAAAGTGAGAAATTAAAAAATAGAAGAGAGATCAAGAAATTATTGATATTTGCCGTTTAATTCATTCATGTTTTTTGATCCACCTTGAGCTTGCAGGTAAACTTTACTACTGGCAGGCAGGAAAAAAAAACGCCATTACCTTTAAACACACCCACTAACAATGTGATAGATTAAAAGGATATATTACTTTATAGGACTTTCAGAGCCATGGCCCTGACATCACACAGTGGGAGGGGTTTCACCACAATGTCAGCCATACAGACCCTCCTGATGTTCTATTTGAGAAAAGGTAAAGATTTTTCATGGGAAAAAGGGTATCGGCTATTGGTTGGAGTGGAGTTCAATCCTGGGCAGAAGTTCCTCTTTAACCACTTTCCCCTCCACTACAGTATATCTACGTCAGCTGTGGCACCCTCCAAGCCACAGCCACGTAGATATACTGACCTGCTTGCAGCGCTGTTGTGCAGGGACAGGTGCGCTTCAGAGGGCACCCCCCGGCACTGTCAGCTGCCTTACTAATTGGCAAAAGGGAACATGTTCCCTTGTAGCCAATTAGTGACCCCCCCGCGGATGAATGATCACCGCTGTAGCAAACAGCGTGATCATTCATCTTTCCCCCTCCGTGGCCAGATCGTAAAAAAAACACCCCTGCAAGATGAATATCTTACCTGAACTGGTTCCTGCGATCATCCTGCAGCTCCAGCCTCCATTCTCCGCGGTGCACTCAGCCCTGTGACGCTGAATATCCGGGTCCCGGCTTGATGACGTCATCAAGCCGGGACCCGGATATTCAGCGTCACAGGGCTGAGTGAAGAGCGGAGAATGGAGGCTGGAGCTGCAGGATGATCGCAGGAACCAGGTAAGGTGATATATTTATCTTGCAGGGGCGTTTTTTTTACGATCTGGGGGGGGGGGGGGGCATCGTGATAAGGGGGGGCACAGAAGGCTGCCCATAACAGAGGGTGGGGGTTTAAAATCTGAAGGGGGGGGTTTGAAATTATTATTGGGGCCCATCAGGGTAATGGGGTGGGGGATTTTATAATGGGGGGCACATCTGATGGTCCTGAGGGACATAACTTAATGCTGGGGGGCACATATGCAATAATGGGGTGGGGGCGCTAATCCTGGGGACACATCTGGCTATAATGGGGAACACTGATCCTGGGCACACATCTGGCTATAATGAGGGGTGCTTATTTGTGATACGCAGCTGTATAAATATATGTGGGGGGGTCGCAAATGCAGGGGCATATCTGGCTATACTGGGGGGCTGATATTGGGGGCACATCTGGCTATACTGGGGGGGTCTGATACTGGGCACACATCTGGCTATCTATCCTTGGGGGACTTAATACTGATGGCATGTCTTTTACCTACTGTAGCACTTTGTATTTTTTACTAGAATTGAAGAAAACCTGAGAAATAATGCAATTTTATTGTTTTCCCCTCTTTTTTCCCGCTAAAATGCGCAGAAAAAAAAAATTATCGGGACAAAATACCCGCCAATGAAAGTCTAGTTTGTCCTGAAAAAAACGATACCTAGATCATTTAGGTGTCGTGAGTAGGGATAAAGTTATGGCTGATTAAAAAGGGACACCGCTAAAGCGTCAAAACTGCTCTGGTCAATAAGGGGAAAACAAGGTCTGGATGCGAAGTGGTTAAGTGTGCCATACTGTATGTGTCAAGACATCAGTATTAACTTGGATTCAAATAACCAGTAAGGGTCCCTGCACTTGCTTTTGGCAGCAGCCTCTGCATATAAGCATATTATACGGTACAAATTACCCCTGAATGTGTTGCCTTGATAAAGGGATCCTGTGATGGCCTCTAAACATTTTTTTTTAAATAAAAATATATTTTTTTATCAGTCTGTGTTCATCCAAGCTTATCTACTTTAACTGTCCTTAAAGGGAACCTGAAGTGAGAGGAATATGGAGGCTGACATATTTATTTCCTTTTAGATAATGCAAACTGTCTGTCCTACTGATTATCTGCCTTTAGTACTTTTAGCCACAGACCATGAACAAGAACGCACATCAGGTGCTCTCAGGGCTGGTCCAAGGTCCGATGAATTTCCATCCATAAAATAAAAATCTGTCAGCACTGCTGCAAATAAAAGTTATATTTACCTGTGGAGTCTCGTCCCACGAAGCCTGAGAAAAAATGCCGAGCTATTTACCATAGTAAACAGTTTGGCATTTTTTCTTGGAGGAGAGAGGGGAGGCGGGGCCAGGTGCCGGCAGTGGAGTGATGCAGGGTCTTTGGGACGGCTTCATGGGATGAGACTCCACAGGTAAATAAAACTTTTCTTTGCAGCAGCGCTGACAGATTTTTATTTTATGTATCCAAATTCACTTTAAGTATCTGGGCAGATTGAATGGGATTTCAAATTATAATACCATATGAACCTAAATACAAACAGATTTGAACATAAACAAAGCTCCTGTTTTTACCTGAGAAGAAAGGGAAAAAATATTGACTTGCTAAGAAGCTAAGTGTATTCCAATCTATCCTGCTGCTACCAGGGCCGGATTACTGAAAAGGCCACAAGGGCCAGGGCCTTGAGCGACTGCAGCCCAAGAGGCACTTGGACACCTGGACATGAAAGAGGGATGGCTGCCAGGCGCGGAGCTAGGGGGGGTCGGGGTAGGTCAAGTGCCCCCGGGCGCCGGGTCCCTAAGGGCGCCCAGCTGAGCTGATTTTTTTTTTTTTCCTCTGCGGAGGGGAGCAGCGCAGAGAAGAGAAGAGGGAGAGCTATGCGGACGGTGGAGAAGGGGGCCATCTCCCCCCCTTCTCTCACCTTAGGGCTCTCCCTCCCTCCATCGCTGTCCCCTCCGTTATTGTCCGGGTGCTGGCGCAGCGGGCGGGACTCACCTCTGTCTCGCTCCAGCGCCGGCCGGAAGTTCGGATCCCGCAGCCGCTGCTCTGGTCTGGACTAGACCAGAGTAGCGGCAGATCCATCCGCGCTGCGACGAGACGGAGGTAAGTTCCGCCCGCCGCTGCCAGCACCCGGACATTAATGGAGGGGACAGCGAGGGAGAGAGAGCAGCTCTCCCTCTTCTCTGCGCTGCTCCCCTCCTGCTGGGGAGGCAGGGAGGGGGACACCTGGCTACCTACTCTGGGCATATATACCCCTGGCTACATCTACTGGGCATATATACCCCCTGGCTACATCTACTGGGCATATATACCCCTGGCTACATCTACTGGGCATATATACCCCTGGCTACATCTACTGGGCACATATACCCCTGGCTACATCTACTGGGCATATATACCCCTGGCTACATCTACTGGGCATATATACCCCTGGCTACATCTACTGGGCACATATACCCCTGGCTACATCTACTGGGCATATATACCCCTGGCTACATCTACTGGGCATATATACCCCTGGCTACATCTACTGGGCATATATACCCCTGGCTACATATACTGGGCATATATACCCCTGGCTACATATACTGGGCACATATACCCCTGACTATATATACTGGGCACATATTATACACGTGGCTACATCTACTGGGCATATATACCCCTGGCTACATCTACTGGGCATATATACCCCTGGCTACATCTACTGGGCATATATACCCCTGGCTACATCTACTGGGCATATATACCCCTGGCTACATCTACTGGGCATATATACCCCTGGCTACATCTACTGGGCATATATACCCCTGGCTACATCTACTGGGCATATATACCCCCTAGCTACATCTACTGGGCATATATACCCCTGGCTACATCTACTGGGCATATATACCCCTGGCTACATCTACTGGGCATATATACCCCCTGGCTACATCTACTGGGCATATATACCCCCTGGCTACATCTACTGGGCATATATACCCCCTGGCTACATATACTGGGCATATATACCCCCTGGCTACATATACTGGGCATATATACCCCTGGCTACATATACTGGGCATATATACCCCCTGGCTACATGGACTGGGCATATATACCCCCTGGCTACATATACTGGGCATATATACCCCTGGCTACCTACTCTGGGCATATATACCCCTGGCTACATATACTGGGCATATATACCCCCTGGCTACATATACTGGGCATATATACCCCCTGGCTACATATACTGGGCATATATACCCCCTGGCTACATATACTGGGCATATATACCCCCTGGCTACATGGACTGGGCATATATACCCCTGGCTACATATACTGGGAACATATACGCCTGACTATATATACTGGGCACATATTATTCTCCTGGCTACATATACTGGGCATATATACCCCTGGCTACATATACTGGGCACATATACCTCTGGCTACATATACTGGGCACACATATCCCTGCCTACATATACTGGGCACATATACCCCTGGCTACCTGTTCTGTGGACATCTCTACCCCTGGCTACCTGTTCTGGGGACATCTATATCGCTGGCCACCTATTCTGGGGACATCTATACCGCTGGCCACCTATTCTGGGGACATCTATACTGCTGGCCACCTATTCTGGGGACAACTATAGACCTGGGGCTACCTATTTTTGGGGAACCACGTCAGATTGAGTGTATTTTGGAGAACTGCTGCCAGGTGAGAGGTGTCTACCATATTAAGGGGGCATTCTACCTATTTATGTGAAATGCTGTCTATTTATGTGACTCATGACTGCTGAATTTGTCTTGTTGGGGGCCTCATGGTTACTGAATTTGTCTTGTTGGGGGCCTCATGATTTGTTGGGGGCCTCAAGATCGCTGAATTTGTCTTGTTGGGGGCCTCATGATTGCTGAATTTGTCTTGTTGGGGGCCTCATGATTGCTAAATGTGTCTTGTTGGGGGCCTCATGATTGCTGAGTTGGTTATGTTGGGGGTCTCATGATTGCTGAATTTGTCTTGATGGGGGGGGGCTCATGATTGCTGAATTTGTCTTGGAACATGCTGGAAGGTACATACTGAGGGAGGGTGGGTGAGCGTGAGCCTGCTAACATCCATATACATTTGGCTCCACCCATAACCACGCCCACATTTATTATGTGGCCACGCCCCTTTGACTTTGGGGGGCGCATTAATAGTCTTTGTCCCCGGGCGCTGAAAACCCTAGCTACGCCTCTGATGGCTGCATATGAAAGAAGAGGCTGAGCATAGGGACTACCACATGAAAAAGGGAACTGATGCTCAAGGGAGCTGTTCATGAAAGTGAGGGGCTAGATACATGGATGATACACATGGAAGAGGGAACTGCACATGGAATGGGAGGGGCGCTGCTGCACATGGAATGGGAACCACAGCATACTTGGCCTAGAGTATCCGGCCTTGGCTGCTACTGTTGACTTCTGACTGGGCCTTTAACCGTTTTTAGTTTCCCTCTACCACCAGCTCTGCAAGCATTGATGCCCCCCCCCCTTCCACAATGCAATAAATTGCAGATTATGCAGCACAGCACCTTCTTCTCTACCTCCTGCCTGCTGGATCCTCCTCAACAAGGACTCATAGCTACCTACCTCTTTCGCATTCCATTATGGGGCTTTTTATGGTGACTTTTGCCTGGCTGTATGTCTTCTGGGTCCTGGCCATTGTGTCTTCTGGTTACCTCCATTGACAGAGAGCCAGGCGATGACCACCGTTTGCAGCAATACTGAGGCAGAGACCAAAATATAGTGCAGTAATATTTTTTGCAAATCACTCTACAACATGCATGCAGTGAGACCATAATACAATTACAAAGCAGTGTGAACACATAACCCCAAGTCAATTAGTAGCACTGTATGCACCCGTTATGGTACCTAATCTCTATCTAGTACTTTACACATTTAAGGGGCCTCAAAAACCAACATTGAAAAAAAGCTGTCAGCTAGTTGATACTGTTAATCATTTTCTTTAAATAATTCTTTGTGAGCACCACACATACTGAATGTTTAGCACCAGTGGCATATCTAGGCCATTTGACACCAAGTGCTGGGTATTAGTTGACATCCCCCCTCCCCCGAGTGAGTGTTGCATGCTAAGCACGCCACAACACTGCACTGGTTAGGTGTATGTAGGTGTGTGGGGGAGGGTGCTTTTGTCAGGCATAGGTGAGGGAGGGTAGTATTAGACATAGGTGGTGGGGATCAGTGCTAGGTGTAGGTATGGGGGAGGTGTTAGGTGCGGGTGTGAGGCTAGGTTAGTGTTAAGTCAACATATGTGGGGGCCCCAGTTAGTGTTAGGTGAAGGTGAGCAGATTCGAAAGCATAGGTGGGGTGGGGGAACCTCGATCAGCAATGCAGACTATGCCCTTAGACTTTGCCCACAGCCCACCTTCACCTAACGTTAACCGTTACTGCAGAGTATTGCAAGCTGAAGGAAGCCATGGCATTAGCTCACCTGCTCCACCACCAGAGGCCACAATGCGCCCTCCTGTCACCATTCAGCCCTTCCCCTAGTGCACAAAGTGTCTTTCTGCATCACGTGATTACACACGTGCAGGAAGAGATGCCAGCCAGAGGCGTAGCTATGGGTGTGCAAGGTGGGACATATATCTCTGGGCGCAGCACTGTGAGGGCACTCAGCATGGCTACTGCCCCCCCCCCCCCCCCCACGGGCGGGAGAAGTGGCTCGCTGGCTGCCTGAAATGGCCCTGCTTTTCTCCCTCCCTCTGCAGAGGAGTGCAGAAGCATTAACAACAGCAGAAAACGTGGGGCACATCTGGCTATCTAAAGGGGGGCCCAATTGGCTATTCAAAGGGGGGAACATTTGGCTATCTGAACAGCGGAAGGGGGGCACATATGGCTATCCAGTGGCGTAGCTAAAGAGCTGTGGGCCCCGGTGCAAGTTTTACATGGGGCCCCCCAAGCACCCTATACATAACAATTGATACGGCGCACCAAAACCTGCCAAGGACAACCCCAGTGTCAGAGGTGCAAGAAGGGTATGGGGAACAGCTTGTTAAGGATTACTACTATTCAAAGCATCTATAGAAGTGATTATTACCAGCACAGGACCAATAGAGAGCTAATACTGTGATAGAGGGTGGACCCTTCGGGGCCCCTCTGGCCCAAGGGCCCCGATGCGGTCGCTACCTCTGCACCCCCTATTGCTACGCCCCTGTGGCTATCTATGGGGGGAGGGAGCACATCTGGCTATCTAAACAGCATTTGTACATTTGACTCCACCGATGACCATGACCACATTCTCATGCATGGCCATGCCGATTTTGTCCAGGGGGGCAACACAAAAACTGTCTTTGTCCCTGGGCACTGAAAACCCTAGCTAAGCCTCTGAAACCAGCACTAGGGGGAGAGCTGAGCGGTGACAGGAGGTCGGACGTCGTTGGACTCCAGCGGTGGAGCAGGTGAGCTAATAGCATGGTTCCCTTCCGCTCACAATAGTCTGCATTCAGGCGGCTGCAGGAAGTTCCCAGTTGTCAGCCCCTGTCATAGTGACACCCGGTGTGGTCGGCTCCTGCCTCCATCCCCTTAGTCCACCACTGTTTAGCACAGCTCTTAGACACAAGACTTTGTTTGATGAAAGACATTACAGGCCTCTTCCTGGAGTGCCATTTGCACTCAGGAGTGTCACTGCAGTGCTTGCAGACAATGATCAGAATGGTCACCATCATCATTAGCAGCGGCTCCTTGCGCCACCCCCTGCTCACCACTCAGGGCCAATAGTTATTAAGTTCAGGCCACTCCATCCCACACACCCCTGCTCACCACTCAGAACCAGTAGTTATTAAGTTCAGGTGGCTCCACAATAACCTCTTAAAGCTGACCTAAACACTTGCAGAGGAGACAAGGAAAACAGAGAAATTCACCCTGTGTGTGTTTACAGAGAACAGCCTGTCTAATTTTCCCTAAACTGCACGTAATCAGCAAGTGTAAACATTGGAGGTTAACCCTTTCTGTGCTCCCAGGAAACCAGGAAGTAAACACTGCAGGATCTCTGTTGGAGTTCTATACGCTGTAACAAAGACATTTTCTTTAAAGGTTATTATGCTTTTGCTTATCTTTGAGAGGAGAGTGGAAGTTCTGCGTTTAGGTCCGCTTTAAGTAGAATTAGTAATACATTCATACCTGTTTATCTCATTTTCCTGTGTCACTTTTAAACTTGTTTAATTTTTTTTGTCCGTTTTGTTTTTAATATATTTATGTTTCTTATATTGTGTTTTTGTATTTTCCCAAGAGCATAGATTACATTTTTAATCTAATTTATTTAAAAAATAATAGGCTAAGTGGAACAGTAATGAAGTATTCTTTGGAGACAAAAAAACAAAACAACAAAACAAAGGAAGGAAATTACCCACTGGAGGCTATAAATACACTGCCATTAACACGAGCTGCACCCTGCATGACACTTACCAGCAGCTGCTTTTAAATGAAGAAATATGCTCCTATGATCTGTCATTATTGCAGAACTGCACTTTCATGCGAAACAGAAAACGTTTCCCTCAAACGGATGAATTCTGCTCAAGCAGGTAACACGTTATATTGTGTGACATGTACTGAAAGAACACAGCATTGTTACATTAAGGCTTGCACACCAAGACGTTGCGTTAGGTGCTACGTTAAGGTCGCATAACGTGCACCTAATGCAAGGTCTGGTGCTCTTCGTTGTGGACGTCAGAGAGAGCCGCTTGTGCAGCTCACTCTGGCGTCCGTGATGCCGTGATGCGTACTCTTGGACGCATGCGGCATCACGTGGTCCCGCCGGCCAATCGCCGCACAGAGCGGAGGCACCAGGAAGTAAACACTGCACCTCACAACGTGCAGTGAATATTAATTAGCCATGTGCCTGGCCGCTCTCCGCTCCTCCCCAACATGACTGCGCATGTGCAAACAGTCTAACGCGGCTTAAGCCGCTCTAACGCCGTAGCATGCTGCACTTTCCACAGAACGTGCAGCGTTACATGTAACGCAACGTGGGCAGTGTTAACAGCCCACTTGTGTTACATTGCTGTGCGTTGGGGGAGCGTTACAGGCGCACCAACGTGCGCCTGTAACGTCCCTGTGTGTCAGCAGCCTAAATATAACAAAACAAACCGTTTGGAAGCACATCTCAGTCTTCACATATTGACCTTATGCAGTCGTCAATTTCCCAAGGACGTAAGGAGAATAAATTCAAAGTCAAATGTTTAAATCCCGACAAGCACTGAGGTTTTTTCTCTTCTAATGTCTCCAGTTTAACAATTTAAAGAGAAAAATGTGTAACTTCATTGAAGTGGACCTGAACCCTTGCACAGGGCAAAATAAAAGCATAGAGAAATGCACCCTGTATGTATTTAGAGAGTTTAGTCTGTCTAATTCCCCCAATCTGTGACTGAGCACTCAGCTGTATTAGCTGACTGCCACGGCACAGATTTAATTGGTAAACACAGGATGTTAACGAAATGTCTGCTTCCATGAAAGCAGGAAGTAGACACACTGCAGATGTATTGCAGGATTTGCATCAGCTGTAACAAATAAATGTTTTTCTTTAAAGGTTTTAAATTGTTATTATTATGTTGCCTTTCTTTTAGTGCAAGAAGGAAAAAATTGTGCTTCAATATCACTATTCACCATAAAAGTTATGGACAGGACCCTGAAATAAAAACATAAAATGCGCACATAGTGCAAAGTATCGTTCATACAAGAACACCACAAGCACCCCGTGCTGCACTCCGGAGAGAGGTGCCGTCACCTGGTAGAATCACACAGTATTCTCCCCCCTATATGTCCGCACTCACCAGACCAGGACTTGTATCGCAGGCAGCATATCACGGATCATTATCCGTTAATATATATCACCAGGCAGCTACAGGATTCCAATAAAAGGATGCTTTATTAAAATAATCCAGCAGATCAGATGTATTACATGCCAAAACGCTCTGGCCGTGGTACACAGGGCAGCACGGCCACACTAGGTCTGCCTACTTCCGGATCAGACGTCAGCGTACCTCCCGACTCCGCCCCACACATTATCCTTTAGTGCAGAGAGGAAGTTCTGAGTTCAGGTCCACTTTAAAATACCTTAACAAAGAGCTGTTATAGCATCTAAAGATAAACTTGTGACTTATAACAGCACCCGTAGCAAGATATTGCCCAAAACAGTGAACTGTCGCTGTCAGTTAAAGTAGTACAGGCTGTATGTTTGACATCTATTTTTATTGCTTATTTATGTATAACAATGTATTGTATACGCTCGCATATAAGCCAAATTTTTGCACACCAAAAATGTGCTCAAAAGTCCCCCCCCCCCCCCCCCCCCTTCGGCTTATATGTGAGTCAGCTTGTGTAGTATGTGTGTGCTCGTGCCCCCCGCTGTGTCTGTACACCCCCTCCTTTGCAACATCGTAAGTAAGGTGATGGGATGACTGCTGGCCTGCTTGCTGCCTGGTTATGCTGGCTTCAGTGAAGGAGAGAGCAGCGGCATCATGTGCAATGTGTGGGATCCCCTTACCTATCTGCATTCATTAGTCCACTCAGAGTCGGGGATCCGCTTGCCTCTTTTTGCACATTGGCTCAGTTAAGGGGATCTTCTTGCCTCTTTTTGCACATTGGCTCAGTTCCGGGGATCCCCTTGCTTTCTATCCGCAAGGATTTGTACCCGTCACGTTTTGGGAATTCCCTTGCCTCTTTGTCCGCATCCCTATGTCTCAAATCTATGACGCCATCTAGTGGCGCCTTAAAACATAGTGAGCGGGACAGACCAGAAAGGGGATCCTGGCACATGACGCAGACACAACCGTGTGGAGACAGCAGCGAGGGGATCCTCGGCAAATGATGCGGACACTGCCATGCAGGGAGAGCGCTGAGGGGATCCCCGACACATAACGCGGACACAGCCTTGCGGACAGAGCTGCAAGGGGATCCCAGGCACTGAGTGTACAAATGATGCAGACAGAGGCAAGAGGATCCAAGGTGCTGCTGAGATGATAAACAATGCGGATGGAAATGTAAATTGCACATCATGGTGCTGCTCTCTCCTTCACCTAAGCCACCATAACCAGGCAGCAAGCAGGTCGGCAGTCATCCTATCACCTTACTCACGATTTTGCATGAACACATGTTGCTATAGGGATGATTGTTTCCTCATACTGGGTACATATAGAGAGGGGAGCTGCCTAATACTGGGGGAACATTTGCCATTTATACTGTGAAGGGGGCTACACTTGGGGGGAGGGGGGGGAATTATATGCGGGTCAATCACTTTTTCCTGGTTTCTAAGGGAAAAGTTGGGGGGTCGGCTTATATGTGGGTCGGCTTGTATGCGAGTATATACGGTACATTTTGCTGCTAAAATTCCTTTTTTGTCAAGCTATTTTTGATGGAGGAGCTAAGTGCTTGTTGTGAATTATTAAAGCGGACCTGAACTTTTGCACAGGGCACATGGAAAACAGAGAAATGCAGCCTGTGCGTTTTTAGAGAGAAAACCCCGCCTAATTCCCCCTCATCTTCAAGTAATCACAAGTGTAATTTGATCTCTCGTGTGTGTCAACACATAAATTCGGCAGTCCTCAGCAGACACAGCTAATATATAAACACAGGATGTTAAATAACCCTTTGCATGCTTCTATGAAAGCAAAAAGTAGACACATTGCAGGAGTTCTGTAAGCTATAAGAAAGAAATGCTCTTCTTTAAAGGTTATTATGCTGTTGCCTATAGTTCTGAGTTCAGGTCCACTTTAAACTGAAAACTTAAGAAAAATCTTTAAAAGCACATTTGAAAATACATCTGCCATGTCACATATACAGTTGTGGGGAAAAATAAAGCATCCTGTTAAATATTTAGTTCACATATTTATGTCTAATCTTGTCTTTTTTTATTTCTGGCAAAGAGAGTGACGTGCGTATGTATTCTAAGTGAGGGAAAAATTAGGACATCCAACCCCCAAAAGCTAATGTCACCCCCTTGGGCTAAAATAACAGCAGTGAGGCACTCTGTTCTACCTCTGTGTTTTATCTCTGGGGCACTTAATAGACTGCCATAGAGCAGAGACCAGAAAACATTATTTCCACTTTGTAAATGATTAAAGGGGCTCTATGGCGTAAAAATTGTACAATTTAAAATATGTGCAAACATAAACAAATAAGAAGTATGTTTTTTCCAGAGTAAAATGAGCCATACATTATTTTTCTCCTATGTTGCTGTCACTTATAGTAGGTAGCAGAAATCTGACATTACCGACAGGTTTTGGACTAGCCCTTCTCCTCATAGGGGATTCTTAGCAAGGCTTTTATTCTTTATAAAGATATTTCCTTAAAAGGATTTAAACAATGATGCTGACCAGCCTCCCTGCTCGCTACACAGTTTTTTGGCAGTTGGACAGAGCAACTGCCATTCAGTGAGTGCTTTTGAAAATAAATAAATCTCTGAAAAACCCCCATGAAGAGATGGACTAGTCCAAAACCTGTCGCTTCTGCCAGATTTATACTACCTACTGTAAGTGACAGCAACATATTTGTTTATCTTTGCACATATTTAAATGTTACAGTTTTTCGCCATAGTGCTCCTTTAGGCTACTTGCACACCAAGACGTTGCGTTAGGTGGCACGTTAAGGTCGCATAACGTGCACCTAACACAACGTATGGTGCTGCAAGAAAGGACGGTAGAGTGAGCCGCGTTAGGCGGCTCTATCCCTATAAGGTCTCCCAGAGTGGCGCTGATTGGCCGGCGGGACCACGTGATGCGGAGCGAGACATTCCGCATCACGTGGTCCCGCCGGCCAATCAGCTGCCGCCAGTGCAGTGAATATTAAGTAGCCATGTGCGCGGCTACTGTAGCTGGCTCTCCCCGCCTCCTCTCTGCCGCCCACTGAGCATGTGCAAACAGTCTAACGCGGCTATAGCCGCTCTAATGCTGCACTTTCCAGACAACGTGCAGCGTTACATGTAACGCAACGTGGGCTGTGTGAACAGCCCACTTGTGTTACATTGCTGTGCGTTGGGGGAGCGTTACAGGCGCCTGTAACGTCCCTGTGTGTAAGCAGCCTTAAACATAAAATAAAACCAAGGGATATCTAAAAACTTCATTTTCCAGAGTAGGGGGATATCTAAAATTGCTTATCTCATAAGTTTATTTTCACTTCGGGCTCACTTGAAAGAGATCTGAGCTTACTGCATCAAACCACAGAAATACAGACCATCACTGTAGCATCACTTCACTGCAGCTTCAGTTAAAGTTCCTATTAAACACTAGAATGGAGAAATACTGTCTAAATCTGAACACACAGTGAGCAATAGTTCTGTAAAGGTAAATGCCTTGTTGATGAGGGAGAGGTCACAAGAGAATGGCCTGACTGGTTCGAACTGACAGAAAGGCTACTGCAACTCAGCTAACCATTCTTTACAGCTGTGGTAAACAGAAAAGCATCTAACAATGCACAACATGTCAAACCATCTGTGTGCCTCTGCAGAAATCCAGATTCATCGGTCCAGACAGGATCAGATTAATCGGATGCCACATCATTCGGCTACAATGGGTGACCACCACCAAAGACCACAAAGCTAGTTTTGCGGCTATGGGTATCAGGGTGTGTGAATTTTCTTCCACGCTCGGCTACAGAATAGGCTAAATGTGGGTATAGTGTAAGTTAGGCTAGGTTAGTTTTAGGCATATTAGTTCATGTTTAGCATATCGCAAGAAAGATTATTTTTAGTTGTATGGGCAGTACGGTTAGAGTTAGTTGTATCGGCAGGAGAGTTAGTGTGAGAGGAAAGGGGGGGGGGGGGGGTTATGTTAGTGGTTAGGAGTATGGGCGGAGGATTAATGTGGAAGTTGGTGTTTGGGCTTCACACAGCTGAGTTTAAAGAGGAACTATCACGAAAATCTTGAAATTAAAACACGTACAAATAAAAAGTATGTTACTTCCTGAGTAAAATGAGCCATATATTACTTCTCGCCTATGTTGCTGGCAAGTACAGTAAGTATTAGAAATCCGACATTACTGACAGGTTTTGGGCTAGTCCATCTCTCCATAGGGAATTCTCAGCATGGCCTTTATCCTACCTAATAATCCTCAAGTGTCCTTGCGTCCTGTCATGTGTCAGTGCTTTTGCACTACTGCGCATGTCAAGCACTGACAGCAGTTAGGACAGGACGCAGGGCGGATAGGCGGCCAGCCGGCCGAGTGGGCGGGTGAGAGAGCGTGTGACTGGCAGGTGCGCACACGGCTGGCAGGAGCGCGTGTGACCGGCGGCTGCACGCGCCGCGCGGTAATGCCAGACCTAGAGCCCGTTTTCAAATGGGTTTAGGTCACTAGCTCTTTATACAGACACTCCCTGAAAAAGATTTATACAAAGATGCTGACCAGCTCGCCATACAATTTTTTGGCAGTTGGATGGAGCAACTGCCATCCATTAAGTGCATTTTAAAAATAAAGAAATCCCTGTGAACCCCCATGAAGAGATGGGCTAGTCCAAAACCTGTCAGTTGTGTCAGATTTCTACTACCTACTGTAAGTGACAGCAACATAGGAGAGAAGTAATTTATGGCTCATTTTACTCTGGAAGAAACTTACTTCCTAATTGTATATGTTTACATATATTTAAAATTTTAAGATTTTCGTGACAGAGGTCCTTTAACCGGTTCAGCCCCACAGTGTCGAAACCCTTATGCATCCGAGCAACGTTCACCTCCCATTCATTCGCCAATAATTTTATCACTACTTATCACAATGAATTGATCTATATCTCATTTTTTCCACCACTAATTAGACTTTCTTTGGGTGGTACATTTTGCTAAGAATTATTTTTTTCTGAATCCATTTTATCAGGAAGATTAAGAAAGAAATGAAAAAAAAAATTATTTCTCAGTTTTTGGTCATTATAGTTTGAAATTAATATATGCTACCATGATTAAAACTCATGTATTTTATTTGCCCATTTGTCCCGGTTATTACACCCTTTTAATGATGTCCCTAGCACAATTTATGGCACCAATATTTTATTTAGAAATAAAGGTGCATTTTTTCAATTTGTGTCCATCACTATTTACAAGCTTATAATTTAAAAAAATATAATAATATACTCTCTTGACATGCATATTTAAAAAGTTCAGACCCTTAGGTAACTATTTATGTTGTTGTTTTTTGTTTTTTTTAATTGTAAATTTTTTTTATTTTTTTTATTAAAAAATGTATTTGGGTAATTTTTGGTGTGGGTGGGAAACAGCTAATTTTAAATGTACAGTAAAATAATGTTATTGTTTAATAAAAAATGTATGTGGGTGTAGTTTACTATTTGGCCACAAGATGGCCACAGTCAAAAAAGTCCTGGATGCAATCGATCTCGCATCCAGGAACTAGAAAGAGATTTTTTTATTTGGAGAAAGACGGCGGTCTCTGATAAGAGATCGTCGGTTTTTCTGCAGGGGACTTAGACCGGTGAATGGGAACTATATTCCCATTCACTGATCGGGGGGCTAACGGCAGGCGGCGGGAGCGGGCGCGGGAGTGCACGCGGTGCCGCTGCAGCACCACAGTCTATCTGGATGAACATGCTCATTCAGATAGGCTGAACTGGTTAACCACTTCCCTACCACAGGTTTTTTCCACTTCAAGACCAGAGCAATTTTCACATAATGCTCCTCCCATTCAATCGCCAATAACCTTATGACTACTTATCACACTGAAACCATCTACATATTATTTCATGCGGGGCTTAATTTGGGCAGTACTTTTTGCTAAGAATTATTTTATGATATATGCATTTTACAGGGAAGAAGAAGAAAAAAATTGCAAAAATTCATCATTTCTCAGTTTTCAGTTATTGTAGTTTAAAAATAAAATGTGCTATTGTAGATAAAACAGACACATTTTATTTGCCCTTTTGTCCCGGTTATTACAATGTTTAAATTGCGTCCCTAGTACAATGTATGGCGATAATATTTTATTTGGAAATAAAGGTGTATTTTTTTCAGTTTAGTGTTTTTTTTATACTATAAAAATAATTATAAACTTTTATTTACAGTAATATACACTCATAACATACATATTTAAAAAGTCCCTAAGGTAACTATTTATGTAGTTTTTTTTTTAATATTGTAGTTTTTTGTTTGTTTTTTTACAAGTTTTATTTTGGTAACTATGGGGTAGGGGTGGAAGGGGTTAAAAATAATAAATATTTAATAAAAGTTTGAATGTAAAAGTGTCTTATGGTATATTTGGGTGTACTTAGCTGTATTTTACTTTTTGGCCACAAGATGGCACTACACTTAGTTCACTTTCTGCTGTTTAGAGCAGAATCAGAATCAGAATCATATTTATTTCGCTCAATACAGCAAGAGCTATATTCAGAATTATTTGTGGTACACATGGCATAGACATAGTATAAGAAGACAAGATACACAACTATAGTAACGGTATACATGACAGACCCGGATTGTCCTTAAGTGTTTTATTCCTGCCGTGCAGGAGCAGTCCCATAATAATATTGATAATAATAATAATAATAATGATGATGATGATGGTGGTGGCCCCCGTACAGTCCCTGGGCAAGAACAAGGACAAGGGTGGGCAACAGCGAGACCTGACTGAGAGACCACCGCTAGGGCCTGCCAGTAGGCGGGCCTGACAGGGGGAAGTTGGAGTTTAGCAGCCGAACCGCTTGGGGGAAGAAGGTGTTCTTCCGTCTGGTTGTTTTGCATGGTATAGTCCTGTACCTACGGCCCAGTGGGAGGAGCTTGAAATAGCGACTGCCTGGATGGGAGGGGTCAAGGGAGATCACCGTGGCCCTCTTCAGCATCCTAGCGGAGTGGAGGAGATCAAGAGGCGGAAAAGGAGACCCGATGATTCTCTCTGCATCAGTTATGACTCTCTGCAGTTTGTGTTTATCGCTGGCCGTTGCGCCCGCGTACCAGACAATGACTGAGGAGCAGAGGATGGATTCTATCGTGGCAGTACAGAAGCTGGTCAGCAGTTCCCTGGGCATGCCGAATCTCTTTAGTTGGCGCAGGAAGAACAACCTCTGCTGAGATTTCTTGTGAATTTTGGTGTGTTCTGCCCCCACTTCAGGTTATTAGTGTGAGTCGTGCTGAGGAACCGCACGGATGTCACCCTAGAGACTTCGGTACCCCCAATGAGTACAGGTGGGAGGGGGGGAGGGTTCCTCCTGAAGTCTACGACTAGTTCAACAGTCTTTGCGGCATTGAGAACTAGGTTATTGTCTCTGCACCAGTTACAGATTCTCTCGACTTCGCTGCGGTACTCCTGCTCTCCATTGCTACCAATAAGGCCGATGATAGTGGTGTCATCTGCAAACTTAATGACCTTCATGGAGTCCGCGGATGATATGCAGTTGTTGGTATAGAGGGAGAACAGTAGTGGTGATGGTACACAGCCCTGAGGAGTCCCTGTATTAGTGGTTCTAACGCTGGAGTAGCAGTTGCCGAGCTTCACCTGTTGCGTTCTGTTAGTCAGGAAGTCCTTGATCCATGCTCGAAGGGTGGGATCTACTCCGAGCTGCACCAGATTGGTGAGCAGGATGTCTGGGCAGATAGTGTTGAACGCTGAGCTAAAATCCAGAAACAGGATCCTAGCGTAGGAGGAAGGGTTGTCTAGATGCTCAGTGATGTATGCCAGGCTGGCATTGATGGCCTCCTCCACGGATCTGTTAGCCCTATAAGCAAATTGGAGTTGGTCGAGGTGGGCGTCCGTGAACCTCTTTAGGTGGGCAAGGACCAGCCGTTCAAGGAGCTTCATAATGTTTGAGGTTAGGGCCACTGGTCGGAAGTTGTTGTGCTCAGTGCTGCCGGGTTTTTTGGGAATGGGTACAATTGCAGACCGCTTGAAACAGGAGGGGACTGTACCGTCTGATAATGACCGCCTGAATAAGGAGGTGAGCACAGGGGCTAACTGATCAGCACAGGTTCTCAGGCAGATTGACAACACTCCATCGGGGCCACAGGACTTCCTGGGATTCAGCTTACGGAGGTGCCGGAGTACCTCTAATTCATGGACAGCAACAGGAGCCAGGGCGCCGAGTGCACCCGAGGAGGGGGTCACCTTGGCCGTGGCTGTTTGGTCCACAAGCGGGTTTGGTTGTCGCTCGAATTTGCAGTAGAACTCATTGAGCTCCTCTGCCAGCCGAGGGCTCGGGGTCACAGGCTGAGATACGGGTTTGAAGTTCGTGGCTGCTCTCAGGCCCTTCCATGCCTCCCGTGTGTTGTTTGATTGAAGGCAGAGCCCCAGCTTGTCGGAGTAGGCCCTCTTTGCTGATCGCAGTTCTCTTTTCAGGGCATACCTGGCCTCTCTGTACTCTTCAGGGGAGCCCGACTTGTGCGCTTCCTCTTTGCGTTTCCGAAGTCGGCGGAGCTTGTCGTTGAACCAAGGCTTATTGTTGGGGAAGATCCTGAAGGTCTTGGATGGGATATAGCTTCTTCGCAGAAGCTAATATAGGAGGTGACATTCTCGGCCCATTCATCAAGAGAGGGTGCCTCCAGGATCGTCCAGTCGGTGGTGTCAAAGCAAGCTTGGAGCTCCAGTTTTGCCCCGGCTGTCCATTTTTTGATTATTTTGGGCTTAGAGGTCTCCAGGAGCCTCCTATAAGTGGGGATCAGGTGAATTGTGTTATGGTCGGAGTTACCTAGGGGGGCACCTTGGATGGCCTTGTAAGCGTTCTTATGGGCCGTGTAGCAGTGGTCCAGGGTGTTAAGGTTTCTGGTAGGGTAGGTTATGTGCTGCTTGTAGCGGGGCATCTCCTGTCATAGGTTCGCCTTGTTAAAGTCGCCCAGGATGATGAACAGGGCCTCCGGGAGGGCAGTTTCCCACCGCGAGATACAGTCCCTGAGGGTTTGCAAGGCAGTCTTGGAGCATGCATCGGGAGGGATGTAGACCCCGATGAGGACAAGGGAAGAGAACTCCCTTGGGGGAGTACTGAGGCCTGCCGTTTATGGCCAGCAACTCGACATCAGGGGTGCAGGTTTTGTTGAGAGTGGTGATGTTGGAGCACCAGGAGGTGTTGATGTAAAAGCAGATGCCCCCCCCCCCTCTCATTTTCCCAGAGAGGGCAACGTCACGATTCGCTCTGAGGAGGTTATAGCCTGGTACATGTAGGAAGCCGTTTGCTGATATGGGGTTTGCTTCCAAGTAGGAGGAGCAGCTCGTCCAGTTTGTTGGAGAGTGAGCAGACATTTGCTAATAGGATGGCAGGGACGGGAGAGCGTAGACCTATTCTTTTGAGTCGGACCTGAGCCCCGGCCCTCCTTCCTCTGTGGCGGCGCTTGTTCGGTGCACGCTTGGAGACGAGGTGATTGGCGTGGGCGGTGACAGCCTTCCACAGGGCGGAGCCCCATGAAGGCTTGGAGCTGTCCAGGGGTTCCTATCTAAGGAGGGCATCTCTGGATAGGGTGGCAATATTTTGCGGCCATTCCATGCCCATGATACAGTACAGTACAGTGTGCCCCAGTGGTAGGTGGAATGGAGTACTGGTGGGGGGCTAGTGCTCCCACCTTGAATTGCCCCGCATGGGTTTACAGCGGGCAAGACAGGCCAGGTACAGGACAGTGGGAGGCACGGGCTGGTTGCAAGATGGTGGGGCCCACTTCGTCAATAGTCAGGTGGCGGATCACGGGCAGCCAGGCAGAGGAGCACAGTCGGGCCGGGTAGTGGGTGACAGGGAAACCACAGTACAGTATAGGGCACAGATAGGCGGTGTAGCAGACAGCACAGTATGGGAGGCACTGCACAGTACAGTATAGGGCACAGAAAGATGGTATAGCACACAGTGCAGTATGGGTGGCCCAGCACAGCAGCAGAGCACAGTATGGGGCACAGATGGGTGATGTAGCAGGCAGCACAGCACAGTATGGGTGGCACAGTAGTTTGGGGGGTAGCAAGCAGCACAGTTCAGCTAGTGTAGCAGGCAGTACAGCCCAGTATGGGTGGCATAGTATTTTGGGGGGTGGCAAGCAGCACAGATCAGCTGGTGACCCAGATAGGTGGTATGAAGCAGGCAGGCAGCGGGCAGATACAAGACAGTGGATCCCCACTGGGACTCACCATGGATGGTACAGGGCAGCCTCCAGCAGGATCCGCAGCTGTTGAAAGTAGTGTGTCTGGAGGGGGTGGCTGGTCCAGGGGGCCACAGGTCCTGCAGGCTGGTCGGTCTCTGTATTTCCCGACCAGCGGTGTGCACAAGGCGGACTCCTCCAGCTGGCGAGGTGCTGCCCTTAGGACACCAGATGGAGCTCAGCCGGCAAGGCCACGAGGGTTCGTCGGAGGAGATAGGTCCTGCAGGATAATGGGAGGCAGCCCATTGTTTTTTCTTTAACACATTCAACGTGGTGGAGCGGCTTCCGCCGTGTCTGGAGGCTGATCGCCTAAGCAGGCCAGACCACGAGGGGTCGTCGGGTGATACTGATCCTGCGGGAGGATGAGAGGTGGCCACAGGGAGTTGTGGTGTAGAGGCGGGGAGCATCAGCAGCCGCATCCGTAAGCTGGTCACCTGATGCGGAGACCGGAATTGCAGCGGCAGCCAGGAGCGGATGTTGCCGGAGATGCAGCAGCCAGGAGCGGACGGGTCCAGTATACCAGCGGGGATGCGGCGGCCCGGAGCGACGTCTAGCAGCAGACTGCGGGTCCAGCAGACAGTGGAGGGCTGGAACCAGGAGCAGAGACCGGAGCGGTGACGAGTATCGGCGTGGGACCCGTGGAGTCAGGTATGCTAGGTGAGTACACCGCTGGAACACTGCACCGACAGCAAGAGAAGCAGGCTAAAGCTAAAACTGAAAGACTACTCTAACACTAACACTAAGACTATCCCTAAAACTATCTAAAACTATCTCTACAGCAGAAAAAAACTATGTAAACCTGCGAAGTTGCAGGAGCCATGTGACCGAGGTAACCTGCATGGGCGCCATCTTGGTCAGATAGGAACAAAAATGTTTGTAACAGTTTCCTTGGGGTTATGAATGAGAGATGCATCTCTCCCATTCATAACGACACAGTGATCAGCGCTGAGAATGAATTGATTTTCATGCCCTGATCACGGAAGTACAGGGATGGTGAACGGAAAGGGAACGGAAATCGCGATTGGCTGCGGTAAGTAAACAGTGCATATACAGTATATACAACCCTGATCTGCTAGTGGTAAACACACAGACACACAGAACATTTATATTGCGCTTTTCTCCTGGCGGACTCAAAGCGCCAGAGCTGCAGCCACTAGGACACGCTTTATAGGCAGTAGCAGTGTTAGGGAGACTTGCCCAAGGTCTTCTACTAAATAGGTGCTGGCTTACTTAACAGCCAGAGCTGAGAGAGCTAAACACAGGGGTGTATATATACGTACCAAAAATCCAGAACTGGTTAAGCTATATTGTAGCTGAAAGTTGGGTGACTGTATCTATTGGATACCGGTGCTCAGCTATTGTATAGCCAAGAGCCATAGTTTGGATCGAAAAACGATCTAAAAAATTATGAAAAAAAGTTTGAAAAATAGATCGACTTTCAGATCGGACATGTTGGAAATAATCGATCTGACAGGTAAATCTGCCAGAAAATTCTATGCTGTGTACCTAGCATTATACAGCTTAGATTGAGCCAAATAGCATCATATTGAAAATTAAACATTACTGATATTATTACTAACAGCATCATCCAATGCCCAACAAAAAGAGCACCTATTGAAGACCACACTGAATCCATTTTTCAGCTATCCAGTTTTGGGGTGTCTGCCCACTGCAGTCCCAGTGTTCTGTTCTTAGCTGCTCAATGTCAACAGCATGAATCCATGATTCCCACATACCTCAAACTGTGTAATTCATCTAAGGAATGTTTTCAGTATCAGTATCTGGGGAATGCCATAGAGAACTGAAGCAGTTTGAAGGGCAAAGGTAGGACCTCTCCATTATTAAAATAAAAGGGCTACCGGTTGCTCCACACGTTTTGCGGGCAAACTCGCTTCCTCAGGCAAAATAAATGTGGTGCTAAGCCATTTATACTTGGATGAGAATGTGCTCCACTGTTGTGGCTGTTTTTTGTACAAATAAAGAACTGCTTTTGAAAATTGACAGCCAATGTCTAACTGCTTGGGGGTAAGTCCATCTCTACCTCCTTTTTATAAATGTTAAATTGTATCATTCTATCTGGCGCCTCTGTACTATTGATCTCAATTGCCACAGTCATCAACTCTTGGTGGAGGGGTGTATGCCTATTTTCTTTCCTACTAGAGAGAGCGACATTTTTTACCTGAGTGAGGACAGGCTTATTATCCTCACCTGCATATACAGTGCTTTCCTTGGAAGCGACCCATGTTTGTGAGTATATCTTTTTAGCCATAATAAATTTTTAATCGACCAGTACATACCGCACCATTGGGGCTCTCAGTTTCTCTGTTTTTGTTTTGAGAAGTAAGGATACTTAATAGTTGGGATTGGGAACTAAGTCCACACAACAGCTTCAGAAGGCCTATATATTATTGAGGTCATCTCTTTATAGAGTCCCATTTCATAATTTATAGAAATTAGGCCCTTTGCCAATCTTTCGCACTTTCACATTTGGTCCTTAGCACCCCACATGGAGTGTCAACATGAAATGTACCCTTGGTTGGAATTTGCCTTTAAAGGTGATTGCTTTTATCGCTGACTGAAGAGAATATGTCAAAGATGCCTAAAAAAGTTGAAAAACTAATATGTAGGAATGGACACCTCAGTTTTAAATAATGTGTCATGATTCTTAAGCCTGGTACACACTGTCAACTTTGATCAGTCAATCACTGACCAATGTTACTACCTCCATGTAGTATGAGAGTTCATCTGCACAATCAGTTCATAGTATTCAAAATCTGTTGACCCTTGGAGGTGATAAAATTGGCCAGTGATTGGCCAATCATAATTTAAAGTGTATACCAGGCATTAGAAAGAGTAAACACCTTCCAGAACACAAAAATTAGTCAATTAGTCCAGAAGCTACTTTTTATTTTTTCTTTGGCTAATGTGAATTAATGATGACATTTTTGCTATATACAGAGCTGTCCTAGAGAGCACTGGGTCTGTGTGTACAAAACTGGTGTTTCTCTGTAAAGAGGCTAAAAGTGAAGATAACTATTTCTGTAAAGTCTGGAAAAAGAAGTCCTGATCACAGAATATACCCCACTATGGAATTAGCCTAAGTTTAAAACTGGTCTCCATATTTTTGATAGTAGATAGATTGACAAAAACAGTAATTTTAACATCTACTGACCGCTGTCCTTTTCAATATTTAGGTCTTTATCATAAAGATGTATGTAAATGAAACATTTATTGACTATTTCATTATTAAAGGAATATCAGATGACCCAAAGATGCAGCTCCCCATCTTCCTTCTGGTCCTCCTCATTTATCTCATCACCCTTTGTGGTAATCTTACTATTCTTGTTGCTTGTAGAGACCCTCAGCTTCACACACCCATGTATTTCTTCCTCGGCAACTTGTCTGTAGTAGATATCTCCTGTTCAACTGTTTCTCTTCATAAGATTCTCACAAATTTCATCACTGGTTATAAATTTGTCTCCTTTTTTGCCTGCATGACACAGATGTACTTTTTTGGGTCATTTCAAACTCTTGAGCTGGCGATATTGACCGCCATGAGTTATGATCGCTATGTAGCCATTTGCAAACCTTTGCGTTATCATGTAATTATGAACCCAAGAACATGTGTTCTGTTGGCTTCTTTCTGTTGGCTTCTGGGATTTTCACAAGTCCTTCCTCCAGTTGGGACAGTGTATACCTTTACTTGCTATTTGACCATCGAAGTCAACCACTTCTTTTGTGACATTGTCCCTCTGATGCAGATCACCTGCAATGATACAACATTTGTGGAAACTCTGTTTTTTATAGAGGCCTTGTGCCCTATGATTTTCACTCCATTTTTTCTCACTTTTCTTTCTTATGTTTTTATTATAGCTGCCATTCTGAAGATACGTTCTAGTACTGGTCGACTAAAGGCCTTCTACACTTGTTCCTCACATCTTACTGTTGTCATACTGCTCTACACAACTCTTTTTTCTCAATATTTGACCCCAAACCTAAATAGCACATTGGATGCCAAAAAAGTTTTTGCTCTATTCAACACAGCTGCTGTCCCAATGCTTAATCCCCTGATCTACAGCTTAAAAAATAAAGATGTTAAAAGAGCCCTTCGACGGAGCAAAGGACAACTCAATGTAGACATTTAATTTTCCTCATTTTATACTGTGGTGAAATAGGAGTTCAAAAAGCACACAGAACCTAGAGTAATAGAAAACAACTCCATGAGGTATTTGAAACTGAAATAGTAACAAAACAACATTGAGGGATCTTTAGGAAAACAACTACAAAAAATTGCAAAAAAATGTTGAAATGAAGATAGGTACAAGAAAAATTTCAAAGTCTCAGTTACAATTATCTACAGGCTTCCATCACTGCCCTCAGCCTCCCTCTGTGTTTCTTTTATGACTGCCTAACCAAGTGGGATATTACTGGGTGGTGCCCAAAATGATGTTTAAAATAATTAAAAACAGTTTAATACACAAGGACTGATATAAGATGCAAAAATAATGTATTCAAAAACACTGGACAACATGTTTCGCGGGCATCCATCCATTTCTTCAGGTCAATAAAACATTGTCTCAAGGTATGAGTAAATTGGGTCAGAGTGCCTATCATCTCCTGTTTGTTTGTTTTTTTATCTCCCCTGGAAGAACGACATGTACTCCAGACACCCATCAAGTGGAATGTTAAACCAGGGGCATGGAGTGGGCCACGGTACCAGGATGTCAGCAAGATGTTTCCTTTAACTGTAGTATAATACAGGTGTCATTGATAAGGTGTATTGATTAATAATTGTATTTTTCAGAGAATTCACTGGGTCCATGCTGCATAAGTCTGGCAGTTTGCGTGCTAAAGGTAACAGTGTTTACAACCTCTTTCCTAACCTGAAATATTTAATAGCAAGAGATCTCAGTAAGTCCTATGCCATGTACACACAAAGGACATGACTACTGCTCTGTCCAGACAATCCATCTACTTTACCATGTTTCCATTCCTGTTCTAAAAAGTAGAATTCAAGATCTACCTCAGAAAATGGTCATTATCTCATGTACACATTTTTTAACACAAGTGAACCATGGTCCATTAAGATTGTAAAATACTGGCAATGAAGGTAAACCTGAAATTTGTTAACAGACAACATCTCTTTTTCTACAGCTCCATAGGGTACTTACTCCTCTGAAAGATCATTCCGTATGATTACTACTCACCATCCATGTATTTGCTTCTGTCTGGTGTGGGCCATTACACTGGGTATGTGGTACTACAACAGTTATCTACCTGGTCAGGCATGTATTTGCCTCTATGAGAAAATGAAACTGCATACTAGGTGGTAAAATCTTCTTTGTTCCATGCACAGATCATATCCTCTTACATAGTTACATAGTTATTTGGGTTGAAAAAAGACATACGTTCATCGAGTTCAACCAGAAAATAAAGTACAACACCGACCTGCTCCCTCACATATCCCTGTTGATCCAGACCAGAGGAAGGAAAAAACCCTTACAAGGCATGGTTCAATTAGCCCCAAAAGGGAAAAAAATCCTTCCTGACTCCAGAAGGCAATCAGATAAAATCCCTGGATCAACACCACTGGGCATTTCCTAGTAATGATTGCCATGGATGTCTTTCAACGCAAGAAATGCATCTAAGCCCCCTTTAACTGCAAATATAGAATTTGCCATAACTACTTCCTTTGGCAATGCATTCCACATTTTAATCACTCTTACTGTAAATAACCATTTCCTAAATAAATGGCTAAAACATTTTTCCTCCATGCACAGATCATGTCCTCTAGTCCTTTGTAAAAGCCTAGGGACAAAAAGTGAATCCGCCAAGCTATTATATTGCCCTCTGATGTATTTATACATGTTAATTAGATCTCCTCTAAGGCGTCTTTTCTCTAGACTAAACAAACCCAGTTTATCTAACCTTTCTTGGTAAGTGAGACCTTCCATCCCTCGTATCAGTTTTGTTGCTCATCTCTGCACCTGCTCTAAAACTGCAATATCTTTCTTACCCTATGTAAATTTCTAGAGATAAAAGCTCTTCTGCCAAGCTTTTATATTGCCCTTCCATGTATGTATACGTGTTAATCAGGTCATATCTCAGTTGTCTTTTTTTCTAAGCTAAATAAGCCCAGTTTGTCCAACTTCTCTTGGTAAATAAGACCTTCCATCCCCTTAGTATACTTGTCTTGGTATCTGCTCTACAACGTTAATATCCTTCCTTTAGTGTGGTGCCCAAAACTGTATTCTATACTCTAGACATGGCTTCAAGAGTGAGGAGATGACCCCACACCCTTTCCTAAAAGAATATTGGTCGACAGCCCACCTACAATTTCAATTTGACAGCACTTGAACTCAAAGCCATACCCTAAATCCACACATACCATTAGGATGTACTGTATGTTTTTCTACCCTTCCAAAGCTCTAGAGTAATACCAGGCTCTTGACGTATTGCTTCTGGTTACTAAACCCAGTAGTCAGTTTTTCTAAAATTGTCATAGAATTTCAAAATAGAATGGCTTATTGTAAAGGATATTTACAAGGAGTAGAGGCTTCATTTATCTTGGGGGTGTACATGCAGCTTGGATTTCAGTTGCTTGAGTTGACTACACATAAATGATGGACTGAGAGAGCAAGGGACTTTCACAATAGCACCCCGATGACCATCAGGTGCCCAGAGTGTCAACAGACATACCAGTGCTAATATTCCTTGGTTAACCTCTTGAGGACCGCAGTGCTAAACCCCCCTAGTGCCCAGGCCATTTTTAGTAAAATAGGCCACTGCAGCTTTAAGGCTAAGCTGCAGGGCCGCACAACATAGCACACAAGTGACCCCCCCCTTTTCTCCCCACCAACAGAGCTCTCTGTCGGTGGGGTCTGATCGCTCCCCCATGTTTATTTTTTTTTTAATAAATATTATTGTTCCTTTTTTTTAAAAAAAAAACTGTTTCTTTAAAAATGTTCCCTCCCCACAGCCAGCCAATTATGGCGATCAGTTGTCATAGGCTTCTGCCTATGAGAGCCGATCGCTCTCTTGTCCCCCAGCGGGGACAGCCGTGTGACACGGCTGTCCCCAGTACAGCGCTGCTGCCGATCGCAGCGCTGTACATGGAAATAGACGGCGATCAGGCCATCTAACAGTCTGCCGAGTGGCAATAGCCGCTCGGAGACTGAAGGTGGGGCGAAGCTCTGTCCCCCCAAGCAGGAGATCTCCTGCAAAACAGAGCCCCAAGACTACTTGACGCCAATAGGCGTTAGGCGGTCCTGGGGCTGCTGCCGCGGCCACGCCCCTCGATGTGACGCGGTCGGCAAGAGGTTAACATGTTGAAGCAAACAGAAGCCCTCAACACCCTTTAATGTTCTTCAGTCTCCACTTTTCTACAGTCTCATCGAAACACGCCTAGTGTGCTGGTCACTTCAAAAGTTAGAGGGTAAAAAATTAGGATCCTGTCTGTGGCATAACTAAGGAGCTTGGGGCTCCAGTGCAAGTTTTACATGGGGCAAGCACTGTATTAATATGGATCCCATAAACCAACCAACGGCAGCTGCAGTGTCAGAGAAGTGTATTTAGAGTAAGGAAACAGTTTAAGAATTACTACTATGCAATGCACATATAGATGTGTATATTACCAGCATAGCAACAATGAAAAGCTAATAAGATGAATGTAGGATGGCCCCTAGTGGGCCCCTCTGGTCCAGGGGCCCTGATGCGGTCGCAACCTCTGCATCCCCTATTGTTACGCCACTGGATCCTGTAACCTGATGGTAATAGGTGCATATGGGGAATTGTGATCTACAGCATGATTTTCACTTCTGCCTGTGAACCTCCCAAATTCTCAAATAAAACCAGCTCTGGATTCCAGTCTAAAATGAGGACCATCCATTGTAGTGAAGAAAGTTATCACTTATTTATCTTGCCCCAAACATCTCAGCCCTTTGAAACCTCCAGCCCAGAGACACACGCGGTTCTCCCTGGCCCATGCTGTGCTGCTGGAATAAGCCTCTCAGCCTCTACAGCTGGTTTCCAAATGCATTTGCTATTTCAATATGATGTGGTCCTAATTGTATATGGATTAACCTGTGAATATCAAGCACTTATACGTACTGTTGTTTCTCATCCTCTCGGAAATCAGCTTACTATCCTATAGTAAAGATTCGAGCAATGCTCCTGAAGAAGCGGACTGTACTTTGTATATGGTCATGAAATGTGTCAAGAAACTAAATCGACTTTGTTAATTCATGATTGAATTTGTTATGTGCAGTAACTTGATTGGGTATGAAGTTGCCAAGGAGAAGTTGGGTGATGGACACCCTACAAAAGAAACACAGAGACGACGGGCAACCAACACCATAGAGCAGGTGGAGAGCACAAGCCCATCTCCACTCGGGTACCACCAGGAATAGCCGGATGTAGGGTGGTTGCACTTTCTAAGTAGAGGGGAGGTGGAGCTAGCGCATCAAGGGTGAATAGGTGCCCAGTGGGGATAAAACTAAGTTAAAAGCAATATAAATTCAAAAAGAATAAGGTGGCTTACCTCTCAGGAGTGCCTAGTTCAAAGGCTGAAATTTTGCAGCACTTTTATTGGCCTGATAAAGTGGGTATGTACCCACGAAACGCGTTGCTGATGCAATATAATGCAAAATAAATTGATATTTTTTCCTAAACTGATTGTGTCATCTGAGAGGTAAGGCACCTCTTATTCTTTTCAATTGTATGTTGCTTTTAACTTAGTTTTATCCCCACTGGATGCCTCTTCATCCTTGATGTGATTAGGTACGAAAGCTCATTTAGGATCGGATGCTAGATGGTTGTTAGATTTGTTCCCATTTATTGAGCATCTCCTATGTGGCATTCTTGATTGTAATGACAAGTGACTTTCAGATATTTAATTTGTGAAATATTTGGTATAAAAACCTGTGTAGTGTCTAATTATCTCTAATTATCACTTTGTATGCTATGTATACATATTTTAATATGTGTGTGTTAAATTTATATAAATAAAAATTGTCTAAAATGTCTTGGTCTGACCTTTTCAGAGGTCTTGTCCAGCATGTTTGCTCAAATGAATAATTCCAAAGGATCAGTATGACAGCCAGGTAGCTGACATTTATTAAAGCAACACAAAAACATTTGAAAATAAATCCTACTAATATAATAAATGGGAAAGTTCGGATGTTTGGATGTTTGGATGTTTGTTACTCGATCACGCAAAAACGGCTGAACGGATTTGAATGAAATTTGGCACACACATAGTACATTACCTGGAATAAAGTATAGGATACTTTTTATTCCCATAACCAAAAAGAGACAAATACAAATTTCACTGGAAAATGTAAACTGCAGCCATACACTGTTACACTGGAGGTGTGTTTAGCTTCTAAGGGTAAAATGGTTAATTTGCATATATCCAGCAGTGATGCACTGGGAGACATCTCAAGCTCACTCCAACCTGAATTATCGCAAATTCTTTCTGTTTTAAGAAAGCAAACGTTTGTTTTTCTTAACATCTTAGTAAAGGGACTTTTAGGACCATTGTAGTCCCTTACACACTCCAATGAGTTCTGGGTCACCATGAGCTTGCTGGGTAGCATGTCCCTCTCGGTGTTACAAGCCCTACTGCATAGAGCCAAATTAATCTATGCCATGCACTGATAAGGATCAAACAATCCAAAACAGTCTGTATGCATGTTGGATTATTATGGCTCTGTACAATTTAACAAGCTGACACATCATTGCATTCCAGCGGTTCTGGAGGTGTGTTTAGCTTCTAAGGGTAACAATGGTTAATTATTATATTTTCAGCAGTGATGCACTGGGAGACATCTCAAGCTCACTCCAACCTGAATTATCGCAAATTCTTTCTATTTAAAGAAAGCAAACTTTTGTTTTTCTTACACTGTTAATGGTAGGGTTCTCAAACTTTCCACAGTTGGTCGTTGGGTGACTAGGGTTATTATTCAGAAAAGTGGTTGGAGCCTATAAAAGCCAATCAAAATTCAGCTAATGATTTTCAAGGGGAATATTTACATTTCTGCCATTCTTGCACTGTTAATGGCACAAGCCTCAAACCTGGTATAGTTGATCATTGGGTGACTGGGGTTCAATTTCAGAAAGGGGGTGGAGCCACAAATAGCCAATCAGATTTGTTTCATTCCAATGCAAATTATTGTTGCCAAACACTGCAAAGCTCACAAACTTGGTAATTGAGTAATTGATTAATTGTGTGTTAGGGTTAGGAAAGTGGGCACAGCCAACACCAGCCAAATACATAAGCGGGCAACGCCGGGTCATAAGTGGGCGGAGACAAATACAAATTTTACTGGGAAAATGTAAACAGCAGCCATTCTTACACTGTTAATGGTAGGGCTCTCAAACTTTGCACAGTTGGTTACTGGGTGACTGGGGTTAATATTCAGAAAAGTGGGTGGAGCCTACAAAAAACAATCAAAAATTACCTATTGATTTTTCAGGGGAATATTTCATTGCTGCCATTCTTGCACTGTTAATGGAACAAGCCTCAAACCTGGTACAGTTGATCATTGCGTGACTGGGGTTTAAATTTATATAAGGGGGTGGAGCCCCAAACAGCCAATCTGATTTGTTTCATTTTAATGCAGGTTATTGATGCCAAAGACCGCAAAGCTCACAAACTTGGTCATTGAGTAATTGAGTAATTGTGTGTTAGGGTTAGGAAAAGTGGGCGCAGCCAACACCAGCCAAATACATAATCGGGCAATGCTGGGTCATCAGTAGGCGGAGACAAATACAAATTTCACTGAGAAAATGTAAACTGCAGCAATTCTTACACTATTAATGGTAGGGTTCTCAAACTTTGCACAGTTGGTCACTGGGTGACTGAGATTAATATTCAGAAAAGTGGGTGGAGCCTACAAAAGCCAAACAAAATCCACCTATTAATCTTTAAGGGGAATATTTATTGATGCCATTCTTGCACTGTTAATCACCTGTACCTGGTACAGTTGGCCATTGGGTGATTGGGGTTCAAATTCAGAAAAGGGGTGCAGCCACAGCCAATCAGATTTATTTTATTTCAATGCAAATTATTGATGCCAAAGACCTCAAAGCTCACAAACCTGGTCATTAAGTAATTTTGTGTTTGGGTTAGAAAAAGTGGGTGGAGCTAGCACCAGCCAAATACATACCTGGGCAATGCCGAGTCTTCAGTGGGCGGAGACAAACACAAATTTCACTGGGAAAATGTAAACTGCAGCCATTCTTACACTATTAATTGTGGGGTTCTAAAACTTTGCACAGTTGGTCACTGGGCGACTGGGATTAATATTCAGAAAAGTGGGTGGAGCCTACAAAAACCAATCATGCTCATGCACGGTAGCGGCTTCAAGGGGAGCATTTTATAACGTCCGTTAAGAGGGACCAACAACCAACAGGATGTTTTAAAATGTAGCTAGGTGGGTAGTGGTTAAATGATAGGTAAATAATACAAATATGCCTGTTAACGTGTTTATGTTCAGAATCTTCAGATGTCTTCATGTGCCTAATATGGCAAAATCATACTGTGTTACAAATATGTTTTCATTTATATCATCAAAACAGCTTTGGTACAATTTTATAATCATAGTCAGATTTAAATAATAAACAATACTATTTATGCCACAGCAGCATGATTAAAACCATAATGAATAATGAAATTAATTGTCCATTGGAGACCTACCGGTAAGTCAGTAAAAAGAATGATGATGCTATTTACCCACTGGAGACTATATATTCCTCTCTATTCACCTGTAGCTGTGTTTTACATGAGACGTCCCACTAGCTGCCATCAGGTGTTACAGAAGGTTTCTATGATATTCAGCTGTCCTGGATAACTTAGGCAGGTGACACATTTTTAAAAGAAATGCCTAAGTATATTCAAAAGCACAAGTCTGAGTGAGATATACAATATAGACAACATACAATACAGGGCACCTTCACACATCCCTGTGATTTCTGGCTGCAATTTTCTGTATTAACTATTTGTTATTTTGTGGGATTTTTTTTTTTGCATCTTATTCTTTTTTTCTGTTTTTGCTTGCAAATTTTTGCATTCTAATTTTTCCTTGGAAACCAATGAAGTTATTTTTTTTAAAAAACCAAAGCGTGTTTATTTAAGCACTCCTGAAGCAAAAATAAAGCTTATGATATAATGAATTTTATGTGTAGTAAAGAAAATGAATAGAACATTAGTAGCAAAGAAAAGAGTCTCATATTTTTAATTTCAGTTATATAGCTTTTTTTTTTTATAACATTCCATCATTCTGTCATATTTGCAGTTTGGAAACCACACTCTAGCGCATATGCAATTCACTTTTTCTCCTATGTTTTCTCCTAGGTGATATTTTTACACCTTGTCCTAAAATGCTTTTTAAGCCACCAGCAAGCAAGAAAATACTCAAAATAATTTTGATAGCACTTTTCCACCAACTTTGTGATACCTTTTCAATTGTAAAATGCTGAAAAGTTATTTTAAATAGTAGATGAAAATTATCTCCTGGGAGATAACTCAGGAGATAAAGTTAATTTCATATGGGCCTGAATCCTTTAAGCTATAAAACAAAGCAGGAATAATGACCCTTTGAACTTTCCTACAGTAAAATCTTATCTCAAGCTGTCTTTCACTGTTTCTTAGCTGTTTAAAGAGGAACTTCAGCCTAAACAAACATACTATCTTTAAGTTACATTAGTTATGTTAATTAAAGTAGATAGGTAATGTAATCTCTTACCTACCCTGTTTTAAAAGAACAGGCACATGTTTGTGATTTCATGGGGGCAGCCATCTTTTTGGTTGAAAGGAGGTGACAGGGAGCATGAGACACAGTTCCAATTGTCCTGTGTCCTGATCACCCCTCCCAGCTGCGCGCACTAGGCTTCAAATCTCAAATTCAAAATTAAAAAAAAACTAATTTGCAGCAGAACGAAAACATTAGTAGATTTATTTGATGGGGCGGTGCTTAGCTTCTGTGCAACTAAAAATGAGGCTTGGGTAAGAAAAAAAAGTTCTGATACTGTAAAACTGTTAAAGAAACACAAACTTGGTTTTTCTTACCCAAGCCAGTGCTGCTGAGTAGATTTTTAGTCTGGAGGTTCACTTTAAGTACTTCACAAAACAGGATTGTATCCAACTCAGTTGGGTCAAATAGCTCAGAGAAGCTCTTTGGCATAGATAACTGAATATATTTTTTAACCCTTCTTGTACTGGAAAACAATATGAGACTTTTTTCTTTGCTACTAATGTTAAAAGCAGTGTGTACGCGGTACAGTAAATAATTATATTCAATGCAAAATACAAAAGCAGTGAAGCATCAGATACAGGAGTGTACAAAACGAGAGCTAAGAATAAAACAAGATCTGTAGGTGAATAGTGATGTCGCGAACCTCCGATTTTTGGTTCGCGAACCCTGTTCGCAAACCTCCGCGAAAAGTTCGGTTCGCAAAAATGAACCCCAATAGACTTCAATGGGAAGGCGAACTTCAAAATTTAAAAACATTTCTACTGGCTATAAAAACGTTAAATAACATGTTCCAACAGCTCTAATACCTAATACTTGGACCACCCTCCACCCTCCTGCCTATTCCCTCCTCCCTCCTCCCAGAGGGAGGAGGGTCTCATCTGCCAGGGCATTACAGTATTTAAAAAACCAGCTATATACCATGGGTGGGATTTGAACCCAGGTCTCAGTGTATGGTAGGTAACTAACATATCCACTATACCACCACCACTAGTAGCTGAAACTAGCCTAGCATGTACCATTTATGCTCAATGCAAGAGAAAATTTAGACAAGACAAATAACATTTATATCACACTTTTCTCCTGGCGGACTGAAAGCACCAGTGCTGCAGCCACTAGGACACGCTCTTTCTAACACTGCTACTGCCTATAGAGCGTGCCCTAGTGGCTGCAGCACTGGTGCTTTGAGTCCGCCAGGAGAAAAGTGTGACATAAATGTTATTTGTATTGTCTAATTTTTCTCTTGACAACTGTTGAACCCAAAAGGCAAGGCCATGCCATGCCATGCCATGCCATGCCTAGCTAGAAATCCAGTGGCTGTATGGTGTAATGGTTAAGGGCTCTGCCTCTGACACAGGAGACCAGGGTTCGAATCCTGGCTCTGTCTGTTCAGTAAGCCAGCACCTATTCAGTAGGAGACCTTAGGCAAGTCTTCCTAACACTGCTACTGCCTATAAAGCGCATCCTAGTGGCTGCAGCTCTGGCGCATAAATGGTACATGCTAGGCTAGCTTCAGCTACTAGTGGTGGTGGTATAGTGGATATGTTAGTTACCTACCATACACTGAGACCTGGGTTCAAATCCCACCCATGGTATATAGCTGGTTTTTGAAATACTGTAATGCCCTGGCAGATGAGACCCTCCTCCCTCCGGCAGGAGGGAGGAGAGAATCGATAGAAGGGTGGAGGGGGCTAATTAAACTCTCCCTAGTAGAGTCTGTCAGCAGCTGTCCCTTAACTAATTAGTGTAGGGAAACAAGTTAGTCAAATGGCTCAAGGACCTTGCCTTGTATAAGGGGGGGGGGGGGGCTCCAAGAGTGAGTGCAGTCTGATTGGCAACAATGTGCCTGCTGACTGTGATGTAGAGGGTCAAAGTTTTGCTCCATAGAGCATTATGGGGCGAATCGAACTTCCGGGAAAGTTCGCCTTTGGCAGGCGAACGCGAACCACCAAAGTTCGCCAGGAACCATTCGCCGGCGAACCGTTCGGGACATCTCTATAGGTGATTATAGACATTCAGGCTGTGGATAAAACCGCAGATTAAAGTACACATTAGGACTAGAAAGCCATCTATCCCAGATATGGGAGAATTTAGTTGGACAGTTTCTGTGATTAAAAACTAGCTTTTGCATTATAGAGAGGCCTTTACTTCAATTTTCCAGTCAACCAGAGAGGACATATCGAGGACAGCCATCTGAAGGCGATACAATGGCTAAAAATAGAGTTTTGATTAGGAAGGCCTAGACAGGCCTTCTTCTGTGAGGTTTAGAATACACATCTAAATATCCAGCACCACAGGAGAGCCCATAGTGTCATGCAGAAAGGCAACCAATTGTCTCCAGAGGCCCTTCACCGGGGCACACTGCTAGTGCAAGTGTATGAAGAAGGGAACGAATGAAGTTAATTTACGTGAAATTGTGTGTAATGTGTGTTGCTTCATGCTCTTCCTCTGCTGCTGCTCCTCTCTGTCAAGCTCTTCACTGGCTACCAATTAACCAGAGGATCCAGTTCAAACTCTTAACTCTAACTTACAAGGCTTGATACAGTCTCTCTCCGCTGTACATCTCCTCACTAGTTTTCTCCTCACTAGTTTTCAGATACAAACCAAACCAAAATCTCCAATTTGCACATGACCTTCTATTGTCCTCCTTTAGAATCACCTCCTCACAATCAGTATACAAGATTTCTCACGTGCTTCACCCCCCTTGGAATCCTCTGCCACAACACATCTGTCACTCCCCAACCTTTGATATCTGTAAACGTGCCCTAAAAAGTAATTTTTTCATCAAGCATATGCTTTTACTTAGTTCCCCTTTGGACCTCTGACCAAATTGTACTACCTACTAGATAACCTAAAACACACTGCATCTAGGTATGAATATTATATACTACCCCTACTACTAATTTTGTTACACATTTATTCATAGTAATTTTGTCATTGTAACCAGGGATGCTCATCCGGATTCTGGATATCCGGGTAACCCGGATATCCGAACATTTTTACGCTATCCAGCCGGATCCGGATCCCGGATACCTGGGCCCAAATCCGGATAGCTCTATGCGGATATTTGGCCGCATACCCGGATATCTGGCAAATATCCAGATCCGAATACTGTAACTAAGGAAAGGACATCCTGGAGCCAATCAGAGGGCTCCCAGCAGAAGCCCTAGCAACCAATCACAGAGGCGAACCCTGGCCAGCCCCACCTGACCTCATTGAGCCAATCAGAGGGCTCCCAGCCTAAGCCCTGGCACCCAATCACAGAAAGGAACACTGGCCAGCCCCCCTGTATAATAAGGAGGGCTGCCATGATGAGACAGATCGTCCTAGCTTGCTGAATGCTCACTGAGAGACATGCTCCAGTGCTGCTGGCCTTAGCAAGGGCTGCCTGTACACAGTTATAAACCTAAAGCTGTTCAGTGATGAACCCCTTCACTATCACTACACTATTGTTAAATCGTTAATTAGCTTGATGTCATTGTGTGACAGACAGTCAGAGTGTGTGCTGCATGCCTGCTGCAGCTGCTATGTGTCTGTGTGTGTGCGGTGCACAGACCAGGCCAGCTGCTGCCTGCTGGCCAGCTATTAGCTTTAGCTAGCTACAGTACAGGTTAGGTTAGGGATTAGGTAATAGCATTACTGTGTGATTGTGTAGTTAGTACTGTAGTACTACAGTCAGTGCTAGTAGTTGTTAGAGTAGTAGTACTACTGTGTTAGCTTACTACAGAACTGCAGTGCTGTGAGCAGTGGCAGTGTGATCGTTAGTGTGCACTAGTGTCTTCTCCTCTGCAGTCTGACTGTCACTCGGCACGTCTCACATGGCTCTTGGCATTTGCCATGTGTCACGTGGCACTTGCCCAGTGTCACTTGGCACGTGTCACGTGGCACGTGCCAAGTGCCACGTGCCACATCTGGCATGCTCCTGGCACACGTTACACCTGCTGCTGCTACACTGCCCTGCTCCTGCTGCCTTTGCTGTTCCCACCGCCAGGGTGCCACGGCCACTGCTGCTGTGCTTATACCACCTATATTTAACCCAAAACACAATTGCTGCGTAATTTTTTGGAGGTGTCTGGGCTGAAAACTGTCATGTTCCAGTTGTGCGGTTGGACTTTGGACACAATGTGGGCTGCACGACCGCTGTCTGGAACCTAGTCCTGATGTTAATTGACAGCCTTTTTTTTCTTTTTGGGGGGGGGGGGATTTTAAGTCCCTACATCATCAATTAGTGTTTCTCATTAAAAAATAATCATGATACATGCCTCATTTACCCTAAACACCCTTTTTTAAAAGCAATTTAAAGCCCACTTCTGGTTTTTCCATTCGGATATCCAAATCCGCCCGAATAGCCCGGATAATGCGTTCGGATATCCGCATGAATGCGGATATCTGAAAGTTCGGATTCCAATATCCAATCCGGATCCGGATATCTGGACAATTCGGATTTTGAAAAGTGGTATCCGAGCACCCCTGATTGTAACTACCAATTCTGTACTTTGTACTGATTCTGTATTTTGTACTGACTCTGTATTTTATATATTGGTGTACATCACTGTCTGTATTATTATGTACCCCATGTTTGTTTCTTTGTACAGCGGCAAGCGATATGTCGGTGCTTTATAAATCAATAATAATAAAGTGTACCTGTAACTTTAAAGTGTACCAGAGCTGACGTAACCTAAAAGCTTTATACATACCTGGGGCTTCCTCCAGCCCCATCTGCACAGATCGCTCCCACGCAACCGTCCTCTGCCTTCTTCCTGTGCACCATGTCCCGTAACTTCCTCGAGTCGCTGCCAGCCTGCGCAAGAGAAGTGTATAATGTACAATAGTATATAAAATAGTATATATTTTTTGAAGAAAATCGCGTACAATTGTATGCCTAGCACACCTTAAACATATAAAAATAGCTGCTCAAACCCATTTTAGCAAAAATACAAAAGATTTATTATGCAATTCATATTTAAATTACAGTGTTGTGCCCGTCCCACAAATGCTATCCCCATAAAATTCCCAAACGCTGGTTCACGTCACCACCCGCACATATCACCCCCAGCAATGGAGAAGAACCACTTCAGGTAAATCTCACTGCCTTTACCCTAAGTGCACTATTGATCAGGCCTGCAATGAAGAACACTAATCATGAACTGTCTTTGATCTAACAAGGGGAAAATCCCATCTCACAAAGTCCCTCCAATTAGTAGCAAAGTTTCCATATGCAGTCTGTAGCAAAAGCAAAAGGGAGGCATGCAAAGCAATGTCCAGTTCTAAAGCGTAAAGTATATATTTTTTGCTGTTCTTCATAAAGAAGTTTAACAAAGTAACCACTTGTTGCTTTAATTACAGCCTTGATTCTGTTGGGATACTTCTCTAACAACTTTGCACATCTAGACTGTGCAATTATTGCCCATTCTTCAGTACAGCCTCAGTAAGATTGGATGGTGACAATTGGTGGATTGCAATCTTCAAGTCAATTCACAGATTTTTAATAGACCTTAAAGATAATCTGTACTCTAAAATTCTTACAATAAAAAGCATACCATTCTATTCATTATCTTCTCCTGGGCACTTCTGTGCTGTTTCTGCCACTCTCTGCTGCAAACCTGGCTTGTAATTAACAGTTTTAGGTACTGTTTACAAACAAAAGACATGGCATGTGATAGGCTGAGAGGAGCTCAGTCTGTGACTCACACAGAGCCTGCAGGGGGCCTGGAGAGGATGTGTATAACTTCTGCCTATCACAAGCAGAGGAGCACATTCCTGCCTGAGTGTGAGGAAATGCGGAAAAGCCGCTGCTAGTACTCAGAGTAAGGCGGCGGATTCCGCGTTCAACATGGCAGCTGCCGCGCAGTCAGAGTGCGGAGAAACCGCCGCATGCCCAGACAACAGGTCGGCGGATTCCGCGTCCGACGCGGCAGGTTGCACGCATAGGCCTACTCCTATCAGCAATGCTGAATGCGGAGAAAACGCCGCACGCACAGACAGCGCTGCGGTGGATTCTGCATCCAACACGGCAGAAACATTACAACACATGTCTGGTGTGGCTGGGACTGATAGTCCACACAGGTTCAGAAGGACGCGCGCGCGCTGAGAGGCAGAGCTTTTATGACAGTCAGAAGAGAGTTAGCTGACCAAGCCGGTCAGCTGACAAATTCAGCAGCTTTCATTGGTCCAGCACTTAGGGGAGGCGCTGCTGAGCACTGGTGTATATATACTGGGTGCTGGTCATTCCTCTGGTGTCTGGCATTGCGATCACTACGTGGTAGCACTCAGACCCTGTCAGTATCTGTGTTATATTAGACCAGTTTCCAAGGTGTTGATGACCACGGAACTCACACCTTAGTCTAGGAAATTCTGTTATCATCTGTGTTATTATCTAGACCAGTTTCCAAGGTGTTGATGACCACGGAGCTCACACCTTAGTCTAGGAATTGTTGATTATTTGTTATGACCTTCTGCTTTCCTGACCATTCTTCTGATCTCTGATTCTGTACCTTTGTCATTCTGATACTCTGTTACCAAACTCGGCTAGTCTTAGGATTCCGCATCAGTCTCCTTGCACTCAGGATCTGTCAGTCTGTTGCCGACCTGGCCTGTCCGACCTCGAGAACTATTTCTCCTGTTGGGAAATAGTTCACAGACCTGTCAGTGACACTTCACCTTTGGTGTCACTCTTTCTCTGATCTTTCCTACTCCCAGCCTGGCTCCGCCCCTTGGGGAGTCTCAGGCCTTGGAAGGAATCTGTTCTCAGGGCAGTACCTCCTACTGCCTCGCGCTGTAAGGGTGCTCTCCTCAAAGTATTACTGTTGCACCAAACACTCATATATTACTCAGGTGTCCAGAGGTTAGAGATATATCTGATTATCGGTGATACTGCAGATCATCTATAATCAGGTATATATCTGCATTCTCGGTGATACTGCAGATCACCGGTAATCAGATCCTCTCTGTGTTACACCGATCGTTACACTGAGTGCCTGAGCCCGACAAAGCCATCAGAGGAGAGAAGATTAGATTATATAACATAGATAATATAGCCACTGTGCAACTAGGAAAGGCTGCAGTAAGACAGACCCCATTAGGTATAGGAACTTATAGGATAGAAGAAATAAGGCTAAAAATTTTGTTACAGAGTCTCTTTAAAGAGAACCCGAGGCGGGGTTCTCACAACGAAATACCCATACAGAGGCTGGGTCTGCCTATAGAGCCCAGCATCTGTTGCTATTTAGATCGCCCCTAAATCCCCCTTGCACTCAGGGAGACCCCGTAAATCACAGCTGCTCTCCCCCGCCTCCTGCAGAGCTCCGGTCCCCGCCCACGTCCCTTCCCTCCAATCAGCGGGGAGGGAAGGGACGCGGGCGGGGACCGGAGCAATGCAGGAGGCGGAGGAGAGTGGAGACTGACGTTACAAAGGAAAACACAGCCCACTCTGACAAGCTGCGTGTCAGCAGCGTGGCTGTTATTTATGGGGGGATTGCAGAGCGCAGGGGGGCTTAGGTGCGATCTAAATATCAACAGAGGCTGGGCTCTATAGACAGACCCAGCCTCTGTATGGGGATTTTATTCTCAGAACCCCACCTCGCGTTCTCTTTAAGGTCTGGATGAAGAAATATGGGTGAAGGCATGGAGAACCAAGAACATCAAAGTAATGTCTCCCCCTGCTTGGTATTGGTCATTTAAAGAGGAATAGAGATGGCCCGAAACTCTGATTTTTGGTTCGCGAACCGGGTTCGTGAACTTGCGCGAAAGGTCCCGAACTTTCGCGAACTGCAATAGACTTCAATGGGGATGCGAACTTTGAAAACTAGAAACACTTATGCTGGCCACAAAAGTGATGGAAAAGATGTTTCAAGGGGACTAACACCTGGAGGGGGGCATGGTGGAGTGGGATAGATGCCAAAAGTCCAGGGGAAAAATCTGTATTTGACGCAAAGCAGCATTTTAAGGGCATTAAGGGCAGTGTTTGCAGGCCTAAAGTGCTTTAAAACATCTTGCATGTGTATACATCAATCAGGGAGTGTAATTAGAGTACTGCTTCACACTGACACACCAAACGCACTGTGTAACGCACCGCAAACAGCTGTTTGTGTAGTGTCTGCCGTGCTGGACTGGTGCGTACCATGGTGAGAGTGCAGGCCGTGGCGGTTTTCAAGCCTATATGGTCGTCGGGCTGTGGTAGCTCAATGATAGAACAACAGTGACTGTCCAGCTGATCAAATTTGGTCTGTCCACAATGAAGCAATGACCTTATCATCTTCTTGTATGTAGGTAGGCATAGGTAGGTGCCCCAGTATAGGTAGGTAGGCATAGGTAGGTGTCCCAGTATAGGTAGATAGGCACAGGTAGGTGCCCCAGTAGTTAGCTAGGCATAGGTAGGAGTCCCAGTATAGGTAGGTAGGCATAGATAGGTGCCCCAGTAGTTAGCTAGACATAGGTAGGAGTCCCAGTATATGTAGGTAGGCATAGGTAGGTGTCCCAGTATAGGTAGATAGGCATAGGTAGGTGCCCCAGTAGTTAGCTAGGCATAGTTAGGAGTCCCAGTATAGGTAGGTAGGCATAGTTAGGTGCCCCAGTAGTTAGCTAGGCACAGGTAGGAGTCCCAGTATAGGTAGGTTGGCATAGGTAGGTGTCCCAATATAGGTAGATAGGCATAGGTAGGTGCCCCAGTAGTTAGCTAGGCATAGTTAGGAGACCCAATATAGGTAAGTCGGCATAGGTAGGTCCCTTAGTATAGGTAGGTAGGTAGGTGTCCCCATATAGGTAAGTAGGTGCCCCAGTAGTTAGGTAGGCATAGGTAGGTGTCCCAGTATAGATAGTTAGGCAGGGCCTTGCTGGCACAGTAATAGCAATTACCAAGGTCCAGCTGCAACAGATAGGGCTGTATAATGCAGTGTCAGTGGGCAACTCAAAAAAAAAACACATCAGGAGAACATTAGCTCTCAAAAGAGCTGTTGAGGGGTGCTATTTTAGCAATAACAATCAGCCAGGAGCAAGCTAACAAGCCTACAAGAGCCTAAGTAATCTTTCCCTATGAGAGTCTGCCAGCAGCTGTCCCTTCACTAAGTAATGCAGGCACACGAGTGAGTGTAAAGCCCGGGGCTGCCTGCCTTTTATAAGGGGGGGAGTGACTCCAGGAGAGAGTGTAGCCTAATTTGCTACAATGTGCCTGCTGACTGTGATGTGGAGGGTCAAAGTTGACCCTAATGGCGCACTATGGGGGGGAACCGAACTTCCAGAAAAGTTTGTGTTACATGGCGAATGCGAACCACAGGAAGTTCGCCTGGAACCGTTCGCCGGCGAACTGTTCGGGCCATCTCTAAAGAGGAACTGTACTAATAATAATGTAAAATAAAATTGCTTATATTTTACAATATTAATTTATAAATTATTTATTCAGTGTTTGCTTTTTGTAACATCTTTCTTCAACGTGATTTACATTCAGTAATTTATCACAGGTGGCGACATCTTTACTGCAGGTGGGTGCATTGTGGAATGTTTGTTTACTGTGAGTTCTGAAGCCAGTAGAAACCCCACCCGGTCAACCAGAATGCTTGGGGGGAGGGGGATCCCTCATAGATAAACAGCCTAGGCTAAGCATCACTGAAAGGGTGAGGTTAGTAACTAATATCCGTCACTATATAGATATAGGAAGCTTTTCTAATGCTGTAACCACGATGATTAATGTAAAAGGAGGTATTCTAAATAAGTTACTGCATTCTGCTATACGTTACTACAGTGCCTCATTAAGGTGATTGCTTCTATCATAGACAGTCCCGAATTTACATCACAGGATCCAATAGGCAGGACTGCTCAAATCCAAACCGGGGAGACATCTGCATAGTTCTATCCGGATATCTCCCAGTTACCTGTGTGGGGTGGGCGGGGGGGTCAATCTTACCTGTCTGATGTCTTCTTCGGTCCGTCCCTGGCACCTCCCATGATGCGGTCCAAGCGGCGGTCACGTGATTACAAACACTTCCTCCTTCCGGGTTGAAGGAGGAAGTGTTTGTAATCACGTGACATGGGTCGAGCACATCGTGGGAGGCACTGAGGGACGGACGGAGAAGACATCAGACAGGCAAGATTGACCCCCCCCCCCCCCCCGCGCACCCAGCTCAGGTTTACTGGGAGCAGCAGTAGGGTATTGTCCCATGTTAGCCATCAGTAAAAGCAAGTAGTTTTAAATCAGGATGATACCATTTATTGGCTAACTAAAAATGAATAAAAATAAGCAAGCTTTCGGCCTTGCAGCCTTTGTTGGGCTTAAATCCTGTTTGCTTGCAAGCTGATGGTACAGACAGCTATATACATGCAACATCAAAAGGGAAAACAGATATTTTTTTCAAGCATAAATACATGTCATTAAGATGCCTTAATTCAAACAGAGCATCTAAATGGGGTTAGAGGTTGTTAGCTGAGATAAGGATCCTTGTTTACTCCATGCTCACATACCTGGGATTAGGATTGACCCAGAGGTATCGTAAATTCTTAGTTCACAAGTTCAGCTATAATGGCTGAGAAAGTTCAAATATCATCAGCCTCATACCAATATAAAAAGTGTTGGTCCTTATTCAAACCCTTCTCCACAGCTTTGAACCAATTTATACATTTTGTTTCTGCTATCAATCGATCATTTGACGTTTTGAAGCCACCCTTCAGGGCAGTGACACGAAGATCATAGATGCTGTGTCCGTTGGACCGAAAGTGTGTAGCAACTGGGAGTCCAGATTTGGTATCGGTAATAGTGTGCCTGTGTCCATTCATACGTTTGCGCAGAGTTTGTCCAGTTTCTCACACGTACAGAACATTGGGGCATTTAGCACACATGATCAGATATTCCAGATTGGTGGAACCACAGGAAAATGTGCCTTGTACTCTGTACTCCTGTTGTGAACCTGGTATTGTAAACCTGTCAGGTTTACTGGGAGATATCCGGATAGCAACTATCCGGGTATCTCCCGGAACCGGATTTCAGCAGCCCTACCTATAGGCACAGATCTCCTGGTTCCTTAGACTTCACCCTCCATGAACCTGCAAACCCCATCATGAATGTGCTGGCTGGCCCAGCTGTCACTTCTCCCTTACTTTCCATGCCCGTCATAGGTAACTACACCTGCCCCTTAGTATTAGGTAGCTAGAAGAAACTCAGTATTAGGTAGCTAGAGGTGCCCTTGACTGAAGGGAGATCTCATCAGTGGAATGCCGAGAGCCGGGTGAGTAATCTCTCATTTATGCTCTGATCAGGACTCTGAATGGGGAACGAGGGAGGGAGCCACCTCTCCATCATCAGGCGCCTGTAGGCATGTACCTATAGTGCCTTATGGTAAATCCGACCCTGAATATAAACCACCAGTCCACCACAAATAAGTTGAAGACTTCGAAAGTTCTGACTATGGAAGAAGTTGCTAAGTAAGAGTGTAAAAACATCCACCAAAACAGAAAAAGTTGTTCACATGGATCTTCTTAATTTATTTATAAATTGTATCTATTTTTTTTTCGGGGAAAGGGGGGGGGGGGGAGGGATGGATAATCTGAAGCCCTTGTGGTGTACTTCAGAGCTGCCTTGGAAGTGGATGTTTCTGCTTCAATAAAATTGGGGTTTTACCATTGAGAGGTTAAATTGAAGGTAAATCTTTTATTTTATAGAGAACAGATCTGGGAAAAGCAGTCCTGGCTGTAAAATTCTTTATGGCAAATTAAACTCTGCATTCTCCAAAAGAGTAATTTTATCATCAACTGAGAGAATCGTCTATTTCAGATTTTAGGTTTTAATCATAAGGATGTATGTAAATCAAACTTTCCTAGGCTATTTTATTATTAAAGGAATATCCGATGACCCAAAGATGCAGCTCCCCATCTTTCTTCTGGTCTTACTCATTTATCTCACTACCCTGTGTGGTAATCTTATTATTCTTGTTGCTTGTAGAGACCCTCAGCTTCATACACCCATGTATTTCTTCCTGGGCAACTTGTCTGTAGTAGATATCTCATGTTCAACGGTCTCTCTTCATAAGATTCTCACAAGTTTCATCACTGGTTGTAAAGTTGTCTCCTTTTTTGCCTGCATGACACAGATGTACTTTTTTGGTTTATTCCAATCTCTTGAGCTAGCAATACTGACCGCCATGAGTTATGATCGCTATGTGGCTATTTGTAAACCCTTGCATTATCACGCAATCATGAACCCAAGAACATGCATTTTATTGGCTTCTTTTTGTTGGTTGTTGGCTTCTTCACAAGTCCTTCCTCCAGCCGGGATAGTGTACACCTTTTCCTGTTATTCAACTATCGAAGTCAACCACTTCTTCTGTGACATCGTCCCTCTGATGCAGATCACCTGCAATGATACAACATTTGCACAAACCCTATTTTTTATAGAGGCCTTGTTTCCTATGATTTTCACCCCATTTTTTCTCACTTTCCTTTCTTATGTTTTTATTATAGCTGCCATTCTCAAGATCCATTCAAGTACTGGCCGAAAAAAGACCTTCTATACGTGTTCCTCACATCTTGCCGTTGTCATAGTGCTCTACACAACTCTTTTTTCTCAATATTTGACCCCGAACCTCAGTAGTACTTTGGAGGCCAAAAAACGTTTTGCTCTTTTTAACACAGCTGCTGTCCCTATGCTTAATCCCTTGATCTACAGCTTAAAAAATAAAGATGTTAAAAAAGCCCTGCAGAAGAACAAAGGACAACAAAAAGCAGGAATTTAATACTATTAATTTCATACTGTAGTGAAATATGGGTCCAGAGAGCACAAAGAAGCCAAAGTACAAGAAAACAACTACATGCTGTATTTATTAAACACCACTGTAGTCACTGTTACTGTAGTCACAGAAAATGTAAAGAAAAAAAATAAATACATTGATAGATCTTTAGAAAAATAACATCAAACAATCTCAAATGTTAGAATGAAAACAACAACTCCAAGAACATGTCCAAAGTTTCAGCTGGAAGTTTCCACATGTGATTATCTCAGTTTGTCTACCTCTCATGTTCTGTCCTTGATTCAATTAAATTTTCTCCTCAGTTATCTCACAGGAAATGTTTTCTGAATGCATTAATTAACCACTTACAGATCTTTGCTACATATACTGTATACTTCACTTGTGGACAAGGGGCGTAAATATATGTATTGTTTACTTACCGCCGCATGATCACTGTTTCTATTCGGCTTCGTTGCAATCCCACGGTTCCGTGACCGGTGAATGGGAAACAGGTGTTCCCAAACCTGATCATAGTGCTTGTGATGAATGAGGACAGGAGTCAGCGAGAGGCAGGCTCTCATTCACAAAACAGAAAGTAAGCAGTTACACACACTAGTTCCTGTCTACTGTTTACAGTACTCGGGAACTAAGTGTGGAGCCATCTTGTGACCAAAAAGTAAAAAACATTATTATTATCATTTTTTAACCCCTTCTTCCCCAACCAAAATAAAAAAAAAACATTACATCATTTAAATAAAACTACATACATAGTTACCTTAGGAACTTTTTATAATATGTATGTCATGAGGGTATATTACTGTTGCTTTTGTTAATAAAGTCTTGTAATTATTGTTATCGTATAAACAAAACACTAAATGGAAAAAAATACACCTTTATTTCCAAATAAAATATTATCGCCATACATTGTACTATGGTCACTATTTAACCTCTTGAGGACCAGAGGATTATAGCACCCTAGTGACCAGGCCATTTTTTACAATTCAGGACTTCACAACTATAACGATTTATTGCTCGGTTATACAACTTAGCACCCAAATGAATTTTACCTCCTTTTCTTCCCATAAATACAGCTTTTATTTGGTGCCATCAGCCTGCTGCTGCTATTTTTTTTTTTTATTAAATAAAAAAGATCAATTTTTTTTATATTAAAAAACCTATTTTTTAATCCCCCCCCCCCAATTGGCCCTAGACTACATTACCTACACTACACTTTACATACAAAGACATCTGGCTATGGCAGGGATTAGATTGTGAGCCCCTCAATGGGACAGTTAAGTGACAAGGCAATACTAAGTGCAGTGCTGTGTAAGATGTCGGCGACATAGTGACATACTTTGCATTGTAATTTAAAAAAAAAAACATCCTGCCAGCCACAATTGCTGGCTGATGGCTGGGACACACTCTGTTTACTGATGGGCGCTCGCGCGAGCGCGCACTCTCATCTGATCTCGCTCCTGGCGAGATGACGCCATATGGCATTATGGAGGAACAACAGAGCCACTCTGCACCTGCCAATTGGTGTTAGGCGGCAAATAAAATGTGTCTGTTTTATGTACAATAGCACATTTTATTTTAAATTACAATGGCAGAAAGCTGAGAAATGATGAATTTTTGTAATTTTTTTCTTCTTCCCTGTAAAATACATATAAAATAAAATAATTCTTAGCAAAAAAGTACTGCCCAAAGAAAGCCTAGTTCGTCCAGCAAAAAAATAATATAAAGATCATTTTAGTGTGATAAATAGTGACTAAGTTATTGGTGAATGAATGGAAGGAGCATGATGTGAAAATTACTCTGGTTTTGAAGGGGGGAAATCCTGTTTGGAAGTGGTTAAATAGCTTTAAAACAAAATACTCAATCAGTTGTCCTGGGTAGTGATGATAAGCACAAATTTAGCAGAATCGTAATGTCGCATTGTAATTATCAATTATGATGTGAAATTGCAATGCAAAATTTTGATAAAAAATGTAATTTCATCTGTAACCTGGACTCAGGAACCATAATTGCCATGTTAAGTGTAATTTTGTGCTGACTTTTGTGGTTAATAGCAAAGCTTCTGTAATTTTGTGCTGACTTTTGTGGTTAATAGCAAAGCTTCCATACATGCTATCAACCCCAAAATTGCTACGTATGTTAAGTGTAGAGGTGTAGCGAACGGTTCGCCGGCGAACGGTTCCAGGCGAACTTTGGTGGTTCGCGTTCACCTGGAGCGGGCGAACTTTTGTGGAAGTTCGATTCACCCCATAATGCACTATGAGAGTCAACTTTGACCCTCTGCATCACAGTCAGCAGGCACATTGTAGCCATCCAGGCTACACTAAGCCCTGGAGCCCCACCCCCCTTATATAAGGCAGGCTCGCCGGCCATTAAGAGTCACTCGTGTGCCTGCTATTAGACAGACTAGGGCGAGCTGCTGCAGATTGTTCTCCTAGGGACACATTAGTTAGGTTCTTGGCTGCTTAGCTTGCTCCTGGCTGATTATTATTACTTTCATAGCACCCCTCAACAGCTCTTTTCAGAGCTAATCCTGTTCTTTTTTTTTTTGAGTGTGTGTGTGTCAAACTGACACTTTTGTTGCAGACACAGGCTTGCTAATTCATACTGTGTGTGCCACTGCCAGCAACCCAGCACATTCAGTGACTACCTGTGTGTGTGACAGGGAGCTGCACATTGTACTACCCAGTACTCCATATACCCAGTACCTGTTGTGTTTACTTAACCCACCTCATCACTGCATATACCTTGCTTTGTGTTGAGTGAACCCATCTCACTGCATATAACTAACTACCTGTTGTGTTGAGTGAACCCAGCTCACTGCATCTAACTACCTGTTGTGTTGAGTGAACCCACCTCACTGCATATAACTACCTGTTGTGTTGAGTGAACCCAGCTCACTGCATATAGCTACCTGTTGTGTTGAGTGAGCCCAGCTCACTGCATATAACTACCTGTTGTGTTGAGTAAACCCACCTCACTGCATATAACTATCTTTACTGTTCAGTGAACCCACCTCACTTCATATAACTACCTTTACTGTTGAGTGAACGCACCTCACTGCATATAACTACCTGTTGTGTTGAGTGAACCCAGCTCACTGCATCTAACTACCTGTTGTGTTGAGTGAACCCAGCTCACTGCATCTACCTACATGTTGTGTTGAGTGAACCCAGCTCACTGCATATAACTACCTGTTGTGTTGAGTAAACTCACCTCACTGCATATAACTACCTTTACTGTTCAGTGAACCCACCACACTGCATATAACTACCTTTACTGTTCAGTGAACCAACCTCACTGCATCTAACTACATGTTGTGTTGAATCAACCCACCTCACTGCATATAACTACCTGTTGTGTTGAGTGAACCCAGCTCACTGCATATACCTAGCATCCCCCCGAGATGGAGAAAAATGGACAAACCAGGTAGAGGAAGAGGTCGAGGCAGACCCAGAGGAAGGCGATCTGGCACCGGTAGGTCTGTGCGAGGTGGTGTTGCTGTGATTTCGTGCGAACCTCTCCCAAAATACAGTGCTCAGAAGAAGGCACGTACCATCACTTCCCAAAATTGTGAGGACGTGGTTGAGTATTTAACACAGAACACCTCATCTCCCGCAGCCAGTGCCACCAGCGCTAGTACAAGCACTACATCCGCTGCATTTGACACTTCGCAGGAGTTATTTGGTGGTGGTGGTGGTGGTGATGAAATCACTGATTCACAGCCACTACTGCAACAACAAGAAAAAGGCGCAGGTACACCACCTTATACGTCTGAGTTAGGTGGCGATAGTATGGACGTAACGTGTGAGGAGGGGGATGATGAACCACCTGAAGTTGGAGCAGTTGTGGAGGAGTCTGAGGAAAGCGAAGCTGGGCTGGAGGATTATGATGACCATTATACGGATGCCATGTATGTTCCCAGTAGAGGAGATGCCCAGGGGGACAGTTCAGAGGGGGAGTCAGAGAGGAGTAGGAGGAGACGACTCCATGATAGAAGCAGAGGGAGCTCGTCCTCAGAAACAGCTGGGGGCAGTGTCCGGCGCCATGTATCGCCAGCTATGGACACCCAGCCAACATGCCCTTCAACGTCAGCTGCTGATGCCACCATAGCGCCATCACCCCAGGGGGGCTCAGCGGTTTGGAAATTTTTTAACATGTGTGTCTCAGATTGGAGCAAAGCCATATGTTCTCTCTGCCAGCAAAAATTGAGCCGTGGAAAGGCCAACTCTCACGTAGGGACAAGTGCCTTACGAAGGCACCTGGAGAAAAGGCACAAACAGCTATGGCAAGAACACCTGAGGAAAAGCAGCACGCAAAAGACAAGCCACCCTCCTTCTCCTCTTCCTCCTTCCGATGCATCATCTTCATCCGCTTTCTCCCTTGCACCTTCACAGCCACCCTCCTCCACACCGACTCTGCCCTTGAGTGGTTCCTTCTCCTCTGCCCACAGCAGTACCCAGCTGTCCGTAAAGGAAGTATTTGAGCGTAAAAAGCAAATGTCTGCCAGTCACCCTCTTGCCCGGCGTCTGACAGCTGGCATGTCGGAACTATTAGCTCGCCAGCTATTACCATACAAGCTGGTGGAGTCAGAGGCTTTCCGTAAGTTTGTGGCCATTGGTACACCACAGTGGAAAATACCAGGCCGCAATTATTTTTCACAATAGGCCATACCCAAACTGTACCGTGTAGTTGAGAGGCAAGTGGTGTCATCTATTGTGAAGTGCGTTGGGTCAAGGGTCCACCTGACCACGGATGCCTGGTCTGCCAAGCACGGGCAGGGCCACTACATTACGTACACAGCCCATTGGGTCAACCTGGTGATCGATGGCAGCAAGCAGGGAGTAAGTGGCTGTTCAGCGGACCAACTTGTCACACCTCCACGGCTTGCAGGCAAGCCTCCTGCCACCTCCTCTCCGCCTGCTACATCCTCTTTGCTGTCGTCATCCTCCTCCTCCTCCTTGGCTGGTGCCGCAATCTCCTCTTCAGCTACACAGCCCCCGCACCCCAGGGCCTAGGCTGCATGCCAGGTATGACGGTGTCACGCAGTGTTAGACATGTCTTGCCTCAAAGCGAAAAGTCACACTGGAGCAGTTCTCCTGGCTGCTCTTAACAAACAGGTGGAGCAATGGCTGACCCCGCACAAGCTGGAGATCGGTAACGTGGGGTGTGACAATTGCAGCAACCTTATTTCTGCGTTGAATTTGGGAAAGCTGACACATGTACCCTGCATGGCACATGTGCTGAATCTGGTCATGCAAAGATTTGTGTCCAAGTACCCAGGCTTAGAGGACGTCCTGAAGCAGGCCAGGAAGTTGTGTGGGCGTTTCAGGTGATCTTAAACGGCCATGGCATGCTTTGCGGACATTCAGCGTAGAAACAACTTGCCGGTGAGACGCCTGATTTGCGATAGCCCGACTTGCTGGAATTCCACCTTGCTCATGTTCTCTCGCCTGCTAGACCAGGAGAAAGCCATCACCCAGTACCTGTATAATTACAGTATAAGGACACAATCTGGGAAGATGGGGATGTTGTGGCCCAACAACTAGACACTGCTGTGAAATGCATGCAGGGTCATGGAGCCCTTTGAGGAGGTGACCAAACTGGTGAGTCGCGCTTAGGGCACCATCAGCGACTTGATCCCCTACGCTTACTTCCTGGAGCGTGCCGTGTGTAGAGTGGTGGATACAGCTGTGGAGGAGCGTGAACGAGAACAATTACGGCAGGAGGAGTCGTGGGAGCGATTTTCATCTGAACCAGATGTTTCCTCAACACCTGCAGCAGCACAGAGGGGGGAGGAGGAGGAAGAAGAGGAGTCGTGAGGAGTCAGACTCTGATGATGATGATGAGTAAGGTGTTTCTGTGGAGGAGGAAGAGGCGGCGGAAGAAGAACAACCGTGGCAGCCGTCACAGGGGTCTTCTGCTGCTCCACGTTCCCGTGGTATTGTTCGTGGCTGGGGGGAGGAAGAGGAGTTGCGTGCCGTCACTGAGGAAGAGCAAGAAGAGATGGAGAGCACGTCTGCATCCAGCTTTGTGCAGATGGCTTCTTTCATGTTGTCCAGCCTGTTGAGGGACCCCCGTATAAAAAAACTCAAGGGGAATGACCTGTACTGGGTGGCCACGCTACTAGACCCTCGGTACAGGCACAAAGGGGCGGACCTGTTACCAACTCAACACAAGGAGGAAAGGATGCAGCACTTGCAGAACAAGCTTTACAATGCCTTTCAAGGGTGATGTGGCTGCACAACGCAATCAAGGTACCACTGGCAGTAATCCTCCTCCCCCCAAGTCCACGCAGGCAAGGACAGGACGCTCCAGCGATCTCAGGATGATGTCGGACATGCAGACATTCTTTAGTCCAACTCCTCGCCATAATCCTTCCGGATCCACCCTCCACCAACGCCTGGACCGGCAGGTAGCCGACTACCTGGCCTTGAGTGTGGATGTAGACACTGCGAGCAGCGACGATGAACCCTTGGACTACTGGTTGCGCAGGCTTGACATGTGGCCAAAGCTGTCCCAATTTGCCATACAACTTCTCTCTTGCCCTGCCGCAAGCGTCCTGTCAGAAAGGACCTTCAGTGCAGCTGGAGGCACTGTCACTGAGAAGAGAAGTCGCCTAAGTCACAAAAGTGTTCAGTACCTGACCATTATCAAAATTAATGAGGCATGGATCACGGAGTGCTACTGCACGACCGAAGACTAAGTCAGTCCCCACACACAGCATCTCTGCCTGCAGGCCACTTGCCTTCTCCGCCACCACCAACAGGGTCCAGGACTCTAGGCGGATTCCTGAATTTTTAAGGCCGCTGCTAGCAGCGGCCGCTACACTAATTTTTCTGGTGCGTGTACATGCCTGCCTAATTTTTCTGGCTGCACTGCGGGCGGCTGCAACAAAAAAACAAAAGGCATGTACATGTGCCCATCCCCCTTCGTGATCATTACCTTGCCGCAGTGAAGGGGCTTGCGTATCACAATGAAGCAATGACCGCCGGCTATTTGAGTGTCTCGGGTGGGGGTGGCACACAAAAGATAACAAGGTCGTTGCTTCATTGTGGTCAGACCAAATTTGATCATCTGGACAGTCACTGTTGTTCTATCATTGAGCTACCACAGCCCGGCGACCATATGGGCTTGAAAACCGCCACGGTGCGCACCAGTCCAGCACGGCCATCACTATGCAAACAGCTGTTTGCGGTGCGTTACACAGTAAGTTTGTTGTGTCAGTGTGAAGCAGAACTCTAATTACACTCCCTGATTGATGTATACACATGCAAGATTTTTGAAAGCACTTTAGGCCTGCAATTTAGCATTCAATGTGTTTTCTGCCCTTAAAACGCTGCTTTACGTCAAATCCAGATTTTTCCCCGGGACTTTGGGCATGTATCCCACTCCGCCATGCCCCCCTCCAGGTGTTAGACCCCTTGAAACATGTTTTCCATCACTTTTGTGGCCAGCATTATTTTTTCTATTTTTCAAAGTTCGCCTCCCCATTGAAGTCTATTGCGGTTCGCGAACTTTTCCGCGAACCGAACCTTCCGTGGAAGTTCACGAGCGAAACGAAAATCGGAGGTTCGCGACATCTTTAGTTAAGTGGAGTCGTGGGAATAATAGTGGGTTAAGTTTAAAAACTATTTTTCCTTTGAATTTTTAAAATCGATTTTCTCAAAAACTACAAGGTCTTTTAAAAAAAAATGTTTTTAACCTATTTCCATTATACACCCCCACATACGGAGCATGTAGGGGGATAAGCTAATAACCACTATTAAATAGGCCCAAAACTATGTGTAATTATGCATAATTATGACTGGATTATGTAAAATCAATTGGATTTCCAAATCGTAATTAAGTGGGGCTACAATTGCTTAATTTTATTTGAAATTTTGCGTAATCACAATTAGCATTTACTATCATCACTAGTGCTGAGGGTAGAGATGGGCCGAACATCAAATTTTTGGTTTGCGAACCTCGAATGCAGATTTCCTTAAAGAGAACCAGAGATGAAGCACCCTCATGTATTTTATTACATACATCAGTGGGAACATGACAGTAAACACCTACCCTGCTTTTAGTTTCATTGTTATCTGCTTAATTAGTCTATTAGCAACTGTGATAAGAATCCACCGACTATTCAGTCGAGGTTTGACCTGGAATCATTATAGCTGAGTCACTCTTCTGTGGAGTCCTTTCAAGCCCAAGCCTTCCCCCTCCTGGCTTAGATCTTCTGCTTTGCATACTGAGAGCTGTTATGACTGGGAGGGGCTGCTGCTCCTGAGAGAGAAGCTCTGTGGCTGTAATATGATCCCTGTGTGCTCTGTGTGCACTAGATTCTCATAGGAATGAAACTGCAGTTATTATCAGTGACACTTCCTACAAGCAGATCATACCAAAATGAAAGCACATAGATGAAAGGCTGCATTTAGCCTAGATAGCAGCATAGTCTCATATAGCCAAGACAGCACATCCAGAACAACTCATATAACCCGGAAGGAGAAGGGATATGAGCCGGCGGCCATATTTGATTTTTTCCTGGAGCAATAATGGATAAAAAACACTAAAAAAGGCACACCAGAGCGGCAAAATTATCAGGTAGAGCATTTATTCTTTACAAGCTATCAACTGATATGTTTATTTTGTGTGAAACGTTCATCTCTGGTTCCCTTTAATCATCTCAACCCATGGGTTGTTTTCACCTTATGGAGGAGAGGAATTTTCAAATTTCAGCACTTCTCCCATTTATTTTCCAATAACTTTATCACTACTTATCACTACAAAATGATCTATACGTTTTTTACCACCAATTAGGCTTGCTTTGGGTGGTACATTATGCTAAGTATTATTTTATTCTCAATGCATTTTAATGGGAATAATCAGAATAATAAAAAATGTATTCTTTCTCAGTTTTCGGCATTTATAGTTTTAAAATAAAATGTAAAACTGTGGATAAAAGTCACATATTTTATTTACCCATTTGTCCCGGTTATTGCAACTTTTAAATTATATCCCTAGTACAATGTATGGTGACAATATTTTATTTGGAAACAAAGGTAAATGTTTTCAGATTTACATCCATCACTAACCACAAGCCAATAATTTAATAATAATATACCCTCTTGACATACATATAAAAAAAATGATTCCCTAATGTATGTAGGTGTAATTTTACTATTTGACCACAAGATGTCCTCATGCATTATTACCTATTAGAGTACAATAAGTATGCTAAATAGGAAGTAATGCGTGGCTGTGTTCTTCAAAGGTGACGCAGGCATCTCACTGATGTCGACTATCAAGGGGGTCGAGAGGGGAGATGAATGAATGGGAACAAAGTTCTCATTCATTAATCTAACGATCGGTGGCAGCACCTTTTGAGAATAATCACTGTTTTTGAACAAAAACAGTGATCATTCTCGCCAGACAAGCATGAATTGGCTCAAGGACCTGCTGTCCCCTGCCACCAATCCCCCCCTGTCTCCAGGACCATCGCAATCATGGGCTTCCGCATGCACAATAGCGCACGCAGCCCCGCAAACTGCACAGATGCGAGTCTCACATCACAGCAGCCGGGGACGTGAAACTCGCGTCCATGCGGCTAAAGTAGTTAAAAGTTTGCAAACAGGGGAACTCGAGCAAACTGTCATAGACTTCAATAAGCAGGTGAATTCTAAAACCTACTGGGATTGTTTTTGGCCACAAAAGTGATGGAAAAGTTGGTTCAAGGGGCCTGATACCTGGACTGTGCCATGCCAGAGGGGGATCCATAGCAAAGGTCCCACCAAAAATTACGGAGTTGATGCAGAGTCGTGTTTGTTTGTGGACTCCTCCACGGTAACTAGTTACGTGACCATGCAGCCAATGAAATTGAGCGCTAACAGGTCTGGAATGGATGTCATGGATATACAGTACATTTTACGTACAATTTTTTTTAAACTGTTTGTTTCAGCCTTGCTGACACTGACGAGAGATGCGTTGACTTGGCTCTGCACATGTATGTACATACTAATGTAATTTGACCAAAAAAAACATATTTTGCAAATACTGTAGCAGAGGCCAGACAACGTTGTGGCCTACACATTTTACCCCAAAAATTAAAAAAAAAAATTTTTTTTTTTTTTTTTTAAAGAAAATCAATTTTTGTTGCATCCCTGGTGAATGACACTGAAAAGAAATGCAGTGAATTGGCTATGCACATGATGTTGCAGGTTTACATACCAATGTAATTTGACCCCCCCCCCCCCCCCCCCCAAAAAAAAAAAAAAAACGTTGCAAACGCTGTAGCAGTGGCCAGACAATGTTACCCCAAAAAATGTAAAGCTTTTTTTTGAGAAAATCAATCTTTGTTGTATCCCTGGTAAGTGACACTGACAAGAGATGCGGTGATGGGCTCTGCACATGGTGGTGCAGGTTTACAGACCAATGTAATTTGACCCCGGCAAAAAAAACATTTTGCAAATGCCATAGCAGAGGCCAGACAATTTAATATATTATGTCCTCTACACTTAGGTGCATATTATAGTCCGGTGCGCCTTATAGGCCGAAAAATACAGTAGTCGATTGCAGAATACATGCTACGCTTTAAGAAATCCACAAGAAATTGCACATAGTGAGAATAAGCCCACACAGGGTTCACACTTCATACTAAAAAACTGTGCATGAAAATGGAATGGAAAACAGTTTTAGTGTATGTCAGTGCTTTGCAGCTTGTTTTATTGTGCATTGTGAAGCATTGTAATGAGTTTTATGTGCATTCCTGTTTGCATTTTGTAGTTAGTTTTCAGTAAATCACCATAGACTTTAATGGCATGTTTTATTGGATTTCAATGCATGCACAAATATTGAAGAGCTTCTATTCTTTCACATCACATTCTCTCTAAGGAAAATTGTTAAAATACAAAACAAGGTATCACTGAAAAATATTGAGGAACCTGATTTATCAAATAAAAGGGTTTCGTCTGCGAGAGTGTTTTTATTATTCAATAGTGTCAATGCAATAGCTAAACAGTTACATCAATTAGTACTTACCATAATAATCAGAATGATAAGAGCAACCTTTAATATATTTGTGATTAATGCAGTACATACAGTATATCAATTATTATATTTCAATAAGAACGCCTCAATCCTCATAAGAAATATGAAAAAAATGTATTTTTATGAATGAAACTCTATAAAACTGGCCAACATGTTGTGAAGATGCAAAATAAAAATGCCTGATGCACGTTTCGTGGCTCTGAGGCTACTTCCTCAGAGGGCCAAGATAAAAACTGTGTACAAATTAATTCTTCTATAGATGTTTGTCTACCTGTTAAATTCAGCATCTTCACAAGGTCCTTTGCTGCTGTTCTGGGACTGATTTTCACTTTCATAGTAAAGTATATTATTTTACAGTATAGGAAAAATAATGTGTCTCCCTACTTAGCGGTATGATAGCTTTGCAATCTCATAGTGTTTATACTTGTATATTATTATTTATACAAATGGACTTGGAACCTTGGAATTTGGAAATTGTTCCGAAGGATTTGTGGAGGTCCACATTTTTGTTTTCTGAGGATCAGGTTTATTTTTTTTTCTTTTCTCATTATGTCAAAGAGACAGTGGCCCTTATTCAATTAACTTTTTCTCCTACATTTTCCCCTAGGAGATAATTTTTTTATCTCCTCTTTAAAATAACCTTTCAACACTTTGCAACCAAAAAAGTATCAAAAAGTACTATCAAAATTATTTTGAGTATTTTCTTGTTTGGTGGTGGTGTAAAAGACTTTTTACTGACAAAGTGTGGAAATATCACCTAGGAGAAAACTTAGGAGAAAAAGTTAATTGCGTATGGGCCCATGAATATGATGGCAGATCTTCAGATATATGTTGACTATTATCACTCTAAAGCCTAATACATATGTTCAAGGCATGTTGCCCAGTGGGGATCAAGACCCAAATCCCTCTGACGGCATTGTAGGGCTGAGGCTGTACAGATGCATCACTAGCCTACAGGTTAGAGAAGTGTTCTATTCCTATGGTGGGGACAGAGGGTTTGTGGGGAGGTGCATGAAAGGGCAGCACGGCATCACGGTGGCATAGTGGTTAGTGCTCTCACCTTGCATCACTGGGTCCCCGGTTCGAATCCCAGTCAGGTCAACATCTGCAAGGAGTTTGTATGTTCTCCCCGTGTCTGTGTGGGTTTCCTCTGGGTACTCTGGTTTCCACATCCACATCCCAAAAACATACAGATAAGTTAATTGGCTTCCCCCTAAATTGGCCATAGACTAAAATATACATGCACTACACAATACATACATAGACATATGACTATGGTAGGGACTAGATTGTGAGCTCCTTTGAGGGACAGTTAGTGACAACAACACTATGCAGGTCCTTCTCAAAAAATTAGCATATTGTGATAAAGTTCATTATTTTCTGTAATGCACTGATAAACATTAGACTTTCATATATTTTAGATTAATTACACACAACTGAAGTAGTTCAAGCCTTTTATTGTTTTAATATTGATGATTTTGGCATACAGCTCATGAAAACCCAAAATTCCTATCTCAAAAAATTAACATATCATGAAAAGGTTCTCTAAACAAGCTATTAACCTAATCATCTGAATCAACTAATTAACTCTAAACACCTGCAAAAGATTCCTGAGGCTTTTAAAAACTCCCAGCCTAGTTCATTACTCAAACCGCAATCATGGGTAAGACTGCCGACCTGACTGCTGTCCAGAAGGCCATCATTGACACCTTCAAGCAAGAGGGTAAGACACAGAAACAAATTTCTGAATGAATAGGCTGTTCCCAGAGTGCTGTATCAAGGCACCTCAGTGGGAAGTCTGTGGGAAGGAAAAAGTGTGGCAGAAAACGCTGCACAACGAGAAGAGGTGACCGAACCCTGAGGAAGATTGTGGAGAAGGACCGACTCCAGACCTTGGGGGACCTGCAGAAGCGGTGGACTGAGTCTGGAGTAGAAACATCCAGAGCCACCTTGTTCAGGCATGTGCAGGAAATGGGCTACAGGTGCCGCATTCCCCAGGTCAAGCCACTTTTGAACCAGAAACAGTGGCAGAAGCGCCTGACCTGGGCTACAGAGAAGCAGCACTCAACTGTTGCTCAGTGGTCCAAAGTACTTTTTTCGGATGATAGCAACTTTTGCATGTCATTCGGAAATCAAGGTGCCAGAGTCTGGAGGAAGACTGGGGAGAGGGGAAATGCCAAAATGCCTGAAGTCCAGTGTCAAGTACCCACATTCAGTGATGGTCTGGGGTGCCTTGTCAGCTGCTGGTGTTGGTTCACTGTGTTTTATCAAGGGCAGGGTCAATGCAGCTAGCTATCAGGAGATTTTGGAGCACTCCATGCTTCCATCTGCTGAAAAGCTTTATGGAGATGAAGATTTCATTTTTCAGCACGACCTGGCACCTGCTCACAGCGCCAAAACCACTAGTAAATGGTTTACTGACCATGGTATTACTGTGCTGCTCAATTGGCCTGCCAACTCTCCTGAACCCCATATAGAATCTGTGGGATATTGTGAAGAGAAAGTTGAGAGACGCAAGACCCAACACTCTATATGAGCTTAAGGCCGCTATCGAAGCATCCTGGGCCTCCATAACACCTGAGCAGTGCCACAGGCTGATTGCCTCCATGCCACGCCGCATTGAAGCAGTCATTTCTGCAAAAGGATTCCCGGCAAAATATTGAGTGCATAACTGAACATAATTATTTGAAGGTTGACTTTTTTGTATTAAAAACACTTTTCTTTTATTGGTCGGATGAAATATGCTAATTTTTTGAGATAGGAATTTGGGGTTTTCATGAGCTATATGCCAAAATCATCAATATTAAAACAATAAAAAGCTTGAACTACTTCAGTTGTGTGTAATGAATCTAAAATATATGAAAGTCTAATGTTTATCAGTACATTACAGAAAATAATGAACTTTATCACAATATGCTAATTTTTTTAGAAGGACCTGTATATATTCTGTATAGCACTGCGGAAGATGTCGGCGCTATATAAACACTAAATAATAATAATGATGAGAGACATCACATGGTGGCTGGGAGTGAGTGTGGAGAAAAATGCTCTCGGCCAGGGCTGGGCGAAATTGATCCACCGGGCCAATCAGTGGCCACCTTGAGCAAGTTTCAACTAGCGTGTTTATGAGACTTAACTGGCAATCTGTGGTTAGTTGTCTAATTTTGTAAAGGATTGACATCTTGACATAATTTTCTGGATTTTTCAAAACTGTGAAAAAAGCACATTGGCAAAGTGTGGGTGAGAACTTGTAAGCTTGTGACATTCCAGAAATGTGACAAAGTCAAAAAAGGTGAAAAAATCTGTATGTGAACATTGTTGGAGAAAAACTTTTGCCCTGCACAAAGTAGGTGTTGTAAAAGAAACTCTAAATGTATAGATTTCTGGTATAACATCAGTAGAGGAGTTATAAAGGAAGTTTTAAAGATTTCACCCTAAGTGTATGGAAACGTCTGACTTAAAAATGTTGATGCAACAGCAGCATAATTCAGACTATAATAAGGAAATAAATTGTCCTTATGAGACCAAAAAGCACCAAAGTGAATGGGATTAATTACCCATTGGAGACCTCATATTGTATTATATTTCCAAGCAGCTGCATCTTGCATGAGACACCCCAGTAGCTGCTGTCAGTGGACAGATTGTTACTTTGCTCTTCAGCTTGTGAAAATTTCCATTTTCCTGGGAACAGATTCATTTCTCAAGCAGGTGACACATTATTTTAAAGCTCCAATTGAAGAAACACCTCGTTTTCTTTAAAAGCACAAATCTGCAATTACCATATACAGCAAACTAACAATTTAAGCCATTTTAAAACACATTTTTTTAAGGTAAAATATATAAAATATTTGTATCGGCAGCAGGCAACTAGTTTTTTAAAAAATGCTTAAACAATTAACTTTCTGGACATAATGCTGAACGGACTTTTTATGCAGTTTCCCCCACAAAATTGGAGAAAATGAGTGAGTCCACAAACCTAGACTGGATTTTTCAAATAGTATCTGCTAGTAATGTTTGCAACCTTTGTCTGGATTAGTGGTGGTCATGTCTAGGAGAACTCATGGAGAAGCATGTGGTCAGTTTGGTCAAGTGATAGATATGTAAGTCTCTTATTTGCTAGTCATGATCATGTGCTAAAGCTGGATGTGATCACAGCAAATGAGAGCTTTGCCAGTCTATCAGCTGATGGAACAAATCACATGCTTCTCCACGAGTTCTCCTAGATAGGACCATCACTGGTCCAGACAAGGGTATTGCTAAAATGATAGTTGGTGTTTGTACAACTGTGGTCATATGCACAAGAAGAAAACTTGGTTGTATTAAAGGGGAAAAAAAAACAGTTTTCACTACCAACGGCATAACTACAATTCATGGGGGATCCCTACAAAATTTTGATCCAATCCCCCCTCAATGTTCACACCCCTTCCCTTACCTCCTTTTGATGCCCCTCAAGGCCATGGGGCCGATCTCACAAGGATCATAAAACAAGTGTGGCCATCATGAATATCAACCAATAACAAGTGTAGCCACAAAAAACTGATCTGAAGTATAGTCCCCTGTATCGGAGGAAGGGAAGGTTAGTACCAGTTGGGACACCCCACAGCTCCGGGCACCTCTGTGATTACTGGGGCTGCTCCCCTTTAGTTATGCCTCTGTTCATTACTAGTGCTACACAAGTGTTCACTTACTGATCTCACAGTAACCTCCCTGATTTTCATGGTTTTCTTTTTTTCCAAAAACACTTACTGAATGGCAGTTGGTCAGCCCAACTGTCAAAATAGCATGCAATCCAATAGGGAGGCCAGCTGTCCGGCATCCTTATATAGACCCTTGCCATAGAGTGCCTTTGTAAACAATAAAGCAAATACTGAAAATCCACTGTAAGGAGATGAACTAGTCCAAAGCCTGTCAGATCTGTCAGATTATTACTGCCTATTGTAAGTGACAGCAACATAGGAAAAAGGTAATTTATAGTGTATTTTTCTCTGGGAGAAATGTACTTCTTACAAGTATGTATTTTAAATGTTACAATTTTGTGTGATAGTGGCCCTTTAGTCTCTTCTCTCCCTGCACCGCATGGTATGTGCCTGCAGAAAGCTAGTAACTGTTTGCTCAGCAGTGTTAATATGAAGCCCCCCACCCCCCCATTCCCTCCATGTCTCCAACCCATAGATTCAGAGTGTGATACTACTACAACAGAAGGGATTATAGATTCAGTATGTCCAGTGTAAAATAAATAACATTTCCTTAATTGATTTAATGAAAACGACTGTTACTTTCTGGTGCAACAAAATGTCCATGTTCCATCTTCTATGATCTGCTGTAGAGAGCTCATCTGAAATTATCACTTATCCAGAACTAATTGTTGAGATAAGTTTTAATAAATGTTAAGGGTTTACTGGATTCCTCAATTCTCTCTCTTTTAACAAAGCTGTGAGTATAGCTGACCCACATTCACATATAATAGCAAGAAAGGAGCATCCCCCCCCCCCATGTGTGTGCTGTACATGGCTGCTAGCTGGCTGATTGATCTCACCTGTTTCTCTTGGGCTGTTTTGGATGAAAAAACTGCTGGTTTCCAGGTTGGGGACTGGGCTCAGGTGATCAGCAGTGCAGTCCTGAGGCTTGCTTCACAAAAGCGGGATAACTCAATTATCACGCCTAAAAGCTTTGCACGTGCAAACTAGGGTACTCAGCACCGTAGGTGCTAAGTAGTTTGCACATGCTAACTAGGGTGCTAAGTAGTTTGCACAAGCAAACTATGGTGCTAAGTAGTTTGCACATGCTAACTAGGGTGCTAAGTAGTTTGCACAAGCAAACTACGGTGCTAAGTAGTTTGCACATGGAAACTACTTAGCACCCTAGTTAGTATGTGCAAAGCATGTTAGCACATGCAAAGTGGCTTTTCACTGGCGTGCTAACACTTTGCAAGTGTAACGATTGGTGTCAGCACGCAGAGAGAATCTGATTATTGGTGATCTGCAGTATCACCAAGAATGCAGATATATACCTGATTATTGATGATCTGCAGTATCACCGATAATCAGATATATTGCTAACCTCTGGACACCTATGGATAAGTGCGTGTTTGGTGTAACAGTAGTACTTTGATTCATGTACCTGCTGAGCAGGTGGTATACAATATAGAGACACAGCTCTGGGAGAACAGGAACCTTCCAGCAGCCTGAGGCTCTCTGGGGGGAGGAGTCAGGCTGGAGACGGGAAGGACCTAGGAGTGAGTGACACCTAAGATGGATGTCACTATCTGATTTGGAGACTATCTCTTTTAAGGGGAGAGATAGCTCTCGAGGTCGGGCACGCCGGGTCGGCAACACACAGACAGATAAAGTACAAAGACAGAAGGCTGATTCAGTATCCAAGTAAAGCAGGGTCTGGCAACGGAATATCAGATATACAAGGTACCGAATCAGAAGACAGAGGGGTAGTCAGAAAAGCTATCAGTCATAACATATATCAAACAATGCCTATTCTGGGTGCGAGGTCCTTGGTCTCAGCACCCCGGAACTAATCTGAAGAATACACAGATGATAATACAGTATTCCCTAGACTGGGTGTGAGGTCCGTAGTCTCAGCACGCTGGAACTAGTCTGAAGTATAACACAGATGATAACACAGTTCCCTAAGCTGGGTGTGAGGTCCTTGGTCTCTACACCCTGGAACTAGCTTAAGCATAAACAGAATACAATTCAAATAATCTGGCTAAGTGTGTATACCCAGGTCCACCTGGTTCAAACACACTGAGGATCTGACTAGGTCTGAGTGCTTCCACGTAGTGATCGCAATGGCAGACAACTTGCAAGTGACCAGCAGGAACTATATATGGAGTAGTGCTCTCCAGCACCACCCCTAATTGCTCAACCAATAGTATCCCGCTCAAGAGTCAGCTGATCGGCGTGGTCAGCTGACTCTTCCTGCTTAGTATAAGAATTCTGCCTCTCAGCGCGCGCGCGTGTATTCCTAAGTCTATGTGCACTAACAGACTCAGCCACACCAGACACACGCTGCCACGTGCAAACCGCAGCGCTGGACGCGGAACCAGCCGCCTTACTGTTGTTGCATGTGGCGGCTTTTCCGCGTTCTGCCCTGCTACCAAACACACGCTTCCGCGTGCAAACCGCCGCACTGGACGCGGAATCAGCCGCCTGCTCAGTAGCACATGTGGCGGCTTTTCCGCGATCTCTCACAGCAAGCTTTAGTGAATCAAGCCCCTGGTGCGGAGACGGGCTGTATATGTCAGGTGACTCCATCTACAGACAGTGCCTGTTAGAGCTGCTGTATAGTGCGGCTTGTGATTAAAGGGGCTGTGCTGAGACAGCCAATGTGTGCATGTAGGTGCTTAAAAAGTATTTAGCAGGAAGGTAATTACTTGCTTCAGTAAACATCACAGCTGTAAAAACAGCCCTCACCCTGATCTCCAATGATCTTTTCATGGTAAGAGACCGAGGCCAATGTTCCATTCTTATGTTGCTTGACTTCCTTCCTGGCTGGCAGAACACAAAAAGTATTCTTGGGGCCCTTTTTCTCCAACCCTGTACCACTAAAATGTTGTGTCTCCCAGGGTGTGATACTGTCCCCTTTGCTGTTCACCATATACTGTACATGCTGCCACAATCATCCAAAAACATGGCCTGATATATAATTTCTAGGCTGATGACACCCAGCTATATTTATTATTCAAACCTGGCATAACGGACCCTTCCTCACAAATAACCGCATGCTGAGCTGAGCTTCAGGTGTGGATGAATAACTGGCTGAAACCAAATGCAATCAGTATGATTGATGGGAAATTAAGCTTCAGGAATCAAATCTCAGCTGTTGTGAAACATTCCTTCTTTCACCTAAGGAATATTGCAAAAATTGAGCACCTCATACCGCCAACAGATCTTCCAACCCTAGTTCATGCCTTCATTACATTATATTGGACTACTGCAATGTTCTCTATACAGGCCTTCCAAACAAAGGCCTGCACCATCTGCAATTGGCACAGATGCTGCTGCAAGGCTGTTAACAAGCCAACCTCCCATTTCCACATAAAACGAACTCTTCGCTCACTCCATTGGCTACCAATAAAATGGAGAATTCTGTTTCAAATTGGCTTATTGACATTCAAATCCTAGCAGAATCTGGGCCCTGGATACCTAAAGGTAGTGTTGCATCTGCATCAAACCCTCCACATTCTTAGATCAAAAAGATCTAATAACTTGGTCACCCCCAGGGTCCACCTCAAAACCTTTGAAGACAGAGTCTTCTGCCATGCTTCCCCTACACTTTGGAACTCCCTGCCGCACCCAATCAGGACATTTCCATCCCTGGGAGCATTAGTCCAAACTGAAACTGGAGCGTTCTGTGCATGAGCAGTACACAAAAATTGCTACTGTGCATCCGCAGAGCGTTTCTGGCTGCTGGAGAGTCATCAGGGTGCTCCTGGCTCAGGGCCATGCCTGCGCAGTAGGCAGCGTCTGGGCAATGGGCCAGCTTTGCAGGTGTTGCCACTGCTGGCCGGAGGGACTCTGATCCAGGTGCCCTGATCTGGAACATAGCATAATGACCCTTATCTAATTCACTTTTTTTCCTAAGTTTTCTCCTACGAGGCAATTTTTCATCTTCTGTTTAAAAGAAACCTGAGGTGTGAGACCTATGGAGGCTGCCACATTGATTAGCTTTTAACAACCTCAATTTATCTTCGACAATAGTCTAGATAGACACTGCTCAAATCTAACTGAACATGTGTACATGTCCAGTGTTATTGCTGTGGGTACGAACACTTGTTCTCGGCATTTGTACCCGGTAGCTTTTACATGTTGGTGATTGGTGTAGAAGAACAAGTGTTCCCCAAACCAATCACAGTGCCTGGAATGAATGAACATGACCATGATCAGAGGCCATGTCCATTTATAACGAAAGTAAACAAAAAGTGTAAAAAAAAACCTCTTCCTGGTAACCTGGGATGGTTTAATAAAATTACAGTCAACATACAGTTTTCCAACACTTATGAAAAATAAAAGAATAACAATTTAAAACAAATACCTAAATGGCTGCCCTAGGGACTCTGTGATATATATTTTAGTGTTAATGGCCTTGTCATTATTGACTGGTCGCAAAAAAACCATAACAGAAAAAATACACCTTTATATCCAAATAATATTTTGTCACCATACATTGTACTTTTTTCCTTTTTTTTTGTTTTTCCCTATCAAATGCATGGAAAATAAAGTAATCATTGAAAAATTAAAAAAAGCCTAATTTATGGTGAAAAAAAATGCAAGATATAGATGAGGTGTGAGAAGCAGTAATAAAGTTATGGCCAAATGAATGGGAGGAACGCTAACAGTGAAAATGGCTTTTGGCCATTAGGGTAAAATGGCCTGTGGGCTAAAGTGGTTCAACAATACCTGTTGTCGGGTAGTCCTGCTGATCTTTCTGGTCAGAAGGGTCTAAAGCCTACACTTGAAACAAGCATGCAGTTAGTCTTGTCTGCTTTTTCATAGAGACATCTGATCTGCATGCTTGTTCAGGGTGTATGGCTTAATGTATTAGAGGGTCAGCAGGACTGCCAGACAATATGCATTATTTCAAAGGAAATAAACACGTCAGCCTCCATATCCCTCTCACCTCGGGTTCCTTTTAAAATAACTTTTCCAGACTCTGCAATTGAAAAGAGGACAAAAAGTAGGCAAAAAAGTACTGTCGAAATTATTCTGAGCATTTTCTTGTTTGCCGGTGGCTAAAAAGGCATTTTATTGATAACAATTCATCTAAGAGAAAACATTGAAGAAAAAGTGAATTGGATCGGACCCATTATGTCTTTATTCCAATCATGGGCACACCAAGACCAATCCTTCTGGAGGAACCTAAAGAAGAAATTTGATCTTGATCTTTTTTTAAGGTAACTTTTTTGTTATTCTAATTTTATCACCCAATGAAGTGTTCATTCTCAAATTTCAGGCTTTTATAAAAATGTACATGAATCAAACATTTTCTGGTTATTTCATCATTAAAGGAGTATCAGATGACCCAAAGATGCAGCTTCCCATCTTCCTTGTAGTCCTCATTATTTATCTCAGCACTGTGTGTGGTAATGTAACTATTCTTATAGCCTACAGAGATCCTCAGCTTCATACCCCCATGTACTTCTTCCTGGCCAATTTGTCTGTGGTAGATATCTTTTGTACTACGGTCTCCCTACATAGGATCCTCACGAACTTCATCACTGGTTGTAATGTTGTCTCATTTTTTGCCTGCATGTCACAAATGTACTTTTTTGGCTCACTGCAAACTCTTGAGCTGTTGATATTGACCATCATGGGGTATGATCGCTATGTGGCCATCTGTAAGCCTTTGCGTTATCATCTAATTATGAACCCAAGAACATGTATTTTGTTGGCTTCTTTCTGTTGGTTGATGGGATTTTTGCAAAATCTTTCTATAGTTGGCATAGTTTACAGCTTCTCCTGCTATACAGTCATCGAAGTCAACCACTTCTTCTGTGACATTGTCCCTTTGATGGAGATCACCTGCAATGATACGACTGTTGTGAAAACCCTGTTCTTCATCCAAGCATTGTTTCCTATGATTTTCACCCAGTTTCTCCTCACTTTTGTTTCTTATATTTTTATTATAACTGCTATTCTGAAGACACCTTCTAAGACCAGTCGACAAAAGGCCTTCTACACGTGTTCATCACATCTCACTGTTGTTACTCTGCTCTATACAACCCTATTCAGTCAATACTTGACCCCAAATGTAAACAGCAACCAGGGCGCCAAAAAACTTTTTGCTCTGTTTAACACAGCTGCTGTCCCTATGCTTAATCCCCTGATCTACAGTTTAAAAAATAAAGATGTTAAAAAAGCCCTTCAACGAAGCAAAGGGCTGGTCAATGGAAACATTTAATACAGTATGGTATGCATATAATTAAGGCTCCAGGTAAAAAGGGCACCAGAAATAAATTATATTTAAGTTATCATTTAGTAAAATGGGCACCAGGATATGCCGTAAAATATTGTTTACAATACTGATATCTAGGAATGGAACAAATCCCAAATTTCCTCAAATCCAAATTTAAAAAAAATCTTGAATTGCTAATCTAGTGAATCCTGTACATATAAATTGTGTGATGCGTGTAAGAATAGTAGTTAGACTTAGAATATACTATTCTAAGCCCAACTACTGTACTATTCTTACATGCAAAACATAGTTAAAGAACCTTTCGAGATTTGGCTTTGAGGAAATTTGGGATTTGTTCCATCTTTACTGAGATTGCTATTCCCTACCTCTATTTTTACATTTACTAAAATGAGCACCAGTAAAAGTTATAAAATATTGTGTAATATTGTTCTACTTCATTCAAATAGTAAAATATCTGTAATACTTACCAATATTTTACTATAACCTAACCTCTCCCTACTCTAACATAGAACCTGGTGGTGCCTAACCCTAAGACTCCCCTAGTAGTGCCTAACCCTAAGACCCCACTTGTGGTGCCTAACCCTAAGCCCCCCCCCCCGGTGGTGCCTAACCCAAAGACCCCCCTGCTTAAGCCTAACCTTAATCCTGTTTTGTTTGTGTAATGTAAATTAGTATATGATTGTTTATAGTTTTGTTTAACATAGAATAAAAAATGATGATTTGAGGAGTCAATATATATATATATATATGTTTATAATATATAATATTATATATATAAATAATTTGTAACATAGGTGAAAATAGCGGAAGCTACTCAATGCAAAAAGTTGACGATTTTTTTCAGAGAAAGCATAGGGAAACGTTTTAGAAACTATTATACAGTTTTAGAAACAATTACAGTGGGATGCGAAAGTTTGGGCAACCATGTTAATTGTCATGATTTTCCTGTATAAATCGTTGGTTGTTACGATAAAAAATGTCAGTTGAATATATCACATAGGAGACACACACAGTGATATTTGAGATGTGAAAGGAATTTGATTGCATTTACAGAAAGTGAGCAATAATTGTTTAACCCATTCGCGTTCCGTCGTTTTCACGTGAGAAATGTTCACCTCCCATTCATTAGCCTATAACTTTATCACTACTTATCACAATGCACTGATCTATATCTTGTTTTTTCCGCCACCAATTAGGCTTTCTTTGGGGGGTACATTTTGCTAAGAGCTACTTTACTGTAAATGCATTTTAACAGGAAGAATAAGAAAAAAATTGAAAAATTCATTATTTCTCAGTTTTCAGCCATTATAGTTTTAAAATAATACATGCCTCCATAATTAAAACTCACGTATTGTATTTGCCCATATGTCCCGGTTATTACACCGTTAAAATTATGTCCCTATCACAATGTATGGCGACAATATTTTATTTGGAAATAAAGGTGCATTTTTTCCATTTTGCATCTATCACTATTAACAAGTTTAAAATAAAAAAATATAGAAATATTTCATCTTTACATTGATATTTAAAAAGTTTAGACCCTTAGGTAAATATTTACATGTTTTTTGTTTTTTTTATTGTAATGTTTTTTTTTTTTATAGTAAACATTTTATTTGGGTAGTTTTGGGAGGGTGGGAGGTAAACAATAGATTTATAATGTAAATGTCTGTTAATTTTTATTTTTTTTTCCTTACAGGTGTAGTATTACTTTTTGGCCACAAGATGGCGGCCATGAGTTTGTTTACATGACGTCACTCTAAGCGTAGCACGCGCTTAGAGTGACGCATCGGGAAGGGAACAGCCAGAAAAAGCACAGCTTCCGAGAGAAGCTGTCACTTTTTCAGCGGGGGAGAGGAATCAGTGATCGGGCACCATAGCCCGATACACTGATTGCCTGGCTACTGAATCCGCGGCCGGGAGTGCGCGTGCACGCGCGCGATCGGCCGCGGGAGCACGCGGTAGTGCGCATGGTTCCTGGACGTAAAAACTACGTCCAGGAACCAAAATAGGTTAAACAAAATTAAGCAGGTGCATAAATTTGGGCACCACAAAAAATAAATGAAATCAATATTTAGTAGATCTTCCTTTTGCAGAAATTACAGCCTCTAAATGCTTCCTGTAGGTTCCAATGAGAGTCTGAATTCTGGTTGAAGGTATTTTGGACCATTCCTCTTTACAAATCATCTCTAGTTCATTCAGGTTTGATGGCTTCTGAGTATGGGCAGCTCTCTTTCACTCACACTACTTGAGCAGTCGTCTGCAATTGGGATCCTACAGCTTTGTAAAGTTAATATTCGATAGATGTGCTATGAAGCTTAAAACCAGCAGGTCTGGATGAACACCTGGCTAACAATGGCCTTTTGTTTTAAAGGAAACCGTAGGTGACATGTGACATGATAAGATAGACATGTGAATGTACAGTACCAAGCACACAAATAACTAGGCTGTGATGCTTTTCTTCTTTCTCTTCCTGAAAGAATTAATATTCTACTATGCAACTGACTGTTTTCCTCTAATTGGGACCCAATCAAACAACTGATAAGGAATTACGGCCTTAAAATACTTTGCTGTAGGAAGCCCAGTTCCCTGCCCAGAAGGATATATAAAAAAGGTCAACAGTTCATATATTTGGTCACTATGGAAAACAAAAGTTTGCTTTCTTAAAGCAGAAAGTATTTGTAATAATTCAGGTTGGAGTGAGCTCCGAGATCCGAGATGTCTCCCAGGGCATCACTGCTGAAATATGCAAATCATCAGTTGTTGTCCCTGTAAGCGAAACACACCTCCAGATCTGCTGGCGTGCAACGATATGTTAGCTTGTTAAATATACAGAGCTACATTAATCCAACATGCATACAGACTGTTTCAGACTAGTTGGTCTTCATCAGTGCATGGCATGGATTAATGTGGCTCTATGGGGTAGGACTTAAAACACCTAGGGCCATATGCAATTCACTTTTTCTCCAAAGTGATACTTTTATAACTTGTCAATAAAATGTCTTTTAAACCACCAGCGAGGGTACAAATACTCAAAATAATTTTTGCAGTACTTTTGCACCTTCTTTTTGGTACTTTTTCCGTAGCAAAGTGCTGAAAAGTTATTTTAAGATGAAAAATTATCCCCTAGGAGAAAACTCAGGAGAAAAGGTGAATTGCATATGGCCCCTAGAGTAGCAGAGTACCCAGCAAGCTCGTGGTGAACCAGAACTCCTAGGACTGTGTAAGGGGCTACAATGGTCCAAAAAGGCTTTTTACTAAAATGCTATGCAACACTTTTGCTTTGCATAGCATTTTAGTAAGAGGGCTTTTTGGTCCATTGTAGCCCCCTTACACACTCCTAGGAGTTCTGGTTCACCATGAGCTTGCTGGGTACTCTGTATATTTGAGCACTCTGAGACACAGAGACACACTGTTACATTCAGCTGAGACAAAACAATAAATCTGTGTTTTTTTTAGTTTTTAAACATAACATAAAACTGTTGGATATCTAAAAATCATTTTTAGGAGTAAGAGGATAGATACAATTGTTCACCTCTTCACTTTGCTTTCACTTATGTATCCCTTTAAGGCAAAAAAATTTACTTAATTTTGTCTAATGTTATGATCATTTTATGTTCTAGACAGTGTGTTTACAGTTTTATAATCATTTTCATATTTGCTAATACATAAAAAAATATGTATGCAACAACAACCAATTTTAAGCTCTAATGAAGAAATAAATTATCCTTATGAGACCACAGGATAAAAAAAAATCAAATGGGATTAATTTCATGGTGAAGACTATATAAATTGTTCTATGTTTATTCATACGAGCATGTACCAGCATTGGCAATGTCTCAAACCACATATCAATGATGTATGTATTTGTATTGCTGGATGTCCTGATTGTACAGCGTTTTGGACTTCTCATCTATCTATGCTCTGTACTATTTGTTTTATACTATGTACAGCGCTACGGAAGATGTTGGCACTATATACATAAAAAATAATAATATTTACAAAGAGCAACATTCTGCATGTGGCTTCCCGGTAGAGGGAAGAATAATGCTATTATGTTTGTCTTGTGAAAAAAATAAGCTTTCTTTGAAAAAAAAAATACTATATCTGTATTTAAATGGGCGTAGATGCTTTCCTTGTGTTGAAAGACATCCATGGCTATATTACTAGGTAGTGCTCAGTGGTGTTGATCCAGGGATTTTATCTGATTGCCAACTGGAGTCGGAAAGGATTTTTTTCCCTTTTGGGGCTAATTGGACCATGCCTTGTAAGGGTTTTTCACCTTCCTCTGGATCAACAGGGATATGTGAGGGAAGCAGGCTGGTGTTGTACTTTATTTTCTGGTTGAACTCGTCTTTTTTCAACCCAAATAACTATGTAACTATGTAACTATGGTCAGCTACTTACCTGGGGCTTCTTCCAGCCCCCTAAATTTTTCCTGGTCCCTCATTCCATGCTGCTCGGTCTTCCTGGTGTCCCCCTCCATATAGCCACTACGCATGCACACCCCTGACCACGTGCCTCCTTGCTCATGTGGCTGGGAGCATTCTGCGCATGTGCAGTAGCAATTTTTGCAGGAATGCTTTGGAGGTGGTGCGTGGCTTGGGGCTGCACATCCAGCATTCGGAGGGTGACACAAAGGGACCCGAACAGTGCGCGTTGAGGGATGGAAGACAAACAAATGTATGTGGCACACCAAATCCACCTACTTCTATCTATCCATAGATTCCATGTGTTAAAGAGGAGCTGTTAGGTATAAGGTCTCAGAGAAAATAAACACATATATCAGTAGCTAAAGATTGGCTGTACTTACATTACATATGCATTTCACTGTCCACGTTTGGATTTCACAGAATTTGTATATAGTATATGCAGAGATAGATGCTCCTGACAGCTCATGGCAGGCTCCATGTTTTTCTGTCAAATGTGTCGTCATGTCCTGCCTGCTTCCTGATCACAGATAAGCTTGTACTAAATAACACAGTGTGCAGTGAATATTAATGAGCCATGTGGCTAGGAACAATAGCTGACTCCTGCAGTGTAGTCTGCCTGAGATTTATCAGTGCTACGCGATTACAAGCTGCTGTAAGGTCTCATTAGCAGCCGAGGGGAGAGCCCCAGAATGCTTTGCAATAATATGCGGCTTGCGTCTTCTTAAGAATAACAGACTTGCTGATAAGCACACATCAAAGGTAACTGAGATTTTTATCTTCACTAATTGCTTTTGGGCTTCCTTCTAAACTGTTTAACACAGGAGAATAAGGGTTTAAATTAGCTTCTGCAGCCTGACAGTTACTCTTTAAAGAACCCACAATGTCAATAGCAAGATTTTCCCATGCAGAACTAGGAAAAGATACAAGTTGGAGTGGTGGAGCATGAATGAAAACAGATTTATTGTGACAAACAGGAAACAGAAAAAAAGGGTGCATATGGCTAATGGACAAAAAGGGTGCACCATAGGCTGCAATGCAAAATATCGGCTATTGGGCGTGCCAAAGAAGAAATAAGGGCGCCTAACAAATAGCGCTTGCAGGGATCAGGATAACAAAACTTTTAGTTTACAAAATAAGCTTTAGGTCGCATTCACAGTGGGACATTGCGGTTTAATGTGACATTTAAGTCGCAACGTGTCTGCATTAAGACGTAAAGCACTGCAGGCAGTGAGTTACCACAACGCAACATTTTTTAACGCAACTTTAACGACGCACTGTGAACGGCAGATAGGATTAGCATTGCAGTGCGGCAAGCTGCGTTATAAGACTTTATAACGCGCGACCATAACGTTCCACTGTGAATGCGACCTTATGACAAATATCATTTACAAATTTGTTTTGAATTTTGGTTGAACTTATTTTATCGTTTTTAAATTTCACTTTCAGGAGTATAATGCGCAAATCTTCATTTTCACTTATTTTATCTTTTTAAAATTTGTTTTCATAAGTATAATGCATACATTTTAGTTTTTAAGCTTATTGTATTATAAATATATCGCTTTTGGCGTTCACCTTGTTTTCAGAATTATACTATGTAAATGATAGTTTTCAGATTTATTATCTTACTACTATATCGCTTTTAATATTACCGTTATTTTAAGATTTGTAATGCGTACATGATTGTAAGGCTATTTATTCTATTACAAATATACGTCTTTATCTATTCATAATATTTTTAATTCATACTTGATTGTAAGGTTATTTATTCTTTTAAAAATATATACATTTTGCTATTCATGTTATTTGTAGTTAAAGAGTAACTGTCAGGCTGCAGAAGCTAATTTAAACCTCTATTCTCCTGTGTTAAACAGTTTAGAAGGAAGCCATAAAGCAATTAGTGAAGATAAAAATCTCAGTTACCTTTGATGTGTGCTTATCAGAAAGGCTGTTATAGAACCATAAGGACGCAAGCCGCATACTAAACTGCAAAGCATTCTGGGGCCCTCCCCTCGGCTGCTAATGAGACGGTACAGGAGCTTCTAATCAGTCCAGCGCGTAGCACTGATAAATATCCGGGCAGAGTACACTGCAGGAGTCAGCTATTGTTCCTAGCCACATGGCTCATTAATATTCACTGCACACTGTGTTGTTCAAGTAGGAGCTTATCTGTGATCAGGAAGCAAGCAGGACATGACGACACATTTGACAGAAAAACATGGAGCCTGCCATGAGCTGTCAGGAGCATCAATCTCTGCATATACTATATACAAATTCTGTGAAATCCAAACGTGGACAGTGAAATGCATATGTAATGTAAGTACAGCCAATCTTTAGCTACTGATATATGTGTTTATTTTCTCTGAGACCTTATACCTAACAGCTCCTCTTTAAGTATTTTACGTCATCAAATATATTATTGTTTCTGTGTGTAAGGGTATTTGTGCATTCTTCATCAATGGAAACCTTAAGGCCACTGGATATGCAAAATTGCTACATGATGATGTGTTTCCCTCTTTATGCACTGAAGCTGGCACGTTTCCTGAGTTTTTTCAGCAAGATGGTGCACCACCACATTACGGGTGTTAGGCCCGAGCATTCCTAGATGAACATTTGTTCAAAAGACAGCAAGCAATGGGCAGCGCTCACAGGCTGAAAGTGAAGTGAAAGCTCCAGAGATATGCCCAGCCCCTTGAGGCTAAATACACACCTTGAATACAAATCAGATGCAAATTGTATTCAAGGTGTGTATTTAGCCTCAAGGGGGGCCCGCCACCGCCGTGGGAGAGTCTAGTAGGGATAATTTGTGCACAACTTATGCTGAAGCTAACGCCCCCCTTTACTGTACCGGTTTTGAATGCAAGGTGTGTAATATGCCCGTTATTCGAGCTCTGCATACTTGTGCAGGTAATCAATTAAGGTGCAGCGTCTGTTTGGAAGCGCTGCCATTTCCTTCTGCTGTACAATTCCTAGATGAACAGTTTCCTGGAAAGTGGATTGGTCATCGTGGGCCAGTTGAATGGCCCCCCGAGGTCTCCCAATCTGACCCCCTTAGACTTTTATCTTTGGGGTCATGTGAAGGAAATTGTCTATCCTGTGAAGATACTATGCTGTGCAGCACCGGAAACTATGGATACTGGAAGCCTGTGCCAGCATTTCTCCTGCGGTGTTGCTATCAGTGTGTGAAGAGTGGGAGAATAGGGTTGCATTGACAATCCAACACAATGGTCAGCACATTGAACACATTTTATAAGTTACATAGTTACATAGTTATTTGGGTTCAAATAAGGTATACGTCCATCAAGTTCAACCAGAGAACAAAGTATAACACCAGCCTGCTCCCTCACATATCCCTGTTGATCCAGATGAAGGTGAAAAACCCTTACAAGGCATGGTCCAATTTGCCCCAAAAGGGAAAAAAATTCCTTCTCGACTCCAGATGGCAATCAGATAAAATCCCTGGATCAACATCATTGGGCATTACCTAGTAATATAGCCATGGATGTCTTTCAATGCAAGGAAAGCATCTAAGCCCCCTTTAAATGCAGGTATAGAATTTGCCATAACTACTTCCTGTGGCAATACATTCCACATCGTAATTACTCTTACTGTAAAGAACCCTTTCCTAAATAAATGGCTACAACATTTTTCCTCCATGCGCAGATCACGTCCTTTAGTCCTTTGAAAAGGCCTAGGGACAAAAAGCTCATCCGTCACGCTTTTATATTGCCCTCTGATGTATTTATACATGTTAATTAGATCCCCTCTAAGGCGTCTTTTCTCTAGACTAAATAAACCCAGTTTATCTAACCTTTCTTGGTAAGTAAGACCTTCCATCCAACGTATCAATTTTGTTGCTCGTCTCTGCACCTGCTCTAAAACTCAAATATCTTTCCTGTAATGTGGTGCCCAGAACTGAATTCCATATTCCAGATGTGGCCTTACTAGAGAGTTAAACAGGGGCAATATTATGCTAGCATCTCGAGTTTTTATTTCCCTTTTAATGCATCCCAAAATTGTGTTAGCTTTAGCTGCAGCGGCTTGGCATTGAGTATGATTATTTAACTTGTTGTCGATGAGTACTCCTAAGTCTTTCTCAAAGTTTGGTGTCCCCAACTGTATCCCATTTATTTTGTATGGTGCTAGACCATTGGTATGATAAAAATGCATGACTTTACATTTTTCAACATTGAATTTCATCTGCCATTTATGTGACCATATAGCCATCCTATCCAGATCCTGTTGCAATATGTCCCTATCTTCCTGAGAGTTGATGATTCTGCACAATTTTGTATCATCTGCAAAAATAGCAACATTGCTTTCTACTGCATCTACTAGGTCATTAACCTCCTTGGCGGTATGAAAAATACCGCCAGGAGGGAGCGCAGCAGTTTTTTTTAAAAAAATTTTTTTTTTAATCATGTAGCGAGCCGAGGGCTCGCTACATGATAGCCGCTGCTGAGCGGCATCCCCCCGCCCGCTTCGATCGCCTTCGGCGATCTCCGATCAGGAAATCCCGTTCATAGAACGGGATTTCCTGGAGGGCTTCCCCCGTCGCCATGGCGACGGGGCGGGATGACGTCACCGACGTCACTGACGTCGGGACGTCATTGGGAGTCCCGGGCCACCCCTCGGCGCTGCCTGGCACTGATTGGCCAGGCAGCGCTGGGGTCTGGAGGGGGGGGGGGGCCCGCGCCGCAGCAGATAGCGGCGATCGGGCAGGGGCCGGCGGCGATCAGAGTGCTGGCGCAGCTAGCAAAGTGCTAGCTGCGTCCAGCAAAACAAAAATTATGAAAATCGGCCCAGCAGGGCCTGAGCGGCACCCTCCGGCGGCTTACCCCGTGTCACACACGGGGTTACCGCCAAGGAGGTTAATAAATAAATTGAAAAGCACTGGACCCAGAACAGACCCTTGTGGGACCCCACTGCTAACAGTCACCCAGTTTGAGTATGATCCATTGATCACAACTCTTTGTTTTCTCTCCATTAACCAGTTAACTATCCATGCACAAAGACTCTTCCCCAGTCCTTGCATCCTCAACTTTTGCACCAGACTTTTGTGTGGAACAGTGTTGAAGGCCTTTGCAAAGTCCAAGTATATCACATCTACAACATTCCCAATATCCACATTAGCGTTCACTACCTCATAAAAGCTGAGCATGTTAGTCAAAAAGGACCTGTCTTTAGTAAACCCATGTTGATGCAGAGAAATAAGATTATTTTCTACTATGAAGTCATGTATAGTATCTCTTAGTAACCCCTCAAATAGTTTGCATACAACTGATGTTAAGCTTACAGGTCTATAATTTCCTGGATCTGATTTTTTTGCCCTTCTTAAATAATGGGAAAACGTGGGCTATACGCCAATCCACTGGGACTCTGCCAGTTGAAAGAGAAGATAAAGAGGTTTATCTACAACTGAACTTAATTCCCTTAGGACCCGAGGATGCATGCCATCCGGGCCAGGTGCCTTGTCTATTTTTAATTTATTTAGTCTTGCCTTCACTTCTTCCTGCGTTAAGTATTTAATATTACAGTTGGAAGATTGAGACTCGTCTGCATCTGTAATTTGCAACAGTGATGTTTCCTTTGTGAAGACAGAAGCAAAGAAAGCATTTAATAACTCTGCCTTACCTTGGTCATCCACCATTGAGTTCCCACCCTCATCCTTTAGGAGTCCAATACAGTCAACCTTTCTTTTTTTAGAGTTTATGTACTTGTAAAACGTCTTTGGGTTAGATTTGATATCCCTAGCGATTTGATTTTCAGCTTCAATCTTTGCCAGCCTAATTTCTTTTTTACAACTTTTATTGCACTCCTTATAATTGCTTAATGCAGCCTCGGTCCCTTCCTGTTTTAGGACCTTGAAGGCATCCTTTTTCCCCTTAATTTTATCTCTAACCTTTCTTCCACTATTCCTCCACTAGGTGGCCCAATGAGAATCATCCTGATTCTAATTGGACCAATTAGAATCAGGATGATTCTCATTGGGCCACCTAGTGGACGAATGGGGAGCCGCGGCGGGAGACTCAAAGATGCTTTGCCGGGCTCCGAGAACAATAACAGTCACAGAGATGAGCGGAGGAGCGGCATGGGACATGCGGCGAGACGGGAACGATGTGTAATGAAACGCGGAAAAGCCGCTACCTCTCAAGGTGAGGCGGCTGTTTCCGCGTCCAGCATGGCGTCACAACGCGGAAAAAACGCCGCTTGCCGCATAGGCAGTGCGGCGGAATCCGCATTGGTAACGGCGGAATCCGCATTGGTAACAGCGGAATCCGCATCGGAGGCGGCTCCTTCACTCGAGACTTTGCTAAACAGTACTGGTGTGGCTGGGACTCATAGTCCACCTGGATTCAGAGTTACACGCGCGCGCGCACAGAAGCAGAGTTTAAATAACAGTCAGAAGGAAGTCAGCTGACCAGCTGGGTCAGCTGACAATTTCCACTGCTCTCATTGGTCCAGCAATTAGGGAGGTCCTGGAAAGGTCCTTGTGTATATATACTGCTGGCTGTTCACTTGCTCTTTGTCTGGCGTTGCGATCACATATGTGGGAGCACCCAGATCCATAGTCAGATCCGCAAGTGTGCCGGGACCAGCTGGAGCTGTAATCCTACACTTAGCTAGATTCTGTTGATAGCTAAAGTACTAGTTTGATTGTGATTATCTGTTATGACCTTTGCCTGCCTCGACTATCCTCCTGAACTCTGATCTTGTACCTCGATATTTCTGATACTCTGTTGCCGAACCCCGGCTCGTTCCTAGACTCCGCCTCAGCCTCCTGATTCTGTACCTCGATATATCTGATACCCCATTGCCGAACCCTGCCTGTACTTTGACTCCGCCTTTGTCTTCTGATCCTGTACTGTATCTGTCTGTGTGTGTACGACCTGGCTTGTCCGACCTTGAGAACCGACCTTACCGTTAGAGGCGGTTCCTCGCTCTGTTAGCGACCCTTCCTCCTGAGGGTCACTTTCAGACTTCCTTCCTACTGTCAGTCTGACTCCTCCCGTCTTGGAGAGCTCAGGTCTGCGGAAGGAATCTGTGCAGTACTCCTTGCTGCACTGAGGCCTAGTCCTCAAAGTGTTACTGTCACACCAAACACTACACTCTACTCAGGTGAACAGAGGTTAGCTAGTATATCGGATTATCGGTGAGACTGCAGATCACTTATAATCTGGTATACATCTGTATTCCCAGTGATACTGCAGATCACCGGTAATCAGATCCTCTCTGTGCTTCACCGATCGTTACACGATGGAGGTATGTTTTTTTTGTTACATTTTAAATAGGTAAGGAGTCAAAACTGACTCCTTTACCTATTTAAATCACTGGCATCTGGGGTTTCCTTAGTAAAGGAGGCACCCAGATGCCAAAATCAGCCCGCTGACAGCAGTGATAGGTCTTTTCGCCTGCTTAGAGCAGGTGAAAAGTTAGCACCTATGTTTGACGGGAAGCATCGCTTCCCGGGGGGTGCAAAATGCAATTGCATAGGGGGAAAGGAACTTGCTGGGCGATTATATCACCCAAGCAAGTTCTTTTCCGCCCTGGGGGGTGTTAAATGCAATTGCATTAGGTGACCTTGCTGACGCCTAATTTAAGAACTCGCCAGCACTTAGCGCTGGCGAGTTTGGTAATTGCATAGGGCCCTGTGTGTCAGCTGTTGTGGGTAAAGGTAAGTAGGGATAGGGCGAACATTAAAGTTTTGCGTTCGGCATTGTGTTTGCAAACAGACCATTTGTGGCGAGCTCCATAGACTTTAATGGGCAGGTGA